>NC_052532.1:179230982-179543982 GCF_016699485.2 Gallus gallus
TGCTACGTCTAAATCTGTCTTCTCCTCTTATTTCCCTTTTGGATTTTAGTAGTTCCTATTTGAACTGTCAATAGTGCTAGAGCTGATCTCTCCTATGGATCTAGCTTTCAAACAGAAGTTGTCTCAAATTTGTTGTAATTTGTGGAAGAGTCACCAAAGTAAAATCAATGTGGAAACAATAGGGCATAAAAGAAACCTTAATGTGAAGAACAAATGTGATGGCAAATGTTTTCGTATCTTGAAACAAACAGAAAATTAAAAATCCTTGAAATTAAAGTGCTCCTGATTTTCCTGATTCTGAAATGAAGATTCATTTGTGCAAATACTTTTGCATTGAAATGCATCGAAAATGGGAATTAATGAAAGGAGAATATGTGCTATTGCTATAGTTAATATGGTTATGTCTGATGGTTTTGAGCTTGGATATAACCCTGCAGCTTAGGATGAATATTGCTGAAGGAACGGAGTATATGCTATCTTTCTGTGAGATTGTAGGCAGGCATATTCATTCATTTCTTCTCACATGAGAACCAGAAAGCGTCTAATGAATTGATCAAGTGGCAGACTTAAATTAAGCAAGAAGAACTTCTGAAAACAATCCATAATTTAACAATAAAAATTACTTCCTACAGAAGTGTAAATGTATTAAAATTTGATCAGTCAATTTTATGGTCCATGAATTGAACTGTTAGGATGATGCAGACATGACCTGCTGTAGGATTTATGGTCTCTAAGTGTTGACAGCTATCAAGTCTGCTAAAAGGTGCATCATGCCACCCTTGTCCATTTTTACATATTTGCTCTAAACAGCCACTTGTGGCCAATGTAAGAGATAAGGCCACATGCTTAAATTCTATTGGTATGGAACAACATGTTTTTGCTTGTTTTTCCATGCTAACATATTCAGAAGCCAAGAATCCAAAGAAGGCATAATATGTAAGTTAATATTTTAGAGTTGTAACACACACAGTGCCTGTGTTTCTGGAGAATTAAATTCAACTACGGCACATGATGATTTAACATCCATACCGTAAGATTTGTACGCACTTATTTCACATATGTGAATATGTGAATACTTATTTCACATATGTGATTAATTTTTCACCAATGCCCAGCTCAGCCCTCCAGCAGTAGAAGAGAGCCAGATGAACTTCAAAACTCCTGTATGATGGCATATGGCATGGATGTATGGGAACTGGTGAATCACGGCCTGAACCTCTGATTGACCACCTGAGATGAGCGCTGAGTCAGCTGCAGGGGCACAGGTGAACGCAATTTCACCTGAGTGACCGGAAGGGATGGAGCTTGGCTCCACCCCTCCTAGACCCCATTTAAGGGCTGACTCCCAAGGAGGAAATATTTCTATCTTGAGATCTCCCCTCTTGGAGTTCTTCTGTGAGCCCAGGACATGGGTAAGCTATTTATTTCATTACTCCTTTGTAAACATGATGATCTCTCTGGTCCTATACCTATTTACCTTACAATCTGTATACCTGTTTGCCTTACACGTGGAATAACACTTTGGCCAATTTAAGTCAGCTGTCCTAATTCTGTTCCCTCCTAGCTACTTGGCCCCTTCACTGCGAGATGCCTTGACTCTGTACAACACTGCTTAGCAGTAGCTATAAGCATTGCTGTTACCAGCATTGTTTTTCTCCTAGAACCAAGACATACTCTCATACCAAACACTCTGAAGAAAGCAATTCCATCACAGCTGAAACTAAAACAGCTAACAAGGACATGAGACCCAGTGAAGTGCAGAATACCACCTCTCTGCTACTTGTGATGAAGAGCTATCATGTCTGCAACCATAACAGGCATTCAGTTTGATACCTCAAGAGTTGGTTTTAAGTGGATGGATACCTAACTGTTTGCAACCTAGACATGATTCATCCTCTTGTTCCAACTGAAGAGGAACAGTCACTTTTAGAATACCAGTCTGCATTCTCAAGATGCTTAAAGCAAAACTGATGAATGACACTGCCTATTCTTCTCTCTTAACTACAACAGGAAGTTGGGTACTGCTGAGGTAGAGACATCTATGCTACAAACTTTAGCTGAGGGGAATCCCACCCATATCCTTCTGTCTATTGATGTGGCTAGGAAATTGTTTTCTTCTATCCAGCCTGCAGAAACTGTCAGGCATTCTGTCTGTACACATTAACCATGTACTAGGTTTGGGATTTACTAATGCTTGTAAGCATGACTAAGAGAAGACTGAAGTGTCGTAGTTTACTATGAGTGAAAGTTTGAACGAGTGTGCAGAAGTGCCTGTGGTGCCTGAAATCTCCATCCTCAGGGAAAAACAAAGGTTTCATTTTATGTTCAACCAGCAACTGACTTTTCAAAATCAAATTAATTCAATGCAAATGACAAAAAAGTCTGACCACGGGGAACATGCTTGTTAGAGTACCTGTGTTTTAGTGGAGTGGCTGAGAGCTCTTTTTCATGCTACTGTGTTGACCGTCCTCATGCTCCTGAAGTCATATGTTTTTATCCACTCTGATGGCAGGCTTCAGAATTGTTGATCTGGCATGAGAATGTACTGAATACCATCTTTTGAAATGTTCGCATCATATACTGCAGCTTTTTTGTTTTGTTTAGGGTTTCTTTCCCCCCACTAATGGGATTGTGGTGCCGGTACTGATTTATCTTCATTCCTCATCCAAATTAACAACTAAGGCCTACACTGTAAAATTCATTTACAAATTTCTGTGAATTTTGCATAACTGAAATTGTAGAGGCATTCAATTAAACTAATAATGTTACCTGAAATTACATGTCAACCTTTTGCTGAGTTTGAAAAGGCAATACAGATTAGTTCAGTCAGCTTGGCTTTTACTCATTTTATTTGTTTTACTTTGTTTTACTTCATTTTATTTCATTTTCTGTTTATAATTAATACTATAATTACGTGATAAAGGTTCCAGGAAAGCAATAACAAAAAGCTGGTGATAAGAAACTTGCTTGTATTTTTCTAATAAAATATAGTATTATTATGATTGTTCAAGTGGCAGGTTACATAAACATTTCTCTTTCTGGTCCTCTTAAGGCTTTTTTTTTTTTTGCCTGTTGAGTATTTTGCAGAGGAAAACATGATCATCAAGTCAGCAATCTGCCTAGGATTTCAAAATGGCAAGAAAATAAATAATTACACACGATGAAAACATTTAGGGTATTACAGTGCAATCATTTTGTATCACTGGCAGATGTATTTCAGGAAGAAAAACAACATTACGTAAAGTCTAGTGGTACAGTAAACAAAAGGATTTAAAGACTGATGGATATTGCTGTCTGTCCTTTCCCTAGGATAAAGTATCAACGGTAATACTTTAAAATTAAGTTTTCTTCTTTTTTCTTCCTTCACAACACAGAAATCTGCAGATGGCTGATAAGAAATAATATGACTTTGGCAATCCATAGTAGATGTTATCGGAACATGTAAACTAGAGGGAATGGGGCTCCTTGTTTAGCATAAGGATTTCCAAGATCACCTGCATTTGTGAACATGTTACCTTGGACACCTATGTAACTATTGAGAGGAGGAGAGCTACTTAGTCCCAGGCTTGAATCATATGATGTCTTTGTGTAATATACATAATTCCCATCAAAATCCAGATGCAGCTTTTATTGTCCCTTTGTTTCTTTATTTTGTCCTCGCTCTGGCTACAATGCTAATAGTGGTTGAGTTGTATGCGGCATCAAAGAAGGAAGTGAAAATAATCATTTAACTTCACCAAGACCTCATTTAATGTAATTAATAGACTACCTTAACAGTGGTTTAGACATTCCTGATTTTCAGAAGTGCTACGCTTCCACAAGGTTGGCAGAAAACTGGCCCTAGTGCTTTCACAAAGCAATTCTCATGCCCATATATACATGGGAAAACAAGCTTCTGACAGGTCATATAGAAGTTTACTTGTCTCAGTGCTTTTAAATACTTAGCTTACTCTGTGATCTCAGAAGCTCGAACTACTCAATAAACAAAGCAACCTGAAGACCTTTTTATACAAAGTTCAGGTGAACTTGTTACAGCCTAGTTTCTGTCAGCTCTTGAGTATGAAACCCTTGATGTAAGCAGTGCCACTTGAGTGGATCTTTTTCTAGTACAAACCTGCTGTTGTGCCAGAGGCATTCCTTTGTCTTCTCCCATTTGGGAAGCAATGTGATCATTGAATGCTATTGAATGAGTGATACAAGATCTGTGATTCATGTTGATCTTAGCCTGAATCACAGAATATTTGGGATGGAGAAAGTAGAATGACACGGAACACATTTTGTCCTTCAGGAGTACCAGTGCCTCATCACTAAGGAGTCATGCAAGAAGCAAGTAATTCATGATGAGAAGGTGTTTGCAGTAATTTGAAACAAACATAAGGATTTTATTTAACTTGGATAGCTGTGATAAATGTTGTCTTCAACAAAAACATAGAAGATAATAGATTATTATCCTGCACTGTTTGTGCAAGGTAATAGGCTTAATTTCACTTCAAAGAAGGGCAAGAAGTTTTCAGTGTGGGACTCTTAATTGTGCTACACACTGCTGGGAAAGAAAAATGTTTTGCTGCATAGAAGCAGCACTTGCTCCTTTCTGCCATCTCTCCTCTGTGGCTGCTATTGCCACTAGAGACAACAGGTGCAATCTTTTTCAGATGCTGTTGAGTGAAAAGATTTTGTGCGAAGACCATTAGGCTCAGGGGTCCTCATCACTGTGTATAAATACCTGATAGGAATGTGTGAAGAAGATGGAGCCAGAGACTTCTCAGTGGTATCCCTCTGTGCCTGGCAAGATCATGGAGCAGATCCTCCTGAACACCCTACTAAGGCACATGGAAAATAAAGATGAGGTGATTGGTGGTAACCAACATGGCTTCATCAAGGGCGAGTAATGCCTAACAAATTTGGTGGCCTTCTACAATGGATTTACGTTGTCAGTGGATAAAGGAAGAACAACTGATGTCATCTGTCTGAACTTGTGCAGAGTATTTGATGCTGTCCTGCATGATGTCCTGGTCACCAAATTGAAGAAAAATGGATCTGATGGATGGACCACTTGCTGGATAAGGAATTGGATGGATAGTCACACTCAGTGAGTTGTGGTCAGTGGCTTGCTGTCCAAGTGGTGACCAGTGATGAGTGGCATTCCTCAGGGATTATTGCTGAGGCTGGTGTTATTTAACATCTTTGAAGAGGACACGGAGAGTGGGATTGAATGTACCTTCAGCAAGTTTGCAGATGACACCAAGCTGAGTGGTGCAATTGACATGCCAGAGGGGAAGGGATGCCATCCAGAGGGACCTGGACAGGCTTGAGAGGAGGGCCCATGCCAGCCTCATGAAGCTCAACAAGGGCAAGTGAAAGGTCCTGCACCTGGGCTGGGGCAATCCCAAGCACAGATACAGGTTGGGCAGAGAATAGCTTGAGAGTTTTCAATAATGTGAAAAATAAATTGTGCTTTTAAAAATGCTTGAAATACCATTTAAAATACCAAGGCTATTTCTTCACTGCTGTAGTTACTCCTATCATTACCAAAAATAACAAAGCTTTGTGACTGGTCCTGATCCAGTTGAAGTAAAGATTGTTTTTGTGTGAAAGAGAAAACCTGGTTCAGGATTAACTTGAGTTATGTTGGATGTCATCCATATAGTTTTTTAAAATGAATTACTATTATGAACTTAATTTCTTGTTTTCTTTTCCTTAGATCAGAATAATATAGTGTTAGATTACTTAAAATACACAATTCTTGTATTGTTTCTCAAAAAAGATTTTTGGGAAAGTATTGCCTAGGTGCTGTTATGTTTTGTTTTCCTACTCACCCAAATTTAATAAAGTTCTTAAAGTAAGGTACGAAGGTGTGAAATGGAACGAGATAGTGATGTGACATTGGAAAGGTTGGATTCTGGATAAGTCATTCGTTATGTGGAAGGTGTATGGCTGTCTGTGGAAGTTAAAGCTACGCACTAGGTCTATGGCTTGGACAGTTTCATGGCTCTTAGTGGGGCAGGCCTGTTTGCTCTGTATGAAACCATAACTTTCTCTGTCAGTCTCCTCTCAAGGGCTGTTGCCTTACATTTCAGGCCATTCAGGATCCTCTGGTAAATAATCCTTGTTTCATGAAGCACTGTTACAACCAAAATCAGATAGAAGATCTGTACAGAGGAGCGTCTACCCAGCAACTTTTCCAACTGAAAAAGGAAAGAAAAGGCCAGCAGCACCCTGTAAGCACAAAAGTCCACCTTGTAACAGCATCCCCACATCTCCCCTGAGGAGCATGGGACTGTTCCTGGCTGCCATCATTGACAAGACTCTAGACAAGGATGCTAGTCCCAAACCCCTCTCAGGACTGCATTTATGGGTAGTTGACTTTGGAGGTAGAGAGTCTTTGGCTTGGGGTATTTTTTCTCCTCAAGTATACATCTGTCTAGATGGCCCAAATAATCTTACTGGTTTCCTTACCCTCAAGAATGCAATGACACAAGTAATGTGATTTCCCACCTCTTTAAGGCGTTGATCTGAAAAATATCCGGGCAGGACTTTTCCTTCTACATTGAAACCCAATTGTGAACACAAACAGACCCAGTAAAGGGCATTTTGAGTTTTCTGTCATTATGAATGATGAGAGAAGATGGGCTGATTCTTCTTAAAAAAGCAGAAGACAGGAGAAGGAGAGAATGGGAAAGGTTGTCACCAGAAAGATTTTCTACGATTAATACTCAGTGATGCTTTTTGTCTTCTTAGCCCTTGGCTTGCAATGAGCAGTGATGGGGAAGCATGAGAATGCTTTGTGTTGGGAGAAAGACAGCCTCCTGGCTGTCTGTGCTGGCTCCTCTTCCTGGCATGCTACCTGCATCTGCACATTTTCACGGGGTGAGGCTGATGTTGGTGCCTCTTTGCATAGCAGTAGCTGGTTGGCACAACTTTTGCTGTCTCACGAGAAAGCAGCAAAAGTGTTAAGCACATGTTATGGCAGCAATGTATAGTAGAACCTGAAACACCAACATGCTCCATCTAAATATGAACAGTACTTGCAAAGATTATTCAAACATGATAGTATCACTCTGGACTCTGACTTTGCTAGTCTCTAGACATATCTGGGCCATACGGCAGCTCCATCCCAATTATCACATTAGTGATACCAGATGAAGGGCATGTGCCATACATGTACACACACTGAAGGGTCAGATTGAGCGTGTTTTGGATCTGATGGCCCAAGTAAACATCTCTTGATGTTATCAAGTATACTCCCAGAGCAAGGCAATATGGATGCTTGAGGAATGAGGCCATGGAAGCACGTAACCAACATGGTTAGTAGACAACAGACCTCCTCTTTGTCATCATTTTAGGTTTTTTTACTCCTTGCCAGTTTTATTTCCAAAAAATACAGATCTTCATCAATTCTACTTCTCTCAAACTAGGTAACTGAAACGTAAAGCTGCAGTAATAGTTGTTACTCAGAGAAACTCGGAGCAGATTCCACATCATTTGAAATCCCTTGTGCAGTTCTTTGTTCTTTACTTTGGATGTTTTTTTCCATTATAGACTGCAATTCTGTCAATGGGGGGTTGACAGGTAATTCATATTTCAGTGTGTGTCCATAGCAACATTTATTTAATTAGAACATAATGCACATGCCACAGTGGCAACAAATTCAGAGTATCACAACTAATTTGAAAAATAATAATTACACCTTTCCACACTGTGAACAAAGAGATCGCTAGCAATATCTCTAGCCTCAAATAATTATTAAGTCTGCTCCTGAAACTAATTTCTATCTAAAACTAACCTCTTACAGGAAAGGTCTGTGTGACTGTATAGCCTTGTATTGCTGAAGAGCTACAAAAACAACTCTATAGTGAAGTAAGAGATGAAGTGAGTATGAGACCACAGAAGTCTCTACTAAGAATCTCAGATTCCTTTTTCAAAAACAGAATCAAATGTCTCTTAACAAAAGCAGCGTAGCTGAGTTTAGCCTTCGCACATGTTCATATAGTTGGAATAAATGGCCTATTCAGTGCTTCACAGATTAATATTTACTTTATTCACCAATTTCTATGATACCAATGGGATTTATGATGCATATAATGTAATTATGCATGATTATTGTGTATAATAATTATGTACGATTATGCCAGAGTGTGTTTTCTTAATTTACTACCTTACATTTTTGATCCTTCTCAAACCTCACATAGCCCAATGGCATATTTAATGCAGCCTGAGTAGGATTCTTTTGTATACAACATATACAGTACTAGTGCTATTACTTCTGAGTCCTACCAAAGTACATGTTGTCTCCTACATTCCTATGGGAACCTCCACATTCTACTTTTTTTTCCTGGAAAGCACTGTCTCCAGAAGAAGAGTGGCTTCCTTGCTAGGTTAGGGCAGAGTCAATATTCTGTTTCAGTAAAATGCAGTGCAAATTAGCAGATTATTAGCAGGATATTTGAATGAAAATTCATTCTTTGTGGCCGTGCTGTAATAAGAGAGAACTCTAGAGAACAGTCAGTATGGCATAACCCCTCATTCTTACAGAAGACTCAATAACCTACTGAACATATCCCATCTGCATTTGTCTTCCTCACCTGTTGACTCACAGGCCATGTAGAAAAGTGTCTGGCATCATTTTGAAAAGCATGATATGCTTGAAAACATATACTTACTTGAATATTAATGAGATTGTAGAGTTCTTATCTATTATTCCAGTCTATACCTCCAAGATAAATGTGTGTGTAGCAGTTCAGTCATCCAGAAGAGATGATTAAGGATACTGACTAATTATATCTGCCTCACACCCTTTGTACAAGTTCTGTTCCCTATGCTTTATTAATGAGTGCACCATTGGAAAATCCACGATCAATGTTCTTATTATGCAAAGGTCACAGATTGCATTAGCATTTGCAGTACAGCAGTTTTTCTAGCCATTGTGCAAATCAGTCACTTGCCAGAAAAAGCCACCATATGAAGAGCCTATAATCTCTTTCACATTCACTCTGGCCTAGGCTCAAAGCGTAATCTATCAGAAGTCAAGAATTTCATAAGAACCAAGAAGGCAGTATTATCAATTTTGCTCAGATGTCCTCCAAGATACCTATTTTCTACAAAACATCTGCCTATGGAGACCTTCAGAGCAGCAGCATAGGTTGAAGCATCTAGCTTCCAGCATGTCTCAGCAAGTTTCTATGTCTTTATTTCCAGGATATATTTTGTGGCTTCCACTCAAATAAATGTCAGTGCGGTTCCTGAAACAGCAGTAATTCTGCTCAGAAGAAAAATGGGAAAGGAAAACACAACAGCTTTTTTGGAGTTACCAATCCCTACAGAGGACAAAGGATGTTGACATTCAGATCCTGATAATGAGCATGACATTTTCACAGCTACATTATCTTCTCAAAATGTCAGAACAGGGTACTCCAGTCACAACACATTATTGCAAAACAATCAGGGCACTCAGAGGGGATCTGCTGTTCCATTCCCTCACACCAGTTTTATGTCAGTTTGACTTCACTTACATTAATGAAATTGTAAAACAAAAAGGAAAAGGAATGCAGAAGAGGATTGTACCCAATAATGATTTCTGAATTTCTGGGAAACATTTCCCTACATAATATATTATAAGTATTGTAAGAGCTGTTAACATGATTATGTTTTAGTAAGAAATGTACTCAGCCACTCTCTATTTTTTCAGACAGGGCAATAGATGGGACTTTTCTGATATCTAAACCAAAACTGACATTTTCTCTGGTGATTGGTACCTCTGTAAATGACCCTGAAAATTTAAGCTAGACTTGAAGAAAGACATTTGCAAACTGGTAAGCAGAAACTGAAAAGTACAAGCAGAAAATAAAGAATCAAACCCCAAAATATTGTGTGTTCATCAGCACAATCATCACCACAGAAACCACAGCCTTTTTGGTCAAAATGCTTGGCAGAAAATATGAAACATATATGGGCATATGAGCAATTAGAGGAGCTATATTGCTAATACCATCCCCATCCACCATATCACTTTTTGCAAGACATCTTAATAAACCTAAAATAATCTCTGGCTCCTTATCTCTATTTGTTTGTCTGGGAAATCAAATTATTAGGTTCAGAACTTGTAGTACAAGAAGAAGGGATGATAAAGGAGCACTTAATTTTTAAGTCTCTACTCATGCTTTCCATAATCTCATAATGAATTTCATACTCTCATAATGAAAATTTTCCTCTCAGTTCATTTTCAAAGGTATAATTAAATAAATACCTACATATAGCACTGATAACTCTCGTGTTTGTAAACTTGCGTTAAAAATATATGTACAGAATTTGGCAAATGAGAAACTACCATTGAAAGCAGAGAAAATGACAAGGGTGTGATAACATAATGAACTGAATATGAGCTGAAAGCGATTCAGTGCTAGGTGAGAGCTGAAGTGCAACCTTGCAGTGCATTAACAGGCACTATTCGTTAATAGTAGTGAAGTGGTGATTATCCTGTACATGGTCTTTTGTCAAGTCCTCACATCACTTTGACAAAAGGTCAGAAAGCAGTTCAAACAACGGTAGCATATCCAGAAAGAGCTTTGATATCAAAGAATTAAAAGCTTGATCTAGTGCAAGGTGAAGAGAGCTTGGTCAGTCTGTAGATTTCTATACAGCAGAGAAATTTCTAAAAAGTATGTGGATCTTTAAGTTAGCAGATGAGAGACATTATGTGATTCAACATGCAGAGATACTGGAGACTTGGTCCTAAAAATTGGTGGAAAGAGCTAACAGTGAATTTAACAACTTGCTTAGGAATGTGAGGTGTTTTCTATAATTTACAGTCTTTAAAGCAAAGCTAGATGCAGTTCTAAAGGCTGTTAACATGGCAGTTAACAGCTAACACAGAATATAGTGAATAATAATAGCAATCATTTGTTATGAATAACTATTTTCTCTAATTCAGGGCATATATGAACCATAGACATCATAACTAACAAAAGTTACAAGACAAAATATATTGCAAGAACTTTCTTAAACAAAGTATTATGGTTAAATGCATTGACCTAGAACATATTTGGACAGTTTCAGTTCTAGCCGACTTGACACCATTTAAAGAACATCACACATTGCAAGTGAATATGTCACACTGTACTGTTCAAAAGTGTTTTCTCTGTTGCTGTTATCCACCCGTAATAGAATTTAAGAAATGGCACTACATGTAGAAAACAAATAGGAAGATGGCCATTCATAGGTGAGACAAATGAACAAATAAAAAGAGGAAGTAACAACAACCAAGTTAATTATTTTCTGATGTAACTATTACACCTATCCAGCAGCTGGACACAGCTCAGCAGGATGCACAGATACTACAGTTCAGGCACTGAGTTTTTAACAACCAGAAAAGCAAGAACAGTGGGAAGTAGCTTCTCCTTACTTCCTTTCTCTTGTACAATGAGCCTAACCTGCTCTTCTGTGTGGAACCCTTGTTCTGATAAATGATACTTTATGGTAGCATACTATCAAGATTTAAGTATCACCTGTTCTTTATCATGTGTAATATTACAATCTTTGACCTACAAATTACTTTATTTGAAAAGATAGTTACTGAAATCTGCAATTCAATATATGGCAATGGACACAGAAATAGTAACGCAAAGAACCAATAACCATAGTATTTACAAAAATCTTTTAATAAATCATTTCCTAACATAGCAGCCATTTGTTGAAGCATTTAGATGCCCCGCAGGTATGTAACCTTACACACTTCTAGCATGCTTCTTAGAATCCCTTTCTTCATCACTTGTTAGTAAAAAGAGACAGGAATATATATTATGTTCCAAGCACAGTTTTAAAAATATTTTAAATAATGAAGAGAATAACTCTGTATAAAGAAAATTATTGCACTCTACAACTTCCTGAAGGGAGGTTGTGATGAGGAGTGGTTTGGCCTCTTCTCCCAGGCAACAAACAGGACCCAAGGAAATGGGCACAAGTTGTACCAGAGAAGGTTTAGATTGGACATAATGAAAAACTTTTTCTCTCAGGAAGTGGTCAGGCACTGGAATGGCTGCCCAGGGAGGTGGTGGAGTCGCCGTCCCTGGCAGTGTTCAAGAGGCGTCTGGATGAGGAGCTATGAGATACGGTTTAGTGGCTTGTGGTAGCAATGGGAATGGGAGGACGGTTGGACTAGATAACCTTGTAGGTCCTTTCCAACCTTGAGATTCTATGATTCTATGATTTCCTTCATTATTTCCTCATTGGTGTATTTTTTCACACTGTTGTTCTCTCTTACAATTTTTGAGATATCCATCCTACCACCATCTCTCATACTGAATGGCAAAACTGCAGATCCAGTGTATTGTTTGACCACTGCACAATCAACAGTGAGATCTTGCTATATCTTACATATCGTTGCTTAGCTTTGTGTAGTTGTGCATGTATTAGTAAAGCTTATTTGTTAGATTTTTTTTGTCTTTGTCTTGGTCTTGGAAGCAGACACTCAACCAACTCACCACCAAAAGTATCAGTTTGATAAAAAAAAGGTTTTGTTCTAAATTCTCAGTTTATGGAGATCACTTTGGAAGTTCTAAATACTAAGACTGCAAGAATTCTGCAACCACAAACAAGACCACTGAGAAGGGTGCTATAAGATACCAAAATGTGCACGTGAATCCTGATCTCTCCGGAAACCTGCAGGCTTACAAAGATGCACTTTTATATCAGTAGCATGAATCCAGAAAGAGTCTGCTCTCAGTGGATTGACTTCTGTACAGCCTTGATCTGATAGTACTTTGTATACCTCTTTGCCATATATATGTTTCTGAAAGGCAGCTGTTAGCTCCTGAATGTCTGAGAGCCTCTGGCAGACCCAATGCTTTGAGAATTTTTTCACCTTCGTACAGCAAAAAGCGAGATACATCATTTGGAATTAATTTCTTTATGCTGCTACAATTATCACTTCATGTTGCCTGCCTGACATTACAAGAATTTATACTGAAACTTCTGTTTATTTACTTTTGTTTCTGAACCTTTTCACTCTCAGTGTTCTTTTTTTTTTTTTTTATCATGAGTAAAACAGTTTCACGAGCTGTGTAAAATAACAAAAGATATTATAGAGAATAAAACATGGGAGATCTCTTATCAGATCAAGCTAAGTTAGTACAATTATTTTGACAATAACATCTTCCTTACTCAGTACATCACTGAATCCAAGCATTGAATGCCTGTGATGGTAAAGGTACTTTTCTTCTTCTCATTTCTTAGTTGGAACATCCATGTTAAAGATTAGGTTAGATTGGATAGGATTTGGTTTTGCTAGCACTTTATATGTATTTGTAAGTGAGAGAATGCATTTACGAGAGTTTGCCTTGTGTGTTTGTTCCCTCTCCCACAGTGAGCTTTGCATGCCTGAAGTACTCTGCAATAGTGACAGAATAGCGGTTAAACCAGCTTCCAGAGCAAAGGCTGTCAAAGAGACAGTCATTCAAAAGCCTCTGACCTGTTTCTACACAAAGACACTGTGGAACGTCTTTATTACGTGGTTGTATATAATGAAGGTTTTTGAGAAAAAAAAAGTGTGTTCTCAATTCTGATACCTCCCACCCTACTCTACCTCCCAGTTAGGCTGAAAACTCTCACCTTTGCAAGAGTCTTCACCAGAACCTGATGCACAGTAGCATTCTTAGGGCATGCACTGCACCTTTCGGAACTACAGGAGTATGGCAAGTACCTCCTAGTGAGCCTTAGCACCTTTGATATGTGTGCTTGCATGTTTTCTGACATGTGCATTTGCTCTCCTTCTTTCCATCACTAGAGGCCAGCTTCTGTGCTCTGTACAAGCAGCAGAGCTTCCAAGGGGATGCTGTTGCAGTGGAGGTGCAGTGGGATGCTTTCTGACCTCAGCACAGACACAACAGGGCTGTTATGGCAGCCCTCACGTTCCTCTTGATGGAAAGCTCCAACTGCTTGGGCCAACACTGGCTTACCAGCTCTGTGCCTGCTTTTGGTAATAACGTGTGTACCTCACTGAATTGTCAACGCAACACAGGGAGAGCTTTCCTCAGGAACCATTCCTAATCCCTGTTCCTCTGATTTTGTGGTTTATGCTAGCTGAACCTCCTTCTCCACTGCTGCTACACACACACGAGCCCTCCTACCTTTCTTATCATTGGCTTCAAGGAGAGTAGAATTAGCTGATCTGGATGTAATGAGAAGGGACGTGAAGCAGATCAGGTATCACACCTGCAGCCAAGCCTGTGAGGTTGCCTGATCAGGAGGTGGAAGTTGATGAGACCTTCCCCAGACAGCTGAAAGGGGCCTCAGGTTCTCATGGGTACTGGTTCTCATGGTACTTCAATCATCCTGATGTTCACTGGAAAAGCAACACTGCCAGGCACATGCAGTCCAGGATGTTCCTGCAGTGTGTGAAAGATAATCTTTCTTTCTAAGTGGTGGAGGAGCTAACAGGGAGAAGTGTGCTGTTAAGCCTTGTTCTTACAGACAAACAAGGACTGGTTGGGAATGCAAACATGGGGGGTAGCCTTGGATTCAGTGACCATGAGACAGTGGAATTCAAGATCTAATGTGAAGCAGGGCCGTAAGTAGGATTGCAACCCTGCACTTCAGGAAAGCCAACTTTGTCCTCATCATGGACCTACTTGTAGGTATCCTATGAGTTAGAGCACTATAAGGTAAGGGGGCCCAAGAGCACCATTTCTTCCAAACTCAAGATCAGTGCATCCCTAAGAGTAAGAAATTGAGCAAAGGTGGCAGGAGACCTGCATGGATGAGCAAAGAGCTCATGGAAAAACTCAAATGGAAGAAGAAATTCTACAGAATGTGGAAAAGAGGTCTGCCCACTTGTTGGGAATATTGGAGCATTTTCATGGCATGCAGGGGTGAAACAAGGAAGGCTAATGGCCCACTTGGAATTAAATCTGGTGAGAGAGATCAAGGACAACAAGAAAGGTTTCTTTACATACTTTAATAGGAAAAGGAAGACTTAGGGAAAATGTGGGACCACTGATGAACGAGGTGGGTGCCCTGGTAATGGAGGGCACTGAGAAGGCGGAGTTACTGGACACCTTCTTTGCTTCAGTCTTTCCTGCTAACTCTGCCCCTCAGAAATCAGGTGATAAGCCCCTCAGGTGATAAGCAAGAGAGTCTGGGGAAAGGAAGGCCTTCCTTTTCTAGGAGAGGATCTGGCCAGAGATGGTCTAAGCAAAATCAGCATGCACAAATCCACGAGTCCTGACAGGATGCACCCAGAAGTGCTGAGGGAGCTGGCACATGCGATTGCCAGAACTCTCTTTATTATCTTTGGAAGGTCTTGGGGAATGAGGGAAGTGCCCGAGGACTGGAAGAAAGGCAATGTCATTCCAGTCTTCAAAAACTGTGAGAAGGAAGAGCTAGGAAACTGCAGGGCAGTCAGCCTCACCTCTCCCTGGGAAAGTGATGGAGCAGCTTATTCTGGTTGTCATCTCCAAGCAAGTGAAGAAAATAAAGTTATCAGGAGTAGTCAATGTGAATTTGCCAAAGGGAAGTCATGCTTGATCAATCTGGTAGCCTTCTATGATGAGTGAAGGGTAGTGGATATTGTGTACCTTGACTTCAGCAAGGCTTTTGACACTGTCTCCCATAACATCCTCATAGGTAAGCTTAGGAAGTATGGAATAGATGAGTAAATGAGGTGAACTGAGAACTGGCTGACTGGCAGAGCTGAGATGGTTGAGATGAGTAGCACAGAGTCTCTCAGATGCCTGTAGCTTGCAGTATTCCCCAGGGGATGGTACTGGGTCTGGCCTTGTTCAACATCTTCATCAGTGACCTGGATGATGGGATAGAGTCCATGCTCAGGAAATTTGGTGATGATGTGAAGCTGAGAGGAGTGGCTGACACACCGGAAAGCATTCAGTGAGAGCTGGACAGGCAGGACAGTTGAGTGGAGAGGAACCTTGTAAGATTCAACACAGGCAAATGTAGAGTACTGCACGTAGGGAGGAATAACTGCACACATCAGCACAGGTTAGGTAGGGGCTGACCTACTAGAAAGATCTGTGGAGAAGGACCTGGGCATCCTGGTGGGCAACAGGTTGGCCATGAGCCAGCAGTGTGTCCTCCAGTGCAACCTTCAGATTACGGCATTTTTCAGAGATGTCTCCTGATATGTATGTAGCACCTGCTGGTTCTTCTGCATCTCTTACATGAACACCAATACCTTTTGTGAATTGTTTAGGGAAATTCAAGCTGGAAGGCTCTCCCTGGGGAAGCTCAATTGCTATTAACTTCACCAGAAAGCACTCTGCAGCTTTTCTTGCAGTGTTTAGTTATCTGTCCCTATGCTTCTTTGAAACACTGAGGTATGGTGTTGGGAGCATCTATTGGCGTCTTATTTTTAGTTAATGTCCTGGAAGCCTATACAACGTACATATATGAGACAGATTGTTGTGGGCTTATTTGGTGGTAAAGGGGAGATGTATTTAGTTACTGCCTTACATCTTTTCATTTAGTTTTACTTGAGACATTCCTAAGTGTCAAATTACGATACTACTTCGCTGTAGAAAGAAACAAGAAAATATCATACTGTTCATTTTGAAACAGTATTTAAGAGAAATCATACTGCTCAGAATGAGGCCACCTGATTATTTGTGAAATAATAGAATATTCTGTGTTGGAAGGGGACGGGGTGGATGTAATGATCAGATTGCAGTCCTAGTACAAAGTGTGCTGAAAAACACTGCTCTTACTTCATTATTTCTAAAGCAATTTGAGTTCTTCCTGTGCTTACAGCTACAGGCCTCTGGCTTTTTTTCAAGAGTTGCCATTCACATTATTCAAAGGGAAATTTTGCCTAAGATCGCAATTTCAGAGTGGGTGTTTAAAATTCTCACAGATGTCTTTACCACATATAGGGATTGAATATTACAGTGACACAACCTCTGGGAAAGGACATGAGATATATAAGCCATGGAAAAACTTACCTTAGGAAATAGAGAAAAGCATTGAGACACTGTACAGGGAGAAATGAATGTGAACTGGCATAAGCACAAAGTGTCGTGCATCTTCCTTTCTAAATTCTACCATTTTGTTTTTTCAAGCTCTTATATGCACAGAAAGTTTTAGTAGATTAAAAGGACTTGTGGTAAGACTGAAATCACTGCCTCACGACTTGCTAGGACTGGAAGCGTTCCTGGTACACTACTCACTGGATTTGAAGCATTATATTACAGTAATCAAGAGAACAATTTTTCTTAGGTGAATAAACTGTAAGATATTAAAGAATAAAAATTTTATTCATTGGACTATAGGAGGCCCATGAAGCTCTGCTAATAAGAAAGGCCAATACTGGGTAAGAACGTAAGAAATGAGCAGCATTTAGTTATGCTATTTTTCTATTATTTTGTTATGGAGGCGTAGGAATTTCCTGCAGTAATGAAGATGTGGTTGACTGTACTGCAACCTGTGATACTTTGTCTTCCAGTACTTCTAAAACAATAGTTTGTATTTTTATGAGGTTATTGAATTACTTCATGGAATTACTTAAAGGCCTTGTTCCTGACTGACAACTACCATCTCAGAGACTGGCATCATTAACATATAACTAGGGTTTTCTGCCTCTGTGCCATTTAAGATCTACCTGTCCTGAATTCAATCTCCCATTTCCTCTGTTTCTCAGTGGTAAGGCCCATCTGCATTTTTGCAGTCAGATGGCATTTCTGTTGCCTTGTGAAATCTGGGGTTGTTTAACATATGTTGACAACCTTTATGTATATCATCTACCTGTTTATCGATATGGGGAACAATGTGGCCCAAGGCAAAGATTTATGGTGACTTCCCACAACATTAAAACTAAGTAAATATGCTCACTCTTTGTTTTCAAGTCACTAGCTGTGTGAGGATCTTTCCTTTTGTCTGTGTTAGTTTGTTTCTTTAACAGCATTTTGGAGTGGAAAATAGGTTACATCAGATACATTTCCTTCCTCAGTATTTTTATTGAACGTATAATCAGAGAATTCAAGTAGATTTATGAGACTCTTTCTGAAGGCTGTGTTGATACTTCCCACTAGTAATTTTAGCTTTCTACCTACCATCACGACTTCCTACCATCTTGTCCAGTTGTTCCTGTTCTTTCTTATTTCACCCCATAACCACTTTTGTAGGTACTCTGAATTGAGACAGACCTTCCATGTACTTAACAAGTGTTCTGAATGGGTACCAATGGCTCATCTTTTTTAAATTTTTTTCCAAAGCAAATGCAGTTAGGAAACACATTTAGTTTTTCTGCTATGCCTTCAGATCTTTTTTTTTTCTTTTTTTTTCCCTCTGAGTCTTTCTGTTGCAGTCTCATCTATCATCTCTGTTGGTCTCTGATCTATTTTTTGCTCTTGCTGTGTTTGAAAATTTATGAAGTTTTTATTCACTACCCCATTTCAGTTCCGGATATTTGTATTCTTCTCTCTGCTTACCTGAACTCTGACAAAGTTTGGCAGCTATCAACACAAGAACTGTTATTTGTGGAAATACCTAGGTTTGATTCTTCTTTATAACACGTCAAACTAAGAATAACATTAGGATCACTGGAGTTAGCGATACTTCTGAAGGAGAAGAACTTGCCAAAGCATTTCTGTGAGTTCTAAATCAGAAAACCCCACATCTGTTGGCCCAGCAACACCAGGACAAGGTCTTACATCAGTCTCAATAAAGAAATAACATAAATACATAAAAATCCAGCTTAATGTACCTTTTGATCCCCATCAGAACATAATAAATATCTACCAAGTGTTCAACACTATAGTCTAAGTCTTGTGTCTCTCAAGTTACTTGGGCCTCATGAAGCCAAGATGGGAGACCATGCACCCTTTGGCAAAGAGTCTCTGACCCAACTACTGACTTGTCCTAAACAGACCTTGGTCATGTCTGTTCTTTGGGACACACAATTTCAAGAAAAAAAATTTCCCTTAGAGTTCTTTAGCTTTTGAGTTTCTAGTTTTTCACTAAGGTCGTCCGGATGATTTCCAAAATATGGGATAGAAAATTATCTGCAACACGTGAAAATTTAGTCTTCTAATTCTTGCTTTCAGCTAGAGAGTACTGAAAGAGAGTAGCTCTGCTGAAAGCAGCATGAGCATACCTGGGTACATCTCATACCGTAGCTAGCAAAATGCCTTTACCTTGTTCAGGCAGTACTAGCATTTCAGGCATTCACTTTTCACAGCCTGTCCATGAACATACTAGTGATCTGGCTAACCTAGTTTGAAAGCCTGAGGCACCTGTCCTTTGCTTTTATGCTTCTATTGCAAGCCCAGCCATTGGAAAGAGCGTGTTACATTTAAAATGAAAGAACTGAACGATTTGAGGTGCATGATATAAAACCTTTTTGCTCTCTATCTCAACATTTCATATCTCAGGCACTATTCCATGTATTTGGGATCACACATGAAACCATTTAAATGAGGAAGAAGTGATAATATATGCTGTGTGAATATAAACAGGCTTCAGAAATCAAATTTATGAAACTTCTCAAAATCTAATTTATCACTTGCAAAATTTACAATTAATGAGCAAAATTCTATCTCTTTTGCTAAGAATGAAAGCAGACTGCTCTTAAACAGACTGATTTCCCATGTTGTCTTGAATAATTGACGTTGAGTGAGCATTGATATTTGAGCTACAGTGAGAGAAATCAAAAGAAATCTTCCCCATCCACTACCCCAGCCACTATTTTGTTTTTAAGCTAATATGGGAAAAGCCTCAGCCTACATGTTACAGAAAGTAGATGTAAGATGTAAGTGGGAGAAAAGCAGAGGATACTCATGATAAGAATTTACTAAAATACAAAAAAAATATTAATTTGTAGGAACAATGATTGTCATACATAATTGTCTAGTACTATATCTGCTTATAAGATATATTGCTTTTGATTACATTATTCATAACTACCTGCCTATGAAAGATGCATGAAATGATGTATTTCTCTTTACATCCCAAGGAAATGGCTGCATCTTTGCCTCTTTACACGAGTGTTTTGGAGATGCATCACCTCAGATGTGTATCTGAGAGTTTGGCATCTTTGCCACTTCTTTACCAAAATGTGAATCAGACCATTCCTATTTCCATTATGTATCGAACAAATATGGAATTGCCTCCTTTGCCAAAAATATCTGGTTGTGACCTGTGGCCGTGTACGTTGTTGAGGTCTTATTCTTGACACAGCAGAAGTCCCATTACATTTTCTCACTTTCTTAAGAACCTCTTAAATCATAATTACTCAAGAACAGTTGGGATGCTATTCCTGACAGGTAAGTAGGTTCTTGCTATGAAGAAAAAACATTCCTTTTTTTTTTTTTTTTTTTTTTTTTTTCTTTTTTGTAGCTCCACACCAGAACCTTGTTTAGAAAAGCCAGAGTTGTAACTGCAGAGTCGCAGTGTATTACTACCTTTGGCAAAGAGAGAAGAGCTGGAGCCAAAACCAGGATGGATACATACAACAGTGCTCATCCTAAATTCTCGTGATATGACAAAATGCTTTGTGGTAATGAGCACTGTTATATTAGAGTCAGTTCTAAGAAGAACCAGGAGGAACATGGAGACCTGCAACACTGACAACTGATGTGCTATAAAATGTTCTGAAACTGTAAAAAAAATATCTAAATACAAGCGTGTAGTTGTAAGGAAGCAGAATTTTTTGTCCATTTAGTGTTCTTCCTCTCTGACTTCAGTGATTCTTGCCTAAGTTGTTATTCTTCCTGTTATTCATTACCTAAGGATTGGCTCAGAAACTGAAAATAGGTCACATCAAGACAGATGATGAGAAGAAGTTGATGGCAATATGGGGACAAGATTTTTATTTTAAAAAGTGGGTAAAGCTAGTTCCAATCTTATTTGACCGTCAACAGATGGGAAAGCTCTCCCTTTCCTGGCAAATTATTTTAGCAGGCTCTCTGAGCAAATGCATACGGGGGCGGAAGTTATGATGCAGTTCTAAAGTAGAAAATTCACTTAGAACTCAGGCTTTATATATCTTAAGCTATTATGAGCAGCTGTGAAAACATGTATTTATTTTGACTATTTGCCTTTACTTCAAAATTTGTAACTAGAATGAGGAATCACAGGGTGTTCCCTTTCTGTTTCCTTTTTTAAAGATTTGTACACAGAGCTTCTCTACACCTGTGGATTCCAGAACTATAAGTAATGCAATTAAAGCCTGATCTAAATTTCACAGAAATCAACAACTGGCTTTCTATTAGCTTTATGGAGCCTTCTGGTGAGCCTTCTCTAGCTTTGGTTTACATCTGTGTAAAAAGCTTTGCCTATTTTGAGGGCCTTGCTTAGAATCTGGGGCAAGAGGCTGTGATATGCCTGAGAGAAGGTTCCACTTCTGATGCCTTGCAGAGTTGCAACTCTGTCTACTGAAGTAAAAGCACAGCATGAGGTGCCTAATATCTGGATTGCAATGGACTGTAGGAAGATGCTGAGTTCTTGGACTATGCTACTCTGAGCATGCACCCAAACACAGGGTGTCAAGAGAGGTTGGTGTACAACCTGTTCAACTAGAGAGTTTTGACAGTGATAGACCAGAGCTTTCTGACTTCTCTCTTGGATTTGAAAATGTAAGCTTCCTCCATGATCCCAGTGTGAGCACTTCTGCATCTTGTTAATTTTATATTTCCCTCAGTTATTCTACCATCTGTTTCACCCCTTTTGTTTAGAAAAGGAGGGAAAGTGTAGGACTGCTGAGTAGTTCCGTGTAACTGCCTTCAGTGCTTACAAATCAAAAGGGGAAAGCTGTCTTCTGCCAATATTGCCTGGGACAACACAGGGACCTCTGTGGGCTGAAAGTCAATAGATGAGGCTGCTGAGAGACACTTGCTGTTGCAGGACTGATTGACTCTGGTGCTATGGTGTTTCCTCTTAACTGTAGGCTTTACTCTGTTTTTCTGATCCCTTTCACAGGAAAAGAAATCTATCTTTTCAAAGAAATATGCTTTGTGGTACCTGTGACTATAAGATACTAATCTCACTGCTTATAAACCACTATGAATCACTACTTACATTTTGCCACTCAATAGAGAAGACTTTATATTTTTTAGTTATGGCTGCTGAGATTTCATCTCCAGCCAATGTCTCCAAGCAACTCCAAGGAGAATTGATTGCATCCATAAGAATTTAATCTCATTAATTTACAAATAAAATTATATCTATAACATTTGTGAAAAACTAAGTTGCTTTTAAGGTTGCTATGGGCTCTTTTGAAATAATGAAATTTTGCTTTTTAGGATACAGAATCTAGTTTGAAGAAGCCATATATTTAAACCACTAAAATCTGCGCAATAAAATACAACACATTTTTTTTTCTTTGGCAAGAATGAAATAACTTCACATATATCAGAAAGAATATTTTTTGTGCTTATATTAAATTGTGAACTTCTCTACTCTTACATCAGTTTTATTCCTGAGAGAATCACCCTTTCGTGAAGAAGTTCATTTTTTCCAGCATGATTTGTGATGTGTTGAATCTCTACCAGGTCTGATTGTGCCTAAATTGAAGATTCAAGCTCGTTTTCCTTGAGGCCTTGTAAGAGGTGTTTGATGGATCAGAATTAGTTTTTATCTTCTTAGCAATAAAATAGGTAAAAACAAGTGGAGAAAAGCTTAGGCTGCAAAAGCAGCAAACTTATTTTGTCCAAAAATGTTGGAATTGCATCTTATTTTCTTTAAAACATTTTCATTCAAGTTACTGAGTAGGTGCAAAATCAATTGAATTAATGTTGACTGTACTCTAAATCCTGAAATATCCTTTCTTTCAGCTGTAATTTAGTCCACAACTTTAGGTACCTTGATATCTGAGGATGGTGTGATGAGGCTGAGTGGGGTGAGGCAGGAACCAAACGGCATCTCTCACAAAGAAGTGCCTCAGCATTCTTTTTCTTTAGCAGTGCTCTTATTTCTTCATCTATTTCTTAAAAAAACCCTCACAATCTCTTGATTTGCTTTTATTTTTCTTCCCTCATTCTCTTCATTGTTCTCCTCTCCTTATCAACGTCTATCCACAAATGCAGGTGCCGGAGAGTACCTAATGTGTGGCAACTTGTATTGGGAAGGCCATGGAGAAGACTCAAGTTGGGTGCCAATGCTGACGTGCCCAAATACCTGACCTTTGGTGTGAGCAGCTCCTGTTCTCTTTGTGTTTGGGGTTTGGGGAGACAAAGCTGTGCAGAGTACTATTTTATCAATGGTTAAATGAAATGCTTCTCGTTACTGCCTACAGTCTCCCATAAAATATGTCTCAACCTCTCCATTTTCTGTACGAAAAGCCTTAGCCAAGTGCCCTCAGTGTTTTGGGGATATGAAGACAAGTTTAGTAAAAAATCAAATTACCAGTGAGTAGTGGTGCTGGTGTGAGTAGCTGGTAATACAGAGACTTAATGCAGTGTCTACTGCAGAAGATCTGCAGGAAGCAGTTTTACTTCTTTCCTCTAGACTTCACCATTATGAAACCAACCAACTTGGTAACAGCCATAGCATACGTATTTTACACTCCACACTCCTTCATGGTTTTTTATTCACTTTGTACTGAAGTAATTAATTTACGTTCCCAGAATTTAAATAATAAAACCAAGTATTTTGAGAGAGTCAAGCAGATTGCTTCTAAAACATATGCAAGTGAGGTTCAGCACTTACGGGTGTGCAGGGATTGCCTCAGAGCTATGTGGTTACATCAGAGGGCTCATTCCTCCCCTTCACAAAGCTTGCAAGCAGGGAGGCTTTATATGGGTGTGTTAGAAAATAAATCCTTTCATAATAAGAAGTGCTGCAGATATTATTATTGGTGCCCACCCAAATCCCTTTCCATGTCAACAGTGCTGGTGTTTCATCTGCTGCAGATGGTGAGCACTGGGGTTTTTGTAGCACGGAAGTGAGGTTCCTGGGGTAAGAGTACAGAAGCTGCCCTCCAGATTCTTCCACTTCTACCTGTCTCATATTCTTTATGGCTCTTTTAGTACTTGCTTTCCGTTAAATTTCTGGTGTTGTTCATCCTACCTTTCAATCAGTTCTTATCTCTACACCACCTTAAATGTCATTCTATTTCTATAGTCATTCAATTACCTTTCTCAAAATAAACTTTTCAGGTCATTTAAGTAAGAAAGACATTGCTCATATCCGTTGTATTTTCTTATTTATTCATCTCAACAAGCTGAAGTCTTCAAGAAAATATGAAAAGATCAATTGGAATGCAAATAAATACATTCAGTAAATGCCAGTTCTTGGAACTGAATATATGGCACTGAGTTTGCAAATAATCCCCCTACAAGTTTTTGAGGCATTACATTGGTGTAATTCTAACTCAATTCCCCAACATGAAATAGTGACTGATCTAAATTTAAGTAACCAGCACCAGGAATTGCTCAGAGCTGATGTCAGCAGCAAAGGGCTTTCAGTAATTTCAGAGTCGGTATATTTATAAGCTGAAAAAGCAATTTCAGTATGTTTATTGTTAGGATTAAAATAAGTACTCTAAAAGCCTTTTAAGAAATGCAGCTGCGAAGTGTTAATAGATGAAACTGATGAAGACTTCTGTGAAACAACAGAAACTCCAAATGCATTCCTGTCCCAAACCAAATGTGACTTGGATACCTAAAACACATCTCCCTTGGACTATTGTTAATGACAGCAGAAGAAGATCTTTCTTACATCTTAGGGTACACAGATGGCCTGTGTCAGTGCAATCACCTTTCTTGCTTAACAGATGACAGAAGTTCAATCTGAAATGGGAAAGTGCTATGCAAGAAAGTGCAGGAGAGATCTGTTCATTTCTCTCACCTCCAGGTCTGCAACAGCCGCAGAGTGTGAGATGTGGGTGCCCATGGAATGGCAAGGTGTGATGGCTGCAGGCAGTGGGGCCATGTAAGGGCAAACTGAGGGCACGGACTTCCCTGGAAGAGCAGGATCATCTTCAGAACTGCAGAAGTAGAAATGGGGGGAAAAATGGGCAACAGTGCAGTTAGAAAGTAATAGAAGAACATCTGCAGTAACGTAAGAATTCATCACTAAAAGGGATCTGACTGAAAAAAAAGAGCCATGTTTTTAAGAGCTGGATGTAATTAGTGGCAATCATGGGTTCAGTATGAGCAACAACTGTGTTATGGCCATGAAATACACAAACATGTTCCCATGATGAACAAGGCAAGATGTTTCCATTGGATATAATGTCATCAACAAGTGCTCCCTTGGAGTGTTGTGCAAGTGCTGGAGGAATTCAGTCACAAAGGCGCGGGCACAACGGAGGGCTTTCATGATGGAGAAAGCAGAAGAGACGTCTTCTGAGAGAAAACAAAAAGAGCTTGGTTCGTCTTAGAGAGCTGAATTTAGCAAATGGACATTATTTTCTCTATAATTTAACTGGAGGCGACAGAAAGGAGGGGAGAGGAGGAAATGAAAGGGCAATATAAATGCTGGAGAAGGAATTAGAATTAGTTAAACACTACTGACAACTTTGGTGTGAGGCTCAATGATGGGTTATGGTGAGGCTAGGGAAATGGAGGGGCCTGGCAACATCTTGTAGGGCTAGAAGTATTAGAGGAAGCTTTGGGCAGTGCCTAGCTGGGAGGCACTGGTTAAGCTGAGAGACTGGGAGGGATAATTATGGCTATATAGTGAATTTTGGATGTAGTTAAGGTGATGGATACATCAATTTCTGTAAGTTCTGGAAAGCTCTGCATGTTGGTTGGGAGTTTTTCACTGTCCTGTGCTCTCCAGGAAAAAGGCAGATCTTAGCCCACCTCATGCCCAGGCATTCACAGACCTGCCCCCCTCTCTTCAGCCGCCTAACTGCTCCCTTCCACGCTGTGAGAGTAAGTTGAAGTGGGAAAAGAGAGAACAGTTTTGGCCATCATAGAAAGGAGGCTCTGGAACAACATCAATGGAGACAAAATACCTAAAAATTTTGAGAGAAAACTTGTTTACTTCATGAGAGTATTTATGAAATATTTAATGTACAGTAAGGTAAAACTCAATGATCTTGGACATCTTTTCTAGTTTCGTATTTCCACAAAAAATATTATTGAGTTCTGTCACCTACTGCCTTAAATACAAGAAGTTTAGAATCGTAGAATTGCTCAGATTGGAAAAGACCTTAAAGATCATCGAGTCCAACCATGTCCTAACCATACACCCTAACTCTAACAACCCTCCGCTAAACCATGTCCCTGAGCACCACATCCAAATGGTTTTTAAACACATCCAGGGATGGTGACTCAACCACCTCCCTGGGCAGCCTATTCCAGTGCTTAACAACCCTTTCTGTAACGAAGTTTATAGAATCATAGAATTGTTTTATTTTCTATTTTTAGAAGTTTTATGCTCGAAAAAAAAAAAAAACCCAAGACAATGAAAGCACTGCTAATGTCAATAGACATCCGTTTTTTCTACAGAGACATCACCAAGTACAGGCAGACAAAGAGGTGCCCTGGAAACTGAAGCACTTTTCTGAGAAGCTCTGACCATCCCTGTGGTCTCCTGTCTCGCTTTACTACAGATCTGACTTACAGCATCCTAGACCCCTTCTGTGTAAGTCTGAGCCAGAATAGACTAGTAAAGTTGAATAAATGGTGCTACCTTAACTAGGTATCCTCTTCACAGTGCAACAAAGGAATGAAGGACTGGCTCCATTCCAAGTCTCTTTTACTCCTCACCAATTCACTCCAAAATATTTCTATGATTTGTATTCCTTTTCAGATGAAGAGATACGAAAAAATCCTTTAAGTTCACATTCTTGTAATCTTCATTACCCCAAAATTATGATACACTGAAAATGCAGGATGATTTTGTCCAAGAAGGTAAATACTAACTGCATGAAACTGAAAAACAGTTATCAGTCAAGTCTGTCATCTTTATCTACATCATTAAATATTTTTTTTTATTTTGGTGAGCAAGGCAGCTTTGGTTGACTGGCTATGATTAAAGCTTTTGACATCTACTCTGATAAATGGCTACCCTAAATCTTCGATGGACATCTCTTCTATGCTGTCAGATATAATTCTTCCAGAAACAACAAATGTGCTTTGGGTATATACTCTGAGTATGTACTATGGTGAGAGGTCAGCTGTGATGTGAAATAGGAAACTGTGCTGACGCTGGACTTGTCTTCCCTCTGCCATGCCAGAAATAGAGGTTTTTCATCTGCAGCCTTCAGAAAAGATTCTTTGAAGGAGGCTTTCAGGAGGTTTTCACAAGGAGGCCTTCTTCTGTCCCCAAGGATGATCTCCCACCTCATTTAGAGTACCTGCCCAAGTGTAGATTACACTATCTTTGAGGGCAGAAGAGCAAAAGCTGCAGTGGGTGTTGAAGCATTCAGTCCTTCCTAAGCCAGAAAGCTTTCTGCAAGGCAATTGGTGTTGGCAAGAAGTGCAGCCTCCACCCCAAAGCTATTCCTTGCACAGTTAAACAAGCTGTTGGACTCTGTTCCAGGCAGCATATACAGTTTCACTTGAGAAGAGAAAATCAAGGTCAATCCATCAAGACTGTGATCCATCAATAGTGGGTTTTCAGGCAGGAAGATGGGCTGGTGCTTACAGTGCAGTACCCCAATCCACAAACCTCATCCAGATGGGGTCAAAAGATTTGTTTTATTTTGTTTTTGTTTTTGTTTTAAATGAAGGGGGAAGATAAAGGTCATGCAGAAATTCCAGCTCTTCCTTCTTGTTTATGAATGCAATCAATAGATCTGCTTTAAATTATGGAGCCAGTCCTTCCTGTCTGCTGTCAAGGATTAATGTCAACATTAATGAGGCCAAGCTTCTCTGGGAGTGAAAGTCTCTCTGTGATCAACAACTGCAATGGGAATCAAACCCACAAGCTCTGAACTCCAGTGATGCTTTTTACCTTTCATTCTTTGAACACTGCAGAAAAACAACATGATTATGTGCCACGCATCAAGGAACACATATTCAGATGCAAACAGAGATGTTTAGTTGCCAGTATGGGACTGGTTTGAAAAAGGGTGAAACATCCATATCCCAGATCGTGTTATTCTGGAACAACAGTGCTCAACCCCTCTGAAGAAACGAAATCCAAGTAACTTTAAACTGAGCACCAATCTGAGTGCAGTTTATGAAAACTGTGTATGCCAGTGCTTTTCCCACATGCAGATTGAAGCTAATAAAGTATTTGAAATGCCAGAAACAATTTAGTCAGTCTGGGTAGGAGTTTAGCTGGTTCTTTCTTTAACCAATCAATCCCATGATGGATACGTGAAGATTGGGGTATTTCCATGAGAGTATTTTTCAAGGTGTCTTTGTTTCTATTAGCAGGAGATGCACTGTGTAGGGGATACAATGTCTGCAGGTGTTTCAACATAGGTGTCAGCATAACATGTATGCTCACATGGCAAATGCCAGTCCTGTACAGGATTTTTCTGCTAAACATTAGAGTTTAGATTGATATCACACAAGCAGTTGTTCTCACATCATTCTTTGTGGGCTCTTTATCTGGGGCAGAGTGTTCCAAAGCTCATTTTGCATTAGCTTGCATCACACTCCGTCAATCAGCAGCGCACAAGACAAAGAAACATATGGGCTTTTATTGTTGTCACTGCTGTAATGATGATTACCCAGGGAAAAAGGGAAGATAGTTAAGAGCAAAATCGAACTGACGAGATTCTTATATTAACACGCTATTTTAATCAAGCAGCCTAGTTTAAGTAATTACATTATGATTACTCAAAAGGTACTCATTTTAAGATCCAGGAATCTAAAAATGTAAGGCCAAAGCCCCATAGCATCTGTGCTGTTACTGCAGTGCCTATCCCATGGCCTGGACAATGATGGGAAGCCTGTTTCTGCAGTATGTGCTCTGCAGTAGATGTAGGCTTCTTCACCATGTTTAAATAACGTAAATCAGCCCCTTCTTCTACATTTGGAATTTTCTTTACTTCCTTTTATGTTACAGAGAAAGATGTACTTAACTCTTTAGGCTAAATTTCTCCAGTTTCTTCTGTGTGAAAAGGAAGATGGGCTTTCAGGAGCAACTTCTATGCAAGTGTGCAACAATTAATGATCATCAGTATTTTGCCTCACGTACCAATATCTTGTAAATCATAAAGATTAATGGAAATTTTCCTTTTATGCTTACATGATACGTAATGTGACGTTGCACAGCAAATCTAATTTAGTGTTGCTCTGCTGTTTTTGAAATACCTATTTACCAGCAGTTTGTCATGCGTGTCTAATAGGACAGTAATAGTGAATTTAGACTGTTTTGTTCCATTACTATCTCATCTAATTTGTTTAAGCATGTGGCAGAGAACGGCATCCACAGATAGCAGTAGATTCAAAATGCACTTCTGGGTTCACAGCTGCACGCTTAATTTAATTTATTGTAGAAAAATGTACATCTGGTTCATCTGCCTGCTTATGTCAGATAAATTATTTGGAAATTCCTTTTAATTTTACTCTGCTTCATCTGAAACCTCATCCTCAGGTATGGCCATTCAGCTTGGTGTGCTGAGTACTCCAGGGCTGCCCTCATTCCCAGAGAATACCTTGCAAGAAGAGCTCGGTGCACCAGAAGGTCCAGCCATCAGTTCGGTGCTCCTGCTGAGCTGATGCAGACCTTTCCCCTGGCTTTGTGCAGAGGCTCTTCCCTCTGCATCCCTCTGGCTGTGATCCTCTGCAGTGGCTGCCTGCAAGAATACCTGTGGCTCTCTGCATCTTTAATCTGCAAGACTCTGCTGTTTTGTTTTGTTTTTCTCTCAGACTGCTATTTTTCCCTGTCGCTGCGTATTTACTTCTGTAAAAACATTTCGGTCACAGTTTACATATAAAATGCTGGGCAAAATAAGGCTGTATTGCAAGAAGTTTGGGCTCGCTTTGCATCCACAGCTGGTAGTAATAGAAAAGCTGAAACATTATCAAGTTTACTGTGATATGGCTTGAATAAAGAGCTGTGATTTCATATAGAGTCTCCATGTTTTTTTAATAGAAAGCTGTAACATATCTTTCTGTGCAATTTCATTAAAAAAGCACATGCTTCAGTTTTGTTTGGCAGGAAACAATGGGCACTAACAGCCCAGTGACCAACATTTGGCAAGTGCCGTGTCCAGAACACGTATTTGCTGGGTAAACATGCTGCATCGAGATAGGAAACTGCTGATTCGGTGGTGAAAATACAGTGAATATCTTCTCATGTAGAAAGCATGTGGTGCCTTTCTAATAAACCTACAGGTAGAGTATGTGTCATTCTTTAATGCTGCTATGGGGAAAGTTGCAAAATGGAAAAAATACTAACAAGCTTTTCCAGACGGCAGTATAAAAATATTATTGCTTCTGCTACCATGCCTGCTATTTATTATATCTGCTGTTACGCAAGCATGGCTTGACTGTATCATGAGCGTCCCTCAGTTCTGTTGGAAATGCCTCAGATGGAAACATGGAGAAGGTCTTCTACAGCTAGCTCGAGAGTATGCTTCATTTTCCTAATTTGGTGTTAAAGTGCTGGGATTTTTGAGGCAGAAAAACAAAGGCAGAGACACAAAACACTTCACGCACAAAACAAAGGCAGAGACACTGCTTTAAAATCTGGTTTGGTTAAACTGTTAGGCTCACTTCTTCTATTGGCATGACAACAAGTATCATGTATGGTGTGGACCACCGAAGTGTAAGTGCTCTGGAGGACAGTTTCTCTATACTCAGTTAAGGTAAGTTAGGGAGTGCAGGGGAAAAGGCACTTTCCTTGGGTAGTCAGATTGCAAACCATTGCAGAAGAGAGACTGATGCCCAAGCAATGCCCAGGAAGGGTTTCAAGAGGAAGCAGGGGACCGCAAGCAGTCTTGATCATGGACTCAGCCTGTCATTATTAGGTACAGCTAAGCAGGCTCTTCATCAGGAAAAAAGTGTTGGAAAGGCCCTGAGGGCTCCGAAACCATTGCACTGTATGTCCCAGGAGGAATGAAGTTGCTTGCACAAAGAACCGGAGCTGATGGCCCCTCTCATAGTGAAAAGAATTGTAGAATCATAGGATCATAGAATCGTTTGAGTTGGAAGGGACACTTCAATGTCATCTGGTCCAACTCCCCTGCCATGAACGGGGACACCTACAGTTCCAACAGGTGCTCAGAGTCCCATCCAGCCTGACCTTGAGTCTCCAGGGATGGGGCACCCACCACCTCTCTGGGCAACCTGTGCCGTCTGTAAAAGACTTCTTCCTTACATCCAAGCTAAATCTCTCCTCTTTTAGTTATAAACCACTTTCCTTTGTCCTGTCACAACAGATTCTGCCAAGGAGACTCTCCCTTTCTTTCTTACAGCCCCCCTTTTGATACTGGAAAGCTGTCAGGTCTCCCCGGAACCTTCCCAGATCTCCCAGTCTCCTGGATCACTAAGGAGGGGTTTCAGGCCAGCAAAAAGAACTTTGCTTGTAAGTGTAGTTTTGTAATCTGTGAAATCAGTGGTTGAAACTGCAAATGCAATCGACCTGTTCTAGAGTATCTCTGTGACTCTGTAATAAAAATAATATTCTGAGCAGGTTTGTTTATTTTTGCCCTCCGGTGTTGGTGAATACATGGTATTACAAAAAGTGCCTGGAATTCTTTTTCCCAGATTATGGGGCTTTGGTTTTCCCAAGGATATGCCAATGTTATATGTACTTGGTGTCAATGGTTTTGAGTTGAGTCATTACTGAATCCAAGAGCTGGTTCATCTGCATGCTGCCGGCTTGCTTGCTCTTACGTATTATTTATTTCTGGGCTGCATTTCTGGGAGAATTTCTAGAACGGCTTCTGGGAATCTAGTCCTTGGTCTGTATCAGGGCAGATGAGTGGATGGCATTTCTAATTCCTAATTTCCTTGGTGTCTTGCACTCTGTGCACTCCCAGGCCAGTCAGTTACCTCCCACTGTGTCTCCTCCCTGCAGTCCTGGGATTCCCTGGGATTGCAATCAGATGGCGTAGTGATGGCATGAATTATTATGCCATGAAATGAAGTAGACATTGATATCCAGCAATCTATTAATTAAAGAGTTAGAGCAGAAAAGAAAGATAGCTTTTATTTGCTGAGGGAAAAGGAAATTAAACTGTGAGATGCGTGTGGCATTAGAATTCACACACATAAAGGAAACTGGAAGCAAGTGATGATCCACTGCTGAGCTGTCTCAGTTAGCCTTGCTTCAGCTAACATGGTAAAAAGCTTCAAAGAGACTGTCAGAATTGAAGGTGAAAATGTCCTCTTTCCTCCTGATTCTCAGCAGGAGAACCTGGGTTAGAGATGGAGCTGAGTGAGGCTGGCTGTTTCCATGAAGCCCAGACGTCTGCATCACTCCTTGGAGCTGTGGGCCACAAGCTGCTTTGGGAACTTTGGCAGTGTTGTGTGGATCCTGCTGTGTTCTTACTTTACTTGGAACAATTAAACAGATTTAAACTAATTTTCTCTCCCACACTGTGCAGCCTATCCAACTAAATTACTGAGGAACTTTCTCCTAATCTGCATAAGAACCATCAGAAAACCCTAGCACTTCAGAAAAGCAACAAGGAACTACCTTGAGAGACTGTTTTGCACATCTATCTTCCCTAGGACCTGTATAATTTTGTTTGCAAATTGTCTGACATTTTTCTAAAAGCTCAGGTTGTGGACATCCCGCAGCCTCTCTGCCGTACTCTTCCAGTGTACGTCTATGTCCACACATACAAAAAAACCAATTGTTCCTCCAATCTGCTCTCTTCCATATTCCCCATGATGACTCCTCATTTCAGTGCCTGAATCTGGTGATGGCCCTCCACTCAAAGTCTCATGAAAACTTGATATTTTCCAAGTTACAGTTCTTATGACTTGCAAGATACACCCTTGCTTAGACTTGCTAGTAGGATTTGTAGCATTTTACATAGCAACATGAAACAAGAAGGTGCAAGTGAATTTGCAGAAGTTAACACACAACAAGGTTTCAGAAAAAGCAATAATAAAACATCTGAATAATCAAAATCTTCCTTTAAATGGGCAATTTGTAATAAATTAAAATTATTATAAATTAAAATAATCTCAAAATATTACATAGGATATTTTGAGGATGTGGTTGCAAAGGGTTCACTTTTGTAAGCTATCTCACCTTTCTGATGAATGACTTCTGTGCTCTCATACAACAAAGCACTGTGTATTCCTTGGGTTCAGACAAACACCGTGGCAGAACTGTGGTGCAGAGGACAATGCATTGAATTTTACTGGACCAGAACAAGGCAGTTAAATAAACTTTCAGCCTCTGCTTTACTGCGCACTTGTGAGAAGTTTCTTTTGGGAGCCAGAGGTCATTGCCTGGGAAGCTCAAGGTCTGTGAGATGTGACAGGCCTTCTGGGAGTGCTTTGCTTTCCCTGTTTTCCATTAAACTAGAGCTGCCTATCTTGTCTTCATTGGCAAAAATTTTCCAACAGTAACAATGCGAGACACCCTTGTTCTTATTTTGCCTACCCTTTCCAAGTGTGGGTACTCAATACCACGCATCTACAAAGAGACAGTCCTAGCACACACTGGGAGGCCTGTCCAGACTGCTCTATGTATATTTTCACACAGTGCTCCTGTAAATGTAAAAGAAAGTAGCGATGCTAAACTCCTACTGCTATAAAAGTGTGCTTCCTTCTCTCTGAGATTCAGAACTCTTTTGTTTGCACATTAAGGACTCTGCAATCATGCATACACTAAGAGTCTCATTTAAGTTCCTGATAGCCTACCAGAGTTCTAGGAGCTGGAATAAGATTTACAAAGATAACATGAAAGATGTGTGCTTTAGGATCTTCATGGAGCTGCAGATACAGGTTACATGAGTCTTTATGGGAAATTTACTGATTTGCCCCCTTCAAAACTGTTATAAATAGGAGATACTTTTAAATGGGGACAGATTATAACAGAATATATGGACAAATGATCACTTTCTCTGTTATTTTGCAATGTGTAATTTCATTTAGCATTGCAGAGACATTACTTGAAAGATAGGTTATGTTTAGGCCCAGTATTTGTCATATTAGGAAGAGAGTAAGAGGAGATGCATAAGTGACTAACGGTTGTCAACCCGTGTTAAATTGGCCGGGTTTGCTGTACTTGCCTTCATAAGACATTGGGAAGTTGCTAATGCAGTTTCTGCCAGTGAGCTGATACATTTGTTCTGGCAAAAACTTTATTTAAAATGATAATTAGAATACATAAAGCACTAATATGTCTTAATCCAAAATGGAATTCACTTAAAGACAATATTGTTAAGTTGGAGCCAAGTACTTTGAACTAGTATCCTCAGTACTGCAAAGACAGTCACTATCAGTGCAGCATTGTTTGTGGCAAGGTGGGCTTCTGCCATCTTCTTGCTTACTGTGAGAATCACAGAGTCATAGAATTATTGAGGCTGGAAAAGACCTCTAAGACTGTCTAGTCCAACTACCATCAATGCTGCCCAACAAACCACGTCCCTCAGTGCCACATCTCCACATTTCCTGAACACCTCCAGGGATGATGACTTCACCACCTCCCTGGGCAGCCTGTTACAATGCATTACCACTCTTTCAGAGAATAAATATTTTCCTAACATCCAACCTGAACCTCCCTGGCACAACTTTGAGGTCATTAGCTGCTACTGTTATATGAGAGAAGAGGCTGACCCCCATGTTGCCACAGCCTCCTTTCAGGCAGCTGCAGAGAGCAATGAGGTCTCCCCTGAGCCTCCTCCAGACTGAACAATCCCAGCTCCCTCAGCCGCTCCCCATAAGCCCTGTGCTCCAGACCCCTCACCAGTTTTGTTGCCCTTCTCTGAACACACTCCAGGGCCTCAATTCCTTTCCTGCAGTGAGGAGCCCAAAACTGGACACAGTACTCGAGGTGTGGCCTCACCAGAGCTGAGTACAGGGGGACGATCCCCTCCCTGCTCCTGCTGGCTGCACTATTGCTGATACAAGTCATTATGCGGTTGGCCTTCTTGGCCACCTGGGCACACTGCCAGATGGGACACTTCCTCCTAGCTTCGTCTCATCTTCAAACTTACTGAGGGTAAGCTGTACTCAGTTCTCTCATGCAGATCACCAGTAAAGATATTAAAGATCAGGCTCAGTCACACACATAAAAAAAGATCTTTCTGCTTCTGTAATCTTTCCTCCTTATTTAGCTATTGAGGTCACTGCAGATGGATGGCTGTGCTATGGCCCTCAACGGAAAGAAATGCTTCTATCCAAAATAGACAAAAAGTAAAATTAATATTGAATATCGGTAATTAAAGGGACATTTATCCAGTTTTAATCTCCCTCCTACATTAAATGAGCCGTTTCTTTTGTTTTCTGCCACATTTTTGAGGCAAAACTTTCAGAATAGAAATTAAGAGATTTGGAAAGCTTTAGAACTGAGCAACATGCTGTGAGTGACTTGTTTTCCTTTGTCCACACAGCTGCCTAGAAAGCAGCACGGAGAGCAGTGTGTGAAGCACAGAGACAAAGGAAAACAGCGTGGCTTTGGAGGAGTGGGAGCCAGCTTCCCCGTGGGCTTTGAAGATGCAAACTCCAATCCTATCAGTACGGGTTGGTTTCTGCCTGCTCCCGGTGCTTTAAAAGTATGACTGGGGAGAAGGAAGCGCGTGAGGGTGGCTGTCATGCCGTGGTCCTGCTGGCTGCTGGCTGCTGCTCTTTGCCATGGCAACAGTTGTGTTGTCTTTATTGCTTTCAATCTTTTCACATTCTTGCTGTGCTTCCTCTTGATTTGCTGACACAGGCTGTCACTTAGCAGTAATAAAGCTGTCAATGGTATCAGCGACCAATCTTTTAATATGGTATCAGAAAGTCTGACAAGAGCATAGGGGTGCCGGATTTCCAATGACAAGTTAATTTATTCAAAGCACTCTGAACATTATTTCCATTCCTATGGCACGCAAATGATGCCCAGCAAGGCTGGTGTCTGCTGGATGGGATGCAGACGGCGGAAGAATTTGGCACGCGGTGATCCTGTAGGTAAGTGATTTTAGCAATGAGCCAAGCTAATAGCTAAAAGCTGTTCACTAAATATCCCAAGGCAGAGCCTGTAGGAATAAATGTAATTACTGTTTGTTTAAATAGGCTATGAATTAAACTTTCAATTCTCAGCACACAGATGAGCTGTGGTGGAAGCCCTGGCCCAGCAGCAAGCTGTCCTGGGAGCATTCATTGCCAGAGGGTCCTGGGAACGGGTTGGTGTTGAAGCATCCAACACAGCTTTTGATATCAATTACTTCCTAAAGAGGGCCTATAAACAAGAAGGGGACAGGTTCTATAGTGGAGTCTGTTGTGATAGGACAAAGGGAAATGGGTTCAAATTTAAATAGGGGAGATTTAGACTGAATATAAGGAAGAAGTTTTTTATGATGAAGGTGGTGAGGCACTGGCACAGGTTGCCCAAAGAGGTGGTGGATGCCCCATCCCTGGAGACACTCCAGGTCAGGCTGGATGGGGCTCTGAGCACCTGCTGCAGCTGTAGGTGTCCCTGTTCATGGCAGGGGAGTTGGACTAGGAGGCCTCTAAGGGTCCCTTCCAATCCAAATGATTCTATGATTTTCCAGATCGGAAATTGATGGCAAGTGGACTTGCTCGGTAGTTTATTGAAAGACAGACTGAAGAAACAGTTTTTACGTGGGCCCTTCAAGGCCTTCAGAAGTGGTCCTCAGCTCTGCCAGAAGCAGATCTGTAATAAACAATCCCCTGATAACTGCTCACAGGAGAGAAATTCTGCTTCACCACGTAAGAATTGTAGCTGTAAAATTAGTTATATATGTTTTTTAATTATCAGGAAATATATTTCCTTATTTCTATCTTTAAAAAGTGCATAAATCAACCTGTATAAAGAGGGGAGAGTTCACTGCTATCTGGAAGGGAAGCTGCTTTAAGAGGCATTCAACTAGGTATCTCCAAAATGAGGCGTTCAGACTCACTAATCACTTAAAATATCTAGACAAACGTACAAGATGACACAGAATTTGGAAACCTTTTATATGTCGCACGAAGATTGTTGAGAGATTTTTCCTGAGATTGGGTTGGAATCACTAGAGAAATCAAGTCATTATCTGTAAATCTCAGGGAAGGCCAGGCGACCATCGCTGATATTTTAACACTCGTTGCTGCATTTTCTTAGTCACTTTTCAGCTGTCACGGAGTTATCTAGATCAATCTAGATCAATCTATGCCCGTGACAGGGAAACAGTAGGCCCGTGGGCCCTCTGGCTCCCAAAAAATTGGAAGGGAAAAGGGAAAGGGGTAGGGGAATGGGAGCTGGGCTCAGAGAGCGAAAAAAGAACAGAGCAGTGGCAATGATCTAAGGAGGAAAACTTATTTTACTGACTATGGTATCGGAATGCAAGATAACACAGTGTAATACAATCTAATTGAAAGTAAGGGTAATAATCAAATAAAATAAGTGAGAGAAAGTTTCCGAAGCTGAAAGGCCTACTTGATGAAGGCGCACGGCTTGGAAGCACACCCATCCCTCTGCCTGACTGCAAATGCAGTGGACAGAAATGCCTTTCAACTGAAGGGAAAGTATAGACTGCAATTAAAATAGAGTATGTTTTGTTTATTTTTGTAAATTTTTTTGGAATCAAGAGGGTACCAGGGCAAGAATAATATGGAAAATGAGGGCACCCACAAGGAAATAAATTGGATGTTTAAGAAAACAACCATTAGTAATCCTCATGTTTCAATGTATAGGCCAGTCATGGGGTGTAGTATGACTGAATATTTCATCGTGTATTTTCCTCTGAAGCATCAGCTAATTAATTAAATTGGACTTATTTGTTCCACTGTGTCAGTCTCTATGTTCATGTGACAGATGAAGATTGTGCATTGCAAATCATGCATTTAAAAATCAATGTGAGGATTTGATATAAATTGTTTTCCCCCCCTTTTTTTTTTTGTCTCTCATTGAATACCACATTACCAATGCCCCAAGGTTCTCTCTGCGACCCGCCCTTCCTGCTGCTTTGGTGCCAAGGCTAAGGTCACTGTAGGATGTGCAGCGTCTCAGGAGTGTGGCTGCAGATCAGGCATTATGGCAGCGCTGGTGAATCTGGCTTTGGCATCCTGACCTTTCCTTATGATATATCTTAACAAGGCAGAATTCCTGTCTGTTTCCTACTCCTCTTAGTGGATTTTGACGTTCAGAGGCAGTGGGTGGAATGTGCAAAGCATGGCTCAGGCTGTGCTGTCTGACCCTGTACATTTTGCAGTCTGCTTTTCCCATCTACCCACCATACTGTTATATGTATCCTAACTCTTATCCTACCAAATCCCTGCTGACATCTTTTTGCATGCCTGCTGACAGGGGCACTGCTATTTTTGTTCTGTTTACAACAATGAAGAAGTCTGGCTTCAATTACGCTGGTTTCTGAAGATAGTCACAATTAGTTTCTCTTTTCACTGTAGGTATTCCATGGGCTGAAAGCAGAATTAACTCACTAGTGCGAGGGGAAGATGCAGATCCATGCCCTTGTATCCTCTCAGAGATCTCCCCTATTGCCAGAGGAAAAGCTCCAGCTGTAGTGCAGAGGCCTGGCATCACTTTACCTCTTGGAGCACATTAGATTGTGTGAGAGGATCAGCATTGCTTCTGGTAAGACAAACCGTTTATTCCATAAATAAATATTTCAAGCTCAAAGAGTGTAGATTTAGCTTAGATATAAGGAAAAAAATCTTCTACAGTGAGGGTGGTGAGGCACTGGAACAGGTTGCCCAGAGATGTGGTTGATGCCCTGTCCCTGGAGACTTTCAAGGTGAGGCTGGATCAGGCCCTGGGCAACCTGATGGAGCTGTGGTGTCCCTGTTCACTGCAGGGGAGTTGGACTAGATGGCCTTCAGAGGTCCCTACCAACTCTAAGGATTCTGTGATTCTATAAATCCTCTAACTTACGGCCAGTCACAGTGAGGTATTGCATGCTGACAGATTCTCCTTTGCATCCCTTCCCCTTCTATTGTCAAAAACCCACTGTGTGCAATCCATGGGATAATACCAATGTTTTTTTTTCCCGTGAAAAACAGAATTACAGAAAGCTTAAAAAAACACCTCCACCAAGAACTTGAATTTTCAAAGGTGATTTAGAAGCATGTAACTTAAGTCTTCCTGCAAAGCTAATAAAGGTCTAGGCTTTCTAAAGGTCTGGGACTCTGACATTTGCCTGTTCGATCCTTCTGAAAATGATGCACATCACAACTACAAGGGACTGTGACCTGACTGGTCTTTTGCTGCTAGCAATATATGTGTTCTTAGCTGTGTCCTTGTTTTAAGAACTGATGGATGGCAGATACTGAGCAAGAGATCCTCTGAGCAAATACGAAGAAGAGAACTGAAGTCCTATTGTGATAATCATGGCAGGCAATAATATTGGTCAGTTAAATAAGGTGCTAAAGGGTTTGAATTCATAGAGAGCCTAAACTTAACATCAGTACTGTATTGTACCATTATATGATTTTCTGATTGTGCAGATTACACACTCAATGAAATTGCCAATATTCAGCAAAAATTCCCAAGGCTATGAGATGATAGAAAGGAGTTTATCATGAAGTTGTGGTGAAAGCTTTGAGTTCTCCTGATGAAATCCAGAGACTAGAACAAGACTAGACTTTCAACAGTGGTGGGCCTTCTGGGAACTGGTATTTAATTTGCTTCTTCATTATCAGACTGCTGTGCCATATATGAGCAAAGTACAGTTTAAAAGACTTTTCTAATTACAGTAACTTCTTAAACTTTAATGAAAAATTAGGCTTTATTTAACTGCTCCCATGAAGTTTATACAGCATTCATCTAGGGTAACTTTTCTGTTGTCTTTCTGATCTGGGAAAAGATCTCTCCCAGACTGCAGGACAGTTATTTTGAAAGAGAAGAGATCAAAGCATTTCTTTTAATTGCTTTAAATGGACTCGAGAAAGCAATGAAGACTGTTCCTCCTCTTCCTTATTCTTTTGATCTGTTGTATTAAGGTTTTTTTGTAGGCTGTTTTCCAATTGATATATGCCCTCAAATCTAGTTCTTAATTATAAAGATTGCTGGCATTCATTATGAGGAGAATACACCTCTATATCACACATACATTGCTGGGTTCATCTCAGCTATCATCGAGCTGTCTGAAAGACATGGATCTTGTTTAAGGTAGTAATCAAAGCTTTCTCATCCTCTCTTCTGGAGAGAGATAGGCATCTCCAAGGCATGGAACAACCCACTGTAAGATCTGACCTGGTCATGTTCACTTTAGTTTGCTAGAAAAGGCAATGGCACTTCAGCAGATTTTTCAGACTCAGGAGGGTTCCTATGTCAACACACAGGTGGCTGCAGAAGATCCCAGGTCTGGTTTCCTGGGATCTTAAATCAGAAACTGCCTTTGGAGCAATATGGATAAAGTGCTGATAAAATAAACATTTCTAGCTGGAACAGAACTGAAAATCACCATCTTTGGGGATGTTTTCCCTTCAGCAAACTGACAAAATCTGAAGAAAAATCGTTCCATCAGGGCTCTTTTTACATGTACCTTTAATGACATGAATGGATTGGAATTCGGGAGATTTTAATTCAGTTTCCAGCTTTGTGGCTGTGAGATTGGATGAGTGACTTCATCTCTGTTTTCTTGATCCTCCTTTTCTTTTTGAACGTTGTCAGAGTGTTCAGTGATCTCCTCTGTTGTGCTCTCATGAGCAGGGTGCCATCATAGTAAAAACAGTGATGATATTCACTTATTAAGGCAGTCTTCTGCTATGTTGTATCATATGTTATGCAGGCTGATAAATACTTCTCCATTTCACACCTAATCAAGTACTCATTTAAAATAAATTTCACTGTAATTCAATACATTTTTCTTAGTTTAAAAAAAGCTATATTTTTTTCCTATCATCATTACTGTTATCTGAATACTTAGTGTAAACTTGCTTTTCCTACAATGATGTGTGCGCTTGCATGAGCAAGATTACAATACCCAATGGTAATTATGCATGTAGATGGAAAATTCAACCAAACACTAACACCACATGTGTCAGTAGGTGTGAGTAAGATTAAGTGAAACTGCATGTATTAGCTGCACTCTACAAGTCAACCTGGTGGTCAACTGGATGGCAAGCAGCTTAGCAGAGAAGGATGTGGGGGTCCTGGTGGACACCAAACTGACCACGAGCCAGCAGTGTGCCCTTGCAACCCAACAACCTCTGCTACGTTATGCAGTGTTGGCAGAGAGTTGAGGGAGGTGAACCTTCGCCACCTTTCCCCTCTGCTTAGCCTTGGTGAGACATGTCTGAACTTCTGTCCAGTGCTGGGCTGCTCTGACTCTATCTGTCCCTCAAAGAGATATGGACATACTGAGGTGAGTCTACCTCAGTAGACTCACTCTCAGTACCTCACTGAAGGTGAGTCTACCAAACAGTGACTGAGGGGTGATTTAGTGTCTCTCATATGAGGAGAGGCTGAGAGAGCTGAGTCTGTTCAGCCTGGAGAAGAGGAGGCTCAGTGCGTCCTTACCCATGAGCATGAAGGTATTTGAGCATTGAAAGAGGTTGCTCAGAGAGGCTGAGTGTTCACCATCCTGGAGCTATTCAAAACAAAGACATAGCCCCAAGCAAGCTGCTGCAGGTGGCTCTGCGTGAAGAGGGTTGGACTTGGTGATCTCCAGAGCTGTTCTGTGATTCTGCCTTTATTAGCAATGCAGTCACTATAAATACAGTAGAAAAATGGTATTTAAGCATTATTATATGGTTGTTATGTTCACTTCTGAGTTTTTTACCTAAATCCAAGCATAAGAATCCTGATGTATCTGCCAAGCTTTTTTGTTTGGTAACAACCATAACAGAATTCTCTTCAGGAACTGAAATAAGTGGGTTTTTTTGAGCTTTTATTCTAGACTAGGGCTCAATAACAGACTAAGAGAGACATGCAGAAGAGATGGAGCCTAATTACTTATAAGTAGTTAATATTACCTGCTCACAGTCAGGTTGTGAAAAGCCCTATTAGAGATGGACTTCTGGCACTACAGAGGAAGCCCAATAAACATAACCTCTAACTGTAAGAGCTGATGCCAGTGTTAACACCATGCCTTGGAGATAATAATTACTACGATCACTTTCATATTTCACTTGCTTTGTATATAATTGCTTCACTAAAATTGGCTAATTCTATCTTCTCATGTGTGGGTCTCACCGCTTTTTTCCGCCATTTTGCACTGGAATAATTAACTGTATGGATTTAGTCTGACTTTGCTCTACATGTACAAAAGGAAAGATAAGCCCTCTTTCAAGCAAAGCCCGTGAAACTGTTATTCCTTTAAACTTCAAGAGATGCATAATTCCTATTTAGGAACAAAAACCTGTGCTTTGTTTCTTTATTCCCTTCAGTGACAGGGGCTTACAGTCACACAGCACACAGCCCAAGGTGCATTTTGCTGCCAGGTGATGATGTGTCTTTTCATTTTCACAGTAAAATGCAGCCAGTTGCAAGATAAAATACTTCAGAGACCTTTTTTTTGGATGAAACAAAGATTTATTCTGGATTCTATTCAGCACTGGTTGCATGCATTTCTAATAGTAGTCGATAGAAGTAGTAGTAATAGTAGATACACAATCACATGCTTCTTCTTGTCTCCACTGAAGCCAGAACCAAAACTCATAATAGCAATAGTTCTTCTCTTGTCTGTGTTTCAGCCTGTGAATCCATGCATACTGCCTGGGTTTAGCCAGGCAAATGCTCTGACAAATGCAGTTCAGAAATTGTAGGGCCCGAAGGGGCCATCCTCTTGCCTCACCTTTTCATACTGCTAGTCATAGGATTTTGCTGACTTCATGTACAAATAATCTACAAAACTGTTTCTGGAAAAGTAATCAATCCCAATTTTCAAGTATATATAGGAGAGGACTCTACTGTAATGCCTAGAGAGCCCTTCCTATGGCTAATTGCTCTTCCATTTAATTTCAGGGTTCCACCTACTGGGTCTCATTACATGTGATTTTTTCCACTATAATGAAAAAAGTAAAAGAAACTGCCAAAGGATCCTTTTGTGAAATTTCTGGAAGTATTAAAAAATGATAATCAAATCTAAAATGTCCTTCTTGATAAATCGAGAGATTAGGTTTTCTATCTGTTTGGCAGACTTTAGTCTGCGTAATACATGCCATGTTGATATTGTATGGTTCTATTTTGTTTAAAATGTCATAGAGTCTCAAGTCAACTTGCTTACATAAGTCTGCTGTTATTGCATCAACACTATTCTTTTTATCAACCAAATGTGTAATCCAGTGAAAAAAAATTCCTTTGGCTGTTTCACAAATCAAATCAATACTTGTTTAAATCAATACTGATATTCAGAGATTGCATGAACTTAAGTCATTCTATATAAACTGAGTATACGTCACGTGCTCTTCATATTTTTCTGGGGACTAATGTCAAGCTGATAAGCTTGTCAGTGCACAGGTAGCATTGGCACAACTCTATTTCTCTGAATGTCAAGACCTTATAAAAAAAAAGCCCTGGTCCTTTTAATGCCCACATTGCTTAAGGACTGAATTAAATACTTCAGTGTGAATGAGCCAGGAAACAATTAGTTTGGCTCCTTCAAACTCTCATGTGGTATTTATGCAGATATACTTAAATAAATGGTGATTGACATTGTCCCCTGTTGTTCTTAAAATTAAATTGCTTTGTCGTCATTTGATATCAGTAGTTATTTTGTTTTTCCTGATGAAGAACAATATTTACTGAACACTTCTGCTTAGTTTTTTGTAATTACCCAGGATTAACATTTATAAACAGTAAAGGACTTCAATTATTTTAAAATTTCCTCTTTCTCCTAAGATGCATAAAACTCAGCAGATTATCTGTAAGTCTGAAGCCCAAGGAACTGTCTTTGTGGCTTTGCTTTCCTTTTTAATTTTCTTACATTTCTAGCTTAAAATGTGAATATGTTTATTTGCACTACTCCTATTATCCCAGTTTAATTTCTGTAAGCTAGCCTGATGTGCTAACCAGCCAAATCCCACTCTTTCTTAGTGCATTGTGGCCAGTTGGGCATTTAAGGAAGTGTTGTGAACTCTTTTCAGTTCTCATTAGCATCTTTCCACTTAATTTGCTTTTATAAACCAGCTTAGTGCATAGCAGTTTTTGGCTCTGTGAAACCAGGTCTTTCAAGATGCCACGTTTTGTGGTCAAGACTGGAAGAACTGCAGCCAATGCAGAAGCACTTTTCCTGGAGCAGCCACTCCAATTGGAGCAACCTTTTCTATAATCAGCTTTATTTTCTGTGTCAAGACAAAACCTAATATAGATTTTTTCCATATTTTCCATGAGTTAGGAAATGGAACTACATATTTTTAGAAACCCTAGGCATTGCTTAGTTCTGGCAGCATAAAAAAATGAGCATATGTCTCTAAAATCAGAGGCACTATCAGAACACTTTTATTCCCACTGTATGAATTATAACACTATTTTTGGAGCTGGTATGGAGCAGATATCAGCTACTGTCCTCTTACATATGGCTTTCTATAGAAGATTGTGAATAAGTTACAGAGCTACGGGGACAGTCAGTGCCATTTTTTGGCACACAGGGTGGAATTTGTATGACCAAATATAATAGTGATCCTGTAGATGTCTGCATCTGCTCTAATAATGGTTGCCTTGCCTCCTTTTGGAGCCAGCAGACAGGCACACTCCCATCACAGTCTTTTCATCTTAAACCTGGAGTGAGTCACAGGCACTGTGTCTGTAAAGGGAGCTGAGCTGGCAACAAGGAATCACACCCAGAATCTCACCCAGGTTGTCCTACCATGCTTGGAGAGTTTGGTCCACCCCATCTGGGCCTTTTTTTTTTAATAACGCAGATGCCTATACCTACAAATTATGTTGGTATAGCTGAGCCATATCAGGAGAGACTTGTGCAGCTTTAACCTTACCAACCTAGTTCAACCACATGTACTTGGGTACATGTTAAATTCCAGTCATCTCCCTACTGTAGCTAGCTGTCAGCACAGACATCAGCACATCCTTGTCTTGGAGTACCAGTTACTATATATTTAGGCTATGTCATCATGCTAATAAGATGAATTTTTGCTTTAGAAGATGTTAATTAATGAAGGCAATCTACCATCATGGAGGCGAATCCTAAGCCCTTATTCTTCTTTCAGGCTAACAGATAGGCCATAGCTGATTTTCAGGGCTTTATAGTCAGCAGTTTGCTGTACGGTTTGACTTGGGCTCAAAATCTGCATCTTGGCTTGTGGTTATTAAGATCTTTTGAGTGAGGTTCTCTTCTCTTTATCTGAATAAATGCACTAATTCTGTAGAGAGGCACATAGTACTATTACGCAAAGCATCATTTGGTGTGGTTATAAACTGAGCTTGTTTTCATTCCCATTACATTTATTGCTCTCCTGCTCAGATTTCCTGTCCGAAGGCACCAGGCTGTGATTTTACTTCCTAAGTCACTCCAGCCTTCTCTGCTCAAAGGGCATTTTCTTTCCCTAATCCTTTTGTGCCTGGTGCTTTTCAGTGCATTATGTGATTATCTGCAGTGTTTTGCTCTTCAAGGCATACAACTCCAGAGGAAAAGCCCTGCTGTTAATTGTTACAGAAAACAAAATTACCGTTAGTCTTAATATTCTGGTTTCCCATATTGGCAGCTATTAGACAATGAAATACCCTTGTTCCTTTCACCTACATTGACAAAGCAGACTTTCATGTAGCACTCATAGTGGTAAGTGGGTTACACTTGCCTTCCAAAATCTGCAGTCCTGTAGGTGGATTCCTTCTAAAGGCTTTGATCTTCGTGGAGCAGCACGGTGAGATGGCACAGCCTGTTCCTTAAGGAGCATTTGAGATGATAAATAATTCAAGGAGTGCTCAGGGCTGACATCTATGCTCACTTTCCCAATCCCACTGAAATCAGTAGGGCTGTTGACTGGAGGAACATTTCCTTCTGCTGGTAGGGTGCGGTGGCTTTAAGTCTGAGAAATTTTGCCTCCTCTGGACTAAATTTCTCCTCACTCCTCTGCCATGTTTCTCATCTCCATTCCCAGCTGACTTCCCTCAGTCTGGATCCTTGCATTATATTCCTCATACCCTGCACATCACTGTTTCCTTATTCCCGTTTCGTTTTCTCCAGCTCCTTGCGCTATTAGTTGAATTTCAAAGACAGCCTTGGTTGGATGGTCAGTCAGATGCTGCCTTGCTGTGCACTATGCAAGGAGAGAAGTGTGAACATCCTGACTGCTCATGGAACTAGGAGAACTGTGGTGTGTGAGCACTTGACTTGTAAAGCTGGACCCAGCACGTAAACATTGTCTATGGCAGCTCAGTGTATACCCTGAAGAAAAGTGAGGCACCACATCATGCAGGAAGAGCTGGAGAGCGAAGCTCTCATCTCTGCTTGCTCCTAGCAGAGCATGATGGACAGAAATTAATAACTGTGGTGTTCCTGAAACCAGACTTGTATGGCCAATCCAGCTATTCTGTTGCTGAGGAAAAGTTGCCTTTAATATGCTTCCATTGTCAGTTTGGCAGTAACTGCTACCACTGTCTCAAGAAGGCCATGAAGGTTAAATGACCTACTAAGGTCTACCTCTTCTATCATTTTGCTTTTCTGTGTGCTGAAATTCCTTACAGGAGTAGTCACTTAAATTCATTTACAGAGAAAAAAAAATCAAAGACACCGGGAAGTGTCTTCTTTGCTCAGAAAGGCTGTGGATGCCCTGTCCCAGGAGGTGTTCAAGGCCAGGTTAGGTGGGGCCCTGGGCAGTCTGGTCTAGTATTAGATATGGAGGTTGGCGGCCCTGCCTGCAGCAGAGGGGTTGAAGCTTGATGATCCTTGAGGTCCCTTCCAACCCAGGTCATTCTATGATTCCATAAAGTGAAGTGACTTATGCTGAGCCACCCAACAAGGAAACCCACACCTCTGGGGTCTCAGCCCAACAACCTGCTCGCATCGTGCTCCCTTCCAGTGCATCTTCTTTATTTATTTGGCAATCTGAGTAGACCTTTTTACCTTTTCTTGTGCATTACCATAAATACTGAGATTTTTACTACCTTTATTATTTCCTGTACTGCTTTGGAGTCCAATAAAAACAGAGTTGAAAGCGACTTCTTGTGGCTTTCTGGATCTTTGTCATCACCTCCCTGCTTTCCCAAAGGGGAAACTGAAGGAAATGGCTTTAGAAGTCCTATTCTTAGCAGCTATCGAAAAATGTCAGGAACACCACAGAGCTGTCTATGATAACAGGCTTCTTACACCAGCCCACACAGAGAGAAATTTTTAGTACTGTGATTTCTCTGAGAGTATAGTTGTTTAAAGCAATATCTCAGCTGGTATGAAACTAACCTGGTCTGCACAAAATGGCATTTAACAAAGGTAATAGCTGCAGCTGTAACTGTGGTAATGTTATAGCTGAAAGCCTTCATTTTCTTAGAATTCAAAACTGATTCAGCTGGACAGATAGATTGATAACCTTTTTTTCATATAAACAAGGATTTTATTATTAATGTAGGTGTATTTGTATTTTATCAGTACTTTGATTTCAAAAAATTGACAGTATTTCAGAAAAATAATATTAAAACTCATGCTAATGCTACAGACATAAGCAAGGCATAGAAAGAAAATCAATTATTTATTTCCTATTTCTGGGATAGAGCTTTCCTGTTGTAACAAGATCACCAAAGTTAAAGATAGGAAGTGAAAATAAGGATATTATAGGTATCTGTAGGCAGGCAGCTGGATAATTATACTGATTTGTGCTTGAAATCAAGCAAACAACATTACATTCTCCTTCCCTTCCCTCCCCCCACCCCTCCCCTCCCTTCCCCTCCCCCTCCCCCTCTTCCTCCCCCTCTTCCTCTTCCTCTTCCTCTTCCTCTTCCTCTTCCTCTTCTTCCTTTTTCATCTTCCTCTTGCCTCCTCTCCTCTAGGCTAGGTAAGCTAGGCTATACCTCTTAGGAGCACTGTATCTTCTAGAGTGAATTCTTTGTTGACTAATATTCAGTATGGTTTATCTGTCCTTTCAGGTGGTGGTTTAATTATGGACATTTGAGAAGGTATGTAGATTTACATGGCTGTGGCTCTTTTTGGAGGAGAGTGGGCCAAGAAAATATTCTCTGCTCTCAGAGCAGCAGGTAGAGAGGGCTTGAATTACAATGTGAGTGCACTTCATCATCTCCTGAGGAAGTTTTATTCTTCCTGTACAAAGAAGCTTTTCTCTTACTTTGGTAAGGTTGATTGGGCTATAGAAAAGAAGTCTCAGCCAGAGAGTTCATCTAGAAGTAGGTGCAAGCTGCAGTGTGCCTTAGGGACCTACCTTGGATATCATCTCAGATTTATTACTCAGGGGAAGCCTAAGAGGAGGTGTGGGAGGGTGAGGATGATTTGATTTGCTTCTTAGCCTTAGCATCCCTGAGGATACCTCAGATGTGAAGGTTTTGTGCTAACTGGCACCTTCCAAGTCCTGGAAGATTCATGTCCAAAGTATTGCTTATTTAACACAGCTCGTTAACAACACTGTTAATATTGTTACAAAAGATGTATTGTAATCCTAGAAGGAGGTAACCAAGCTGTAGAAGCCAGTGGCCAGGCCATAATTTGTGGGAATGGAGTCTTCTAAATGAGCTCAGTAACTTAAGTGGCCTGGGGCCTCTGGAGCTTTCTTGTTTTCAGGAAATCAAGTTTTCATTTCTTACAGCACTATATGGCCATATTGAGTTTCTGGAAAACTGAGTGGAATATAATTTAACTATAGCAAGGAATTTGCTATTGGTATCACATGGTTTTCACCATAGAAACTAGAAAAATGTGACTGGATGGGACAAAAAATGAACAGTCATCCTTATATTTCATCTCAGAACTACTTTACATGTGTCAAATAACTTTGCTACTTGGATAGAGGTAAACTACTACTTAAGAGAAACGCTAGCGGAAACTACAAATCTAAAATAGCAGTCTTGCCATTCTTCCCAGTGCAATGTAACATTTGCAGTGCATGGTAGGACCGGAGAGCTTGGCATGGCGTCTGTCTATCTGGAAGAGCATATGTGAGAATGGTGCAGAGTGTGATGTCAACCAGCACATTTCATTTCTCTTTAAAGACTTCACGTCTCCAATTACTGCAGTGAGTTTCAAATCTCAGAGCTGAAAACGTTACTCACACTGTGCTTGGGTTCATCTCCTCTGAAAGATGAAATGCAATATTCAGGTTTGGGAAATTTCTTGAATTACCTTAAATAGTTTTGAAAACTGAAATAATGAAACTGCAGAGGGCTCTGCAGCAGTTGGATCAAATTCAATCTTTTTGATAAAAATCAGCATTTAATTTTCATTGAGAAGGATAGACAGTAGAAATAGAAGTGTTCTGTTATGATGAATTAATCTGACCGATTGTCTTCTTGTCCTGCAGCACAGTTTTCTGACTGCTTTGACCAATCATAAAGTCAGCACTTCAAAGAAAGATCTTCAGTAAGTTTCTCTGACATGCTATTCCACAGTGTCATGAGCTTTCCAATTAGTTAATACTTGCTAATATTCAGGCTCCATTTTTCTTTCCAAATTTGCATGGTGATAATCCTAGCTCTATGAGTTACAGCCCAAGCTTACTCAGAATGTCAGGGCTATTAGTAGAGTTGGTTGAAATGCAGAATTCCCATCTGCGAAGCTTTTTCTTGCTGCAGCATTTGTCTTTGTTCTGAGCTTGGAACTGTGGGGATTCTGAATGTGCCTTTTTGTAGATAACACAAAATAAAATATAAAATTAATTGTAAGTTGTATTGAAACATCTTATTTTTTAATCTACAAATCAAGTGGTTTACCCTTTGTGTTTTAATGAACACTGTCATGCTCTGTGTCAAAGGGTAATCACTGCATACTACTGGAGAGTGCAGTTGTTTTCAGTACTGCTGTGTCAGCCTTGGAGCATTTTCCTCTGTATTGAAAGCATATGATTCTAGCATGGGATACACTACTAAAAGAATGAAATTTTGTGTTTCTTCAGAACAACGTTTTCTGGGAGAAGGCTCTGATCAGGACTTGTCCCCACCAGAGTTAGGATTCAGATCTCTCCAAGAAGCAAAGCAAATTAAAGCTGGTCAGCTAGAGAAATGCTGTCCAGGTTTCTTCATCACAAATAGCAAATCTGAAGGCACTTCAGAATCAGTTTCTGCACACGTTTTACTATCTGCAGCTCTCAGTCTGTAGCTAATCATAGCACACAACTGTGTGATAGCTCTAACTCCCCCCTGACTTGCGCTGTTGCCAATTAGAGACAGCTTCACTGAAATCAATGCAGTTACAATTGTGCTGAATGGAGGTCTGGGTCCCTAATGCTGGAAGCTAAATTCACTTCAAGGATGCCATAATATTCTGAGCAATGAATGAGTGAAGAAGGCAGATGGTGGCTTGGAGTGATGAAGGATACACAGCTCTGATATCACCCAGTGCTGAAGGTCACTGGGGGTGATAGTGATGTGCAAGAGTCATCTCACCTGAACTGAAAATTCCATTACACTGAATTCCTATAGTTTATATGTTCTAGAATGTGTCTATTGATGTATGATTTTCTCTTCTCAGATATCTTATGTCACATTGAAAGCAGACAGTACATTTACTTTTAGTAAATTCCAGTAGGTTAAATATTCTGCTAAGATTTTCCCTTTGTTGTCTGCCTGCAATAAAGCCTATTTGGTTCAGATGGATGACCGAAGGGAGAATAATTTCAAGTTCAGCAGCTAACACATAAGTCAGCATTTTATAATCCAAGACAAAATGTGAGTTGTGCAGAATTAATACCACCTATCTCTCATCTTGGCTTTCTGCTCTCTGAAAGATACCTACTCAGTGCACTAGCTCGGGATCTGTATAAACCACCTGTGAAGTGAGAGAATTAGCACTGGTGCTCAAATACTAATGCATGGTATTAAGCAGTTAAAAATTGCAAAGAAAATTAACATTCTCTAGAGATTTCTTCACTGATCTAATAACACTTCTGTAGTTACATTCCTATTAGAAGGAGAAGGGAATACTCACAGTCATTGCTTTGAGAAGAGAAACAAATCTGCCTCCAAACACAGTCAATGACTTCCCTTCAGCCACTGATGTCAGTAAGATCAGGATTAGCACTCAGGCTCATTTGCACAGAAAACATCTACTTGTGAGGCCAGACTGGTGTGATGTGTTATAAAATCCCTAAGTCCCCTTTTAATTAATAGGGAGTCCAGCATTCATATGGAGATAATTGTGTGTAACACGTTATTTGTATTTCATTAAATTAGACTGAACCATTTTCATTTGAGAACAGGTTCCAAACATCTGCTTCTAGAAAGCATTACTGCTGCTTGTTTGCACAGGGCTAACGGTGTGCCAGATGCTTTGCCAGCAGATAGGAGCCAGATCCAGGTTCTAAGAAGTTTGCAAACTCAGAGGACCATAGGGGATAAAGAGGGATGAAAAACAGCAGTGCCATTTATACAGAGCTTCCTGTGAACCCATCCAATCTCTGATTTTTGGAGTGATAGTGAAAAATGTCATGTGTTGAATAGGTACTGTCTGTACACAGACTAAAAAATGCCAGAAGTATCCTTATCCAAGTCTTCCTCGAAGGGATACATTTCCTTCACAGCTGTCAAGAGACATCTCCATAAGGTGAAGGCTCACATCCCTTTGCCAATAGCTTTGTCAATGCCCTCCTTCCCTAGAAAGTGGCCCCAGATGCCTAACTTCACTGCCAACTAGGTTCAGGCTGCTGGCTCCATTCTCCAGCTTCATCTCTCAGCTCACCCATGATCAAGGGTTGGATGGATATTGTCTCCTTTATGAGTTCTGTGTCTTCCTCCTCCCATTCCCATGATGGCCCAGCATTGTTCTCATCCTCTTCCATCTCCATTTTAGTAGGAGTTTCGAACCATACTAAGCAAGCAGACCTTCACAGCCATTTTTTTTTGTTTTGTGTATAGGGGTGATGAACACTGGCATCGGTGTGCTCTCTGGTTGAGCTACATGGCCTGTCACAGCCATGGGAGCAACCACAGGGCCTGTCACAACCACAGGACATGTCATGAGGGCTGAAGCAATCACAGGGCTGGTCACAGGGGTTAGAGAAACTGCAGCATCCAACACAAGGGCTGAAGCAATGTCAGGGCCCATCACAGGGCTTGGAGGGGCTGCAGGGCCTCTTACGACTGCAGGGCCTTTCAGGAGCAACTGCATGGTATTTCACAGGGGTTGGAGGGCCTGCTGAATGTTCATCAGATCCAGAGGTGTCTTCCCCATGAGGGCATGTTGAACAGGGCTCAGTAGTTTTTAAGGGTTCTGTAGTTCACCTTCAAGGACAATGTAAGCATGTTGTTTGGTCTCTTCCTCTACTGGAGAGGGATGGGCACTTCCAGAGGACAAGTCATCAGATCCCAACCTATTTCAGGAGGAAGGATCAGTTCAGGATTCTTCTCTTGTCAGCCTGGTGCTTTTCTCTCCGTTATCACAGCAGGATCCTGGTGTCGGCTCACACTAGAGGGCTAACATATGCATGGCTGCAGTTGGAGGAACCCAGTCCTACCCTGAAGCCTCACCCCGTGAGCAGTCCTCCTGTTTCCCTAGAAGCTGAAGCAAAAAAAATGGGCCCAAACATCAGGAATTTAACCTACTTGGCACACAATAAGGAGGAATATAAAAGCTGGGAAGAGACATGTTCTGTTAGAGATTTATTTTAGCCTCTAACATGATGGGAATGGCTGTGATTCAACAGCCCTGCACAGGTGTAGGGGTTTGTTTCCTAAAGAGGGCACAGATGTGGTCGCTGCTGCTACATGTGCTTGAGATGACTCTGCTCCAAATCAGAGGCTGGAGGAGAGCCTGTGGGAAAACACCAGCAGATCCCTTGTCCTGTCACTCCCCCTGTGTACTGCTGAGACTCTGCTCACTGGCTGGCCACATGCTCTGCATGCTGCTACTGCACTCAGCATGGCAGGAGAGGGAGGCTGAGGAGTGGATTTCAGCTTGCATTGTGCTTCCAGCAGTATGGGTTTCAGGAGCATCCTAATTCTTTATGGGCAGCTGCCTCTGGTACATTTAGTATGTGAGCTTCCCCTTGAGCAGAACATGGAGCTGTGCCTCTGGCACCCACTGGCACCCACACAGAGGAAGCACAGCTCTTGTATTACTGCAGCATATGGCAGAGAAGATCATGCGTCAAGAATGTTAAAATAAACATGCTTGGGACAAAATAGATAGGAAAGAAACGTGGGAGTAAAGCCATACTACAGTGTGAAAGAGGATTTTGGAAGTAGTGTAAAAGAGGCACCCAAATAAAAAACATATCTGATGCATAGACTAAGAAGGCAGATAGCCACTGCTGTGGGGGCTGAGTCTGGGAAAGGCTCTTCCCAAAGCCAAGAGCACCTTTACTGCTGTGCTGTGAATGGGCAATGAGATGTACTGCCCACATGATTGGACTCAGGCACTGATGGTGTGTGCTTTTGTCCAGTGATCAGATGACAGCAACCTGGGGGACCTGTTGATATGCTGGCAGCTACAGATACAATTCAGAGGAACCTAGCCAAGCTGAAGGAATGGGTTGATAGAAACATCATGAAATTCAGCAGTAAAAAGCCAGGTCCTGCCCCTGGGATGGAAGAGTTCAGAGTAAAGTTCAGAGGAGGCCCCTGAGATGGTGGGGGCTGCAGCACCTTCCCTGTGAGGAGAGGGCTTGTTCAGCCCATCCCCTATGTCAGCATACCACATGCAGGCTGCCCATGCTGCACGAGGACAGCTGTCTGAGACTCAGGAGGCTTGTCTGGGACTTCAGGGACTGTGCTCAGTGTGCTCTGCAGGTATCTTCCTGTGAAGGACAAGTTCCCAAACAGAATCATATTCGAAGCAACATGGAGTAAGACCAGATGTCCTTAAGGGTGGCTGTTCTTCTGCTCAGACTTGGAGAGAAAAGGGCGTTCTTACTTAAGAAGACTTTGAGTTCATCTGTAACTTTAAGTGAGTGACTAAAGCCACTCTTTTCAGCAAGAAAAAAAACATGTGTTTGAGGTATTGTATGTACTTAAGTGGTGCTTATTGCCTGGAGGCCTGATTCTTTGTAAACATCTCAGCTTTCTTCCCGTGAAGCTGCAGTGACCTGTTGAGGTTCATTCCTGGTTAACATCACGGTTAGTGGGAGGAAGTCAAATATTTCATATGAAGTAACGCTGATCCTGCATTTCTAAATATGCTGACCACCACATTAGGCAAGCACAGAGACATGACCCAGATGAAGAGCAATCATAAAAATCTGCTGTGATGAACCCATGAACACATCCCAACTGGGGCTGCCTGGAGCTACTCTTGTTCTGTAGATTGTCAAAGGACATGCAGCCAGGGCAATGCTCTTGTGCACTTGTTTAACTGCTTCCTGTGTTAACCTTTCCATCTGATCACCTTTCTGCTGGGAAGGCAGTTTTCCTCTTTGTCATCACTTTCTGTATCCATGTCTGTAGGAAGCCTAAAGAAGGAGTCTGGCCTTTAAGGCTATCACTGTGCAAGGAACGTATGCACTTTTTTTGGTAAAACATGAAGAACCACAGGAGCTTGAAGTTCATTTTCTGGAAATAATCAGCAATATCTTTTTTTTAAGTGCAAAAGACCACTTTTCTCACATTTTGACTAATACATGCCTTAACAGTATATATATACATGTATCTGTGAGACAGGAGCAGCAGAGGGCTGGTGTATAGTTTTTCAAAGTCTGTTTTTCTGCCAAGGATCAGTAATGCTACAGCCTGGCATCAGTGTGTTCACGGGGCTAAAGGAAGAAGCTGCACATATAGGAAGAGAGGCAAAATGACTTTAAGCTGCACCAGGGAAGGTTCAGATTAGATATTAGGAGAAAATTCTTCTCAGAAAAAGTGATGAGGCATTGGCACAGGCTGCCCAGGGAGGTGGTGGAGTCACCATCCCTGGAGATGTCATGAAAAGTGGAGATGTGGCACTGAGGGATGTGGTTAGTGGGCATAGAGGGGATGGGTTGACAACTAACTGGACTAGATGATCTTAGTAGCCTTTTTCAGCCTTAATGATTTTGTATTTTTATGATTCTATGTTTAGTAGCAGAAAGCATTTTGGAGTTGGAGCTCAAAACCTGGCTGTAGTTCAGTGTAACATCCAGAGGGAGGCTTTAGATCTGGTTGACAAAGACCCTTAATTCTCAGGCCGGTTTAGCCCTTAGTTCAAACACAACATCTAGATATTTCTTATCTCTGTAAGTAATACCTGGAGGTGGGTACGGTCATGGCTCATTTGAGAGGGTTCAGCAGCTGTGCTTTGCCAGTATGTCATGTGGCAGGAACATAAGCCAGACCAGGCAGTGCTAAAGGAGAAATGTGCATACTTTACAGTGAAGAATTTTGGTTCTTTCCAAATTCTTCTTCTTGAATACTTAACATGTGATGGAAATTGATGCTGTAACTTTGGTACGATATAATGCAAACCCAGTGTATTCTGAAGAGTAGCTATGACAACTGTTAGGTTGATAGTGAGCGAAAGCAATTCTTCCATCATGCTGAATGATACTATCTAATTATTTTTGTATACCATGTCTCTAACGTTACTAATTTTTCTACTTGGATACTAATATTTTTGGCTTCTTTGTGTGTCTGTCTTTGTATTTTGTTTTCAGCAGAGCCCAGTCCACTACATAAATAGTGTTCCAAGATCCTAGGATGAACTAATGATTACTATTTTGGCTGCTGTTTCTTGCAATATCATCTCATATATCACCTCCTCTGAAGTGAAAATTTGCCAGAATTTCTGTTCAGGGACTATAAAAATATTTTATTTCAGTAGTATCCCTTTGATTCATTTTGTTTTGCCTTTAATATTGCCATTCAATATTAAACACCGTGCAGCTTATTTATCATTAAATGCTCTGTACAGTATAACCCATTATTAGGTCACTGTTTTATTACAGTAAATAAGCGAACTGAAATGCATCAAAACAACTCACTTGGAAGAAAAATTTTTGACATACAGTCACAGTGGAGCTCTTGCTTTTGCTTGAATAAAACCTACAGCCATTTTTTTCTGTTGAAAGTCTTCGTGAGAATGGACATATTTCATTGAAAAGCCCCACTTCCAGGTGCAGCTTTCAGCAGAAAGCAATCTAAAAGCAATTACAAATACTCTGAGAAACTCCATATGAAATGTTAGAACTCACTGACAAGTACAGAAGCATCCTGGGTTAGAGAAGAGGTGCTACCCACTACTGAAAAGGTCAAGCCTGGTGCAGAAATAAGAGACCACAAACACTGCCCTAACAGCGATGGCTTGGTCAAGTCCTGAGATGGGAGGCGGTCTTCCTGAGTCAATGAAATGCCAACAGAGCACTGTGCACAGTGGTAAAGAATGAATTCATACTCAGATGGGTCGTTTCTCGTTATGATGTCTGCCAATCCTGTGCACATACAGGGAGACGTTGATGATTCCAGCAGGTCATGCTCACACACTGAAAAGATGAGGCAGGCCAGTGATATGATGCTGCAGCCCTCATTCACGCCCACTGTTATGGGCTTTGGGTACAGGCACAGCCCTTCCTTGTCCTCAGTGGTACCAGTGCTCAGTGTGGGGGCTGCCTCAGTGCTCCTCAGCCTGCTGGGATCTGTGGTTGGTGGGGTGGGACAGGTCCTGGCTAAAGCCATCCCCAAGGAGCCCCCACTGCCCCTGGGGCCCTACGAGGAGCCAGGATCTGGTTACAAGGATTTTGTGGTCAGATCCACTTCCTGACACGTGCACCTGAAATCCATCTTCTTTGTTCTGCGCTGTCCCTGAGGAAAATTAAAGCCCACCCCGGACTGGCACAGAAATTAAATAAGAAGAGCTATTTGAAAAGATTCCAGTCTGGACTTCAGTAAAATGTAAGGAATCAAGAGGAATAAAAAGAGCTGGAGAAATCGAATGGGACTTCTGCTGGAAGGCAGAGCACGTCTGCCAGCTGGGGCTGGGCTGGGGTTTTCTCCCTGTGGTGCAGCTCTGCACAGCAGTCCAGGTGCATTACATGGTGTGCTTACGACTCCTCTAAATGGCAGAAGCCAGCAGCTGAAGCAGATGAACCCCTGGTCTTTTTCTGGCACAGCAATTTCCATGAAAGCATGTAATCTGAAAAACAATGCATTATCTCTTTAGGGCTCCCTAGTAAATAAAATCAATTGCTATTCAATGTGTACTTCTTTCTGTATTTAGATGAAAGGGTATTTTTCTGCCAAATATAAAAGTAGAAATGCTAGCAACTGTCTTCATGGCAATTTCTGCTATAATGGATCTATGATTAAGAGCTTGCTAAATTATTTTAACATTTATTTGTTTTTTAACAAATTTCTAAAAAATGTTTAACATTTATTTATTTATTTATTTATTCCCTTTCTGTCAGTCCCCTCTGGTCTGCACTTTTGGTACATTCTTTTCTACATTAAAGATGCTCCCAGATTACCTAATTTACACACACATACTGAGTTATTACCTCTGTTTTGGTCATGCACAATCACCCTTCTATGGCTGCATAAGCTGAATTTTATGCTTCTGTAAATAATCGTTTGCTTCAGAAGTTGCTTGCTGAAATTCTGAGTGAAAATTTTATTTGTGGCCTGAAAGTCAGTGAAGCACCTCATGTGTAGCTGGCATTTCATCCTTTCATTGGGTACTGCTGACCTTCCGTCCTCTGCTTCGGTTGCTATAACTGTTGCTCTGCTGAATTATCCTGGATTCCCCCTAACACTCACATGTAGACTTAATATTGAATTCCTGTGGTTCTCCCTCAGACATCTTCACTTGTACCCTGTAATGGGGCACCAAGTCAGCCAAGGCTCTCAAGTGAATATGCATATGCATTTTTTAAAAGCTAACACCTCATAGGACAGGACAGCACAGGACTTACCAACTCAAATGACTGGCTGACCTCCCCAAACGAAGGCTTCTTTTCACTTTCTTCTGTTCATGTTTGTCTCTCTCTTCACTGTTCCTCCCTGAACTCTTAAGTTTACCAGATGCTATGAGTTTAGTGCTGTCTCCTCCCACCAGCATCCAGGCCAGAGCTAGGCTCTTACCCTGAAAAAGACATGGGATTCTGCTTATGTGCAGGCTGACAGGAACATTCTCCAAGGACAATCCATTGTGTGTAAAGCACCATATAAATACTACAGAGTTGCAGTTGAGATTGTAATGCTTTAATCATACTGAATTTCAATTCAGCCTCCAATCTCGCCTACTCATTTTGGCAGTTATGTTCTTGGTCTGGTTCCAGAGATCTTCGAAAATAAGATTTTTGAAGGAATATAGGCCGTGATTTAACTATTGGCTTTCTAAATGACATTAAGAAGGTGCCAACTATCTTTTTCTTATCTGAGTGGAACAGAAGAAACATTATCTTTGTGAGGTCCGATGCTTACAGATGAGCTCCCTAAAAATGTTTCTACACCAGCAACATGAAGCCTAGCAGCATTTATTGTGAACTTGTGTGATGTTAGGAACAGATTTTGTATTTTTCTGCTTTCTTGGTAATTTTGGAACAACCCTCTTCAGCTTTCCAGCTACACAACTTCTAGATGCCATAAAATGTATTATGAAGCCAACTGATTCTGACACCTTTTTCATTCAGCTCTTACAAGTAGAAAGGTTACATTTACATGAAAGTACATTTGAATTTTCCTATTTACAGAATAAATGCAACTATATGTAAAGCAGAAGTAAAAATGCCTTGTTGGCTATTTACCTCTTCCATATGTGATATGTAAGGCTTTAAGAGAAGCGCTTCTAATGGGACTCTTAACGTTAAAGCTCTGTAGAATGCTTGAAGGTAGACATGTAGAAATGTGGGCTGGAACATATCTACCAAAGTAGGAATGAGAAGACTCTTGTTTTTCATGTTTTGTTGTTGCCATTGTTTGCTTGCTTGTTTTTTGAATATTATTTACCTTTCTGTCTGCAGGATACTAGATGTAACCTTTTCATCTCAGCACAGCAAAGCCAAGGAATCGGGATACGAGACAGCTCCTGAAGCTAGGTGCTCACCCCGGGTAAGCCTTGAGCATCTACCATCATTTACCCTCAAGGCTTTAGACATGTAGACATGGTTGATGTTCTTGTTGCACTAATATGCTTGCTCAGCTCCACAGGCTACCAGCAAGTACAGGTTTGGGTCCACATGCAGGAAACAATAACATTTTTACACTTGCTTGCTCACAGCTCAAGATAATGGAACGCTGGCTCCTACAAGAAGGTGTCTGTGTGTACGCTGTGTGTCCAAGCTCTATCATAATCACTGGAGATGTAGCAAGAAATTCAGTTCCCTAAATTGAGGTGCCTATTACTGCTTTAGGTGCCCTGAAGTATTCAAGAAAGCTGCACAGAGATCTCAGACATTGCAGAACAGCTGTAAACAACTGTTCTTCTGAGATACATGCTGGAGGTGGGATATAAGAGCAGTTCAAGATGCTTTTCTCTAGGCCAGTGTCAAGCCCCTGGTGAATCCAGCTTGTGAAGTCCAGACAAGGATGTAGGTACCTATCTGTTTTATAGTAAGCTGAGTCTCTGCCTGGGCTCCTTGACTGACTTGATTGTATCTCCTCTGACATCAATGGGAGCAGAGATATCCAGAGTACCTACATCTACATATAGCCAAGCTAGTTTGAGAGCTGGAGAGTTCAAAATGCAGCTGTGCCAAAACTGGTTTTCCAGAGTCTACACAGTCAGATTTTGCCAGCCAGGGCTGCAATGTCTTTCTCTGATGGATGATTTTATCCAGAGCAACAGGTGAAATGTGTACTGTGAGTCTAAAATAACTGCTGTTAATTTCTCATTAATTCTGGGATGTAGCTGGGATGTAGACTGATATTAGTAACCAACAAGTTCATTAGTAGCTGGGATGTAGGCTGATATTAGGAAATGTTTCTTCTCAGAAGGAGTGGTGAGGTATTGAAACAGGCTGCCCAGGGACGTGGGGGAGTCATTGTCCCTGAAGGTGTGTAAGAAATGTGGAGATGTGGCACTGAGGGACATGGCAGGTGGTCACAATGGTGGTGATGGGCTGGAGGTTGGACTAGATGATCTTATAGGTCTTTTCCAATCTTAATAATTCTATACTTCTGTAGCTGTTTCTTCTTATTCTTTATTCTGAGAATTCACAGACAACTGTTTTTGTTCTTTCTCTCTACTCCAATACAGTGAGGTCCCTCTCTCCAAATGTTTTCATCCCCTTTGGCTGTATTATTCCCTCTTTCTTATTCATATACATAAATAAGTGGTATTTGTTTTTTGTGACACATCATATATTAATAATTCCCAGGTGCTCAGACTGATTTGGCTACTGTTTTCCACCCCTAGCAGAGTGGCATCCAGCATTCTAAGGTACAGCTGGACTGACATGAGCACATCTGCAAAAGAAGAGTGCATTGCAACATCTGACTCAGATCTGCAGAGGCCATTAATCCACAGTCATTTTATGCTAAGCTTCTTAGTTCAAAATACACAGTAGGACAGATGGAGAAGAAAGGCTAGGAAATAAAAAAGCCTGGGGTATTGACTGTGGTGCTGTAGACACAGCCTCCTACCTGGTGATATTGCTGTCTCACTAAATGTATTTTTCAGCTTAGTGTTTGTTAAACAAAAACAGAGACTCTTTTATTTAGCAGCTCATTCCACTGAGCTTTGTGTTCACAAGGCCTAAGGATGCTGTTGATGTCCTGGGCAGCATTTTCTCTGCCTCAGAGGAAATTGCTCTAATGTAAAAGGTTGGGTACATGCTATTCCAGAGCTCATAATAGCTGTTGTGCTGGCTCACGCAGGCACAGCACTATCACTGAAATGGTCTTGAAAGCTTAATAGGTAATGGAGACTACACTCAAATGTGTTAGATACTCCCACGTTATCATTGCAGACACCTTGATCAGAATTTTGGTTGCAGCAAGTGAGAATGGAATTGAAATTTCGCATTCTGGGCATTTAAACTCCTGCAGGTTTATTTTCCTTTATACTTAATAATTCCCCTTTTATGTCACCTAGGCACATGAATATTGTGGATTTAGTGCAGTTTTATGAAGGCTTGATTCATTTATGTGCAACTTAATTTCTTCCCAGCTGCTGTTGTGAGGAGGGCCATGCATTTGTGTACTGCTCAGCAGATGGTCCCAACCTGCAGCAGGTAACACCTCCCAGCTGTTGCATACTCCAGCACTGATCCCAGGGATCATTTGGTCTCTTCAGAGGCTATTTGTCATAATGTTCACCCATACAGGAATGAAAAACCTGTCTGATTGCAACACACACAGCAGTAGATAGCAAAATCTAAAGAAAAAATCTGTACTGTATTCTACAAGCAGTTGCTAGTTCGTACCCTCAGTTATACTAGTGTGAATTGCAGAAATTGTTGGCTTCCGTAGCATCTATTTTATCCTTACTCCTATTTGAAGATGGAAGAAAGAATGGTGTGTTTGGCACTGGATTAGTAACTTGAAATATAGGGTCCTTAGTTCACCTTGAGCAGGAATAGGTTACCTCATTTGTCCCCTTCTGGTTCTATGTAACCCAGTTTTAACATCTGTGAAATGTGAGAGCATAGCTCAGTTTTCCCACTCCTTTTCCAGTTCCTTCCCCTTTTCCCAGTTCACAGTAACAGCTAACAATGGCCAGGATGGCACCTTCTCTGCTGTGCAATGGTAGCAGCTGAAAAACAAAGTGAAGCCATGACATTTCTCGCTTGTTGCTGCCTGGTTTTGCATCACAGTGGGTTGCAGTCACTACGGGTCAGATTCAGAGCAGTGCTATCCTCTCCACTATCTTCCTCCCAAGATCTTGCACGTGGTCTTATGTATCATTTATAGCTTCAGCAAAACAAGTTTGCCCTTCTGATTTCTAACACTTCTAATGGTCCCCAGGGATGTGGTAAGTCCCCTGGCATCCTGCATTCTGCAGCTGCCTATTATGACTAACTCCAGTTTGGTATGGCTCTCGCTGGCTTCCTTTGTGCATTACTTTGTTGAAGTTGGAGAGTTATATTACTTCTTATTGGCATGAGTTTACATCTTCAGAACCCCATACGTTGTCTGAGACTAATCCAATTTATTCCTTGCTGACAGGAATTTGGGAGGGACTGTCACTTGCCAGTCTCAGTATGAGATGTGATTTCATGCAGTCTCTCCTCAAAAATGCAAAGCCAAGCAAAAGTGTTAAAGAATGGAGATATTTTAAAGATTGTGGCTGTTGGGAAAGCTTTGCATCATAGCACAAAACCTTCTTCTTCAACATCAGAGTGCATGAAAAAAACCAAACTGCCTTAGAAGGGGACTTTCTAGATGACATCCCTTACGTGGTCCAGGGTGTACTTGTTTCTCTTAGGTGCACAGAACTGAACTGTGAGGGAGAATGAAATAGCAAGTTGTTCTGAAAGTGTATCCCTTGGCTATCTGATCATCTCTGAAGACCTCAGGGATTGGATTTGAGAAGGCATTGCTTAATTAGCTCATCAGACTCATTGAACCTGGAAGGAATTGGGTTTTAATTCACTTTTCGTAATATGCTTTGCTTTTATGAACCTTATGTGAAGCACTCACTCTGTAAATAAATTATATTTGCCTTCTTTTTTCTTATTCTCCCCACACTGGTCCCATCTAATACTCACTTGAGTTGCATTTAAAAAGTGAATAATCACAAACAGGAAAGACCAAAGCTCTTTAGTTTAAACAAACCTTATTCTGGAGCAGCAAATATAGTTTCCTCTCAATGAAACAAGACTAAGCAGTCTTTGGAGGCATTCTTATTAATGTAGGAAAAAGGTTATTACATCATTACTTTCTGTCTGCCCTAGTAGCTAGGGACTACCTAAAGATAGAAGGTTAACTCAATGATATATCAGTCAGGTATCTGCAGCTGGGACTTAAGCGGAATTCAAGGCACCTCTCCAGAGAGCAGTGAAATACTGTGCAGAGATATCTCTGCTAATGATGTCTGAGAGAGTTTGGTTGTTGGAAGCAAGGCAGAAAAACAAGCATGGCCGTATTATTGTATGATGAGGCTGCCTAGAGGCAGAGGATTGCTCACTGCTGTTAGCCTCAGTCCTGGTAAGGGACTGTGCCCATCAGGGAAACTTGTGATGCTGAAGTACATTGTCTGAGACATCTGTTATTGCCAGCATAACTCTTTCATACCTGTAATTCACCACCTCTGATGGATTTAGGCATTAGACTATCCTTGCCAGCAGAGGGTTGCGCAGACTACGTGCTGCTGAATTCTCTCCAGTAGCAGATGGAACCAATGCAGACATTGAAAGGACATCCAGCCCCCTAGCACCAGCCACCCAAGAGGGGCTGCTTGCTAGGCTTTAGCTGGAGGATGTGACTGAAATATCCTTCTTCTGTTCAATCTGGAGCTGGGATTTCATAGAATCTTAGAATCATTAAGGTTGGAAAAGACCACTAAAATCATCTATTCCAACCGTCAAATCAATGACTGTAGCATTTCTAAAAAAAGTACTGAAATCTCCAGGCTACTGGACAAAGCTATGATATTTTGAGAGTTTACTCAATACTGTGTCAGGCTATTAAATGCCATTGCAGGAAGGACAGCCTTGTATTCAGAGTACTCACCTGAGAAGTCATGGATCTGACAATCTAACAGTATTTGTTTGGTTTACACACAAAATGGAAGAGCTTCAAGCATAGAAAGAGAAAAATCCACTGTAGAGTTTCTTAGACTCCCTGGGGATTGTGGCAGGCAGTATGCCTGAACACAGCACTTAAAAATTCAAGGCTAATGCTGCATCCAGCCATCTCCCTATTACCCTGTGGGGTCTGCATCTCTACGTTTATTAAAAATGACCCGAACCAAAGTGAAGTGATTTGTTTCAGGTTAAGCAAAACATCTCATTCAAATCAAATGCACATTTGCTGATTTTTCTTTAAACGACATATTAATTTTTACAGGATTTTTTTTCTCAGTTTCATTCAATAAATCAAAACATCAGTTGCTCACACGGTCAGTTTCTTCTACGGGATACATGCAGGCTGAAGGGCTGGGGGAGCAAAAACAGGATATTGCTGCCTTGTTTTCAATTGGTTATGAAATTGGGCCACACTTCTGTTCAGGAAATCCAGTTTTCTCCTGGATTTCAAATATTGCTTCTCAAAATTCTATCCTGTGGATGGATTTCAACCATTCCTCTTTAGCAAGTGTGTGCCAGAAGAGCCTTATAGAAGATGTACTCTCCATTTTTACACTCTCCAATACATTCAGAAAGAGAGCTCAGGATTAAAACGCTCCCATAAAAAAAGGACACATTAAGTTCCTTATGGAATCATGTACCAAAAGCTACATTTAAATTATGAGTTCAAGATCAAACACTGGGAAATCTTTAAGCAAAAAAAGAAAAAAAGAACTCCTTTGTTTCATGCACTTTCACCAAACCAGCAGGCTCTGCATTGTGTGTCCAGCCACTGGAAGGAGCAGCTTTCACTTCAGGCTTTTCAGTAGGACCCAACCTTCATCTGCTGTGGGAGTTTTTTTCAGCCTCAGAACAAAGCAAACCCCTTTTGAACTCTGAGAGTCTTCTCCAGGATAGAAGAGTCCCCAAGTGTTAATGCACAACATATTAATACAGGGGAAAAAGATTCCTTAGTCTCTTTTTAAATGTTGTGTTTCTGTTGGAAGTTTCCAAAGGAAATCTACCTGAGAGAAATACCGAGGATAGAAAGTAAAACTGGGTATAATAATTTGCAATAGTAAATCTGAGGATATTTTTAGCTGCATGCATTGCTATCCGTGGAGCCTATCAAAACAAGAGCCCGTTTCATCCCTCCTGTGTTTGATGGTTCGTGTGAGATGTTTGTGGACCAATATTGCAGTCAGAAAAATGCAACCTCTTGTGAGATGGTCACAGCACTGGGCAACATTTCTGTTCAAGAAATGAAAATAGAAAAATGCATCAAGTGCATCTTTGGAGTAAACTTTAGGTAGGCAGTTAAATATTCAGCTGGAATGCATTCAGGATTACAGCCGTCTGTGGAAAACAAGTACAATCAACCTAAAATGCTGGAAGAGACTTTTCATTTCTCTTTTCATATTTTGTTCAAAAATATTAAAGCAATTCAGAGGAAATAATTCAAGTCTGTAAAAATCTGTATTGAAAGAAAAGAAAATCACATAACAGCTGTAGCTGAAACAATGCTTTTGACGTAGAACACTTCTGAGATAATTAAGCTAAATATTCAGACTGTGTGTGTGTGCCTCTAGGCAAGCATTTAATCATCTGTTTTTTTTGTTGTTACTGTAAGGGTAGTTATTTATGGTAATTTGCCAGTGATGAGTGGAAAGCAGTGCTGCTAATCTTCATCTTCCTTCCCTGTTCTGCTAGGCGTGCTGAAATGCAGATAACACACTCTGGTGTATTAATCTTGTGAAAGGATTTATGGTCACTGTTCTTACTGATGCTAATGGAGATAACGTACATTCACAAATCTTGCAAGCCTCCAGATGGTAGCCTGCTTTCTAGCAAAAGATTTGGTTGGATAATATTGAGAAATTTACAATTATTTGCTACTAACTGGAGGTTCCCTGGATAACCCATGTAATCTGAAGATGCTTTGGTAAAAATAACCAGGTTATAGAGTATGGCAAGTGGTTTCTCTCCATGGTCCAAATTCCACAATAGCAGGCCTACTCTACCCAGAGGCTAACATCCCAGCCTGGCACCCTGGTCTATTCTTTGTGAGGCAGGCAATGGAAAGCAACCAGGACAAACAGATCTCCCTGGCAGCAGGCTAAGCAACTGCCAAGAGATTATAGCAGATCCTTGCCATGAGCTCATCCATATGTAAACTCATGCACACTTTTCCTGCCCTGCTGAAGATGCTCTCAGGAGGAAAGGACTGAACTCTAATCTCAGTAGTGATGTGTCCTGGTCCAGGCCGTACTGCGGCCCACTCTCGGCCCTGTGCCATCATAGCAGCAGCTCTTCCTGCCCTCACCTGGCCCTGGGTGCACACGCATAGCTAACAACGAAACATCATTGTGTGACTGGCACTGTCTGGGCTGGAGCCAGGGCACACAGGGGGTGCAGTGCAGTGCTAACTCAAGTTATGGGAAATAACAGTATGCGTTGTGATACACTGGCTAAACACAGTCCTGTGAACAGACAAAAATATGCCGCCGTGCTTTCCATTCGGATACAGGAAATTGGGAATAGGTATTGAGATTGCTGAAAACGCAATCAATTTGTGTTTGTGACTCCATTTTCAGTCTCTATAAATACATTACCTGCAAATTCTCAAATGCATGCATAGAGCTGCAATCAGATATTCAACTCAAAAATCTGATCTTGTCACTTTACCAGACTTTTCTAAGCCCTCTCTTACCAGAGCAAACTACCCCTCTCTTGACAATCACACCTTGTTCATGTCATAGCTTTTTGGCAGTATGTACATTTGTGAACAGTTGTCAAGGATGAAGTACAGGAAGAGTAAAATTTCATAAAAAATCAGTGAAGAACACCTGAGACCTCACCACAAATTGCAACCACTGCCATCAAACCAGGCAGATGCATTAGTTACACAAAAACGTGGTCATATATCCCACTAGTTTTATGGTTTTGTTGTTCTTTTTTAATGTTTTAATAAAAATACTAAAAAATAACTTTTTATTACTTATATATTAACTATTGTATATTTTACAAGGGCTCTGAAAGTAATGTCTCCTGTTTTATGATGTTGTCCACGATGTCCGAAGAGGATGTTGTTGGTATGGCAGTAGAGGTTGTACCTTCCCACCAATATTCCTTAAGTGTTGTTGCTGTGTGACAGAGGCAGCAGAGGTGCAGTCTGACAAAATGGTGCCTGACATGGAAGTGTGTATGGAACAAAGCTGTCACTGAATTCCTACACAGTGGTACTCATTGGCATTCATTGATGCTTGCTAAATGTTTATGGAGACCAAACAGTGAATGTAAGCAAAGTGAAGTGGTGCATTTCAGCAATGGTGACAGTGACCATGGGTCTCCTCCACTGATGCAAGTTTTGTCAGTTGCACCATGAAGACTTGTGTTCATCACTGGCAAAAATGCATTGCTAGTGGCAGTAACTATGTTGAAAAACAGTGTTTTGTGGTTGAGAATTTGCTCTATCAAGTAGTAGTGTTGTGCCCTTTGTATCTGTTGTAGTTTCTATGCAAATACAACAGAAGGTGTTACTTTCGAAGCAACCTATGTATATGTATATTCCTCTTCACTCAATGCAGCCCAGGCAAGCCAAAAGATTGCTTAGAGCTTCCTGGGTTGGGATGGTCCTGAAGCACAGTCTCTACAGATGCCTGAACCTCTAGCTTCTCATCCAGGAGAACAGGCGTGGACCATGCATGAGGTAGCTGAACTGCAGTGAAACCCACAGCTTTGTCGTTTGCTTCTTCAGGCAGATAAGTGAATCAACAAATATCTTTGATTCAACCACTAAACAGTATCTTTATAGCAATACTTTTTAATGTCTGTAAGCCTAATTAATTTCTTAAGTATATAGTTTTTGATGCTAATTTGTTGTAACAAATAAAACTGTGATCCAGTGTTGTCTTTGGAAAGAAAAGAATTCTGCTGTAATTGCAAAGAGAGCTGAAAAGAATTGTTCTAAGTGTATGTGTTAATTACCATTTCTATTCATTGGTTCTTGAATAGCCGAGCCTTTGGAGCTTTAAAATGGCTAGCTAGGAACTTTAACAGATGTGGTAAGAAGTTTTCTCATCAATTTATCCCAAGGCAAAGTTCTTTAGTGCTGCTGCAATGTAGTTTTCTTGGCAAATATAAGGAAATTTTCTTTGAGCAAAATGAGGATTTTTTGGCATAAGGAGTATTCCAGCTGGCAGCTTTCAGAATCTTTACGACATCTGAGGAAGAAAACTGAAATTGGAAAAGAAAGCTGAGGCATCTGACACCATGTACGGCCTTTGCTTATGGGCTTTATTTGGAGGATAATGGACTTCTCCCTCAGCTCTGTGGCACAGTTCATCTATTACTCATACTGAACCCATTTTTTAAGGCCAGATGGGGCTAAGGACAGCTCCATACTTTTACAGCAGTCCACCTGCATACATCCATCCTTCCACTGGGCAAAACACTACCGTGGGATACAAAAAAGCAATCATGCACTCAACTGCAATTCATATTTTTGTGTAGTTGTGTAGTTCTGTAATCACCATTGCATACGGTTCTTTCCTCAAGATGCAAAGTGTGGCCAGTGCATGAATGTGAGCCACAGACAGCTGTTGAGTGGAATTCATTTCAAGAGAAGTTAACAGCCTGAGAGGTGGCCAGACCTAGCACTTATCGTGTGAGCACCATGCCATCAGAGCCAAAAATAGGTGCTTTCAGAGGTTGATTCACCCTCAGTTGCAGAGGGCTGTGCCTGTGCCTTCTGCTGACTCCCAAGGGAACATCACCAACTCTCTGTGTCCAACAGCTAATAGCAGTGGCTGAAGTTTGGTCCACTGTGCCTCTGTCCTGGGGGTTAAACTGAAATATCAGTCTCTCATATATTGTGGCTGTTTCTTTGAACACTTTTTTTTCACAGATGAATCTGTTTTTGTCTCTTATTCCTCCCATATCTAGGCACAGGCTTAGTTTTGACTGGTTTGAGGCTGGAGCCAAACAACTGATGGTGACAATCAATAAGGATTATTGCTGAGGGTGCAGTCATAAAACTGCATCACTAGAAAGAAAAAGTAGAGGTTGTAGACATTAAAATTCATGTTTATGGAATGTTTGCCAAAAAATAATTTATTAGACAAGTAACACTGGTCCAATTTTCCTGATAATTCTTTGTTTATATCATCCAGCATTCCTTCACTTATGGTGGTGATCTATCACTTATTACTTTAGGACTTTGCCAGCAAATAAGAAGACCATTTTAAGTACTAACAGGACCTCTGGGACACAAAACACTGTCTAAATACTTTGAATTCACTCTGCTTTAGAAACATAAAATAAATCACAAACCAATCAGATTCCTCACTGAAAAGCTGCCTGCAAACCATACGATTTTTGAATCCAGTTTCTCAAAAATCTACTCCTTATTAGAACAGCCTTTTCCAGTGATTCTTTCCTAATCTTAAAAATGCAGCAACAAATCAAGCACAGTAATTTTATTCCTAACATGCATTAAAAGAATTCTATGAATGTTAAAATTATAAACATACATTTTCAAGCATGTGTTTTATTACCTGTGCACATCTGAAATAGGCAAAGTGATGCAGGTAAAGAACATTAATATGAGAAGAAAGAACCCTCGGTATCATTCAAGCATCTGGAGAACCAATTATTCTTTCAATCGATGATGTCATCCTCCTAGCACAAAGAGTTGAGGGGGGCCGAGGGATAAAGCAATAATTCATCTCATAATCTTCATAATTTTTCAATGGTCTGGTTTGTCAGATTTGTAATTGCTTTTACTGTACGTGTGCCTGAAAGAGATGCAAAGACACATTTTAGGAAAGAAAACCAGCATACACTCTTGATATGTCATAGATCTCAGGTAGAAACATTTGAGAAACTGCCTGTGCCCCACTGGGTTGACCTGGATAGTACAGTCCTGGCTGCTCCAGCAGGGCTCCATATGTGAGTGTGCCACTTTGCTTGCAGCCCAATGAGGGAGTTTCTGTACAGTTCTGACCCAATGGGCATTTCTGTCCTACCTGTTGTCTGCACCTAAACCCACCACCATGCATTACCATGCAAAAAAAGGTAATACAGCCATCCAGCAAAAGCCCCGAGACTCAATAGATGCAATAGGAAGGCTATAAATGTGAAAGGACTACAATTTACAGCATGTAAAAACAATACAAATGGGAGAACGGAGCACTCATAAAATGTGACAGTTCAAGAGTAAATGGAAAATAAGAAGGTGGAAGAAGAATTGAAGTGTGCCTTGCAAAGCAGAACAGAAAATTACGTAAGTAGCTCAAAAGCAGGAATCCAGCAAGGAAACTGATAGTACCACTTGATGAACAAAGTCTAAAAGGGACACTCAGAGGTGATGAATGAAGCTAGAACAGAGAAGCACAGTGAATTCTTTGCATCAGCCTTCACCACAGGGAAATTCTTTGACAAATAGCTCAGAAGACCTATACTGAGTTGAGATGAAGATAGAGAGCATTAGTCTAAGCAGGCAAGGTAGATAACGAGTCAGGAGAACTGGATGTTGTTGATTTGAGAATGCTGAATAGCTCCCAGTTAAATTACAGGGCAATAGGCCAGAGTTTGTGAGTTATTACAGTCACTGGTCTTGTGGATATCCAGTGAAGATCTTCTCCGCAGCATGGCTCTGAAAGGGGAACTACCAGTGACTCTGACTTCCATCCCCAGGAAGAAAGCAAATTATAATGCAGAAGAGCCTCTGTGATTCTGCGTCTCTTGAGCTGGTGGTGCTCTGGGTGGGTGGTAGGAAATGTGGATAAAGAGGGTACTCATACTTCATAGAATCAGTGAATCACGGAATGTCTTGGGTTGGAAAGGACCTGAAAGATCATCCAGTTCCAACACCTTTACCATGGGCAGGGTTGCCTCCTAGCAGCTGAAGCTGCCCAGAGCCCCAACCAACCTGGCCTTGAACACCTCCAAGGGATGGGGCATCCACAACCTCTCTGGGCAGCCTATGCCAGTGCCTCACCACATTCTCAGTAAAGAACTTCCTCCAAACATCTAATCTAAATTTCCCCTTTTAGTACTGGAAGGCTGCAATGAAGTCTTCCCAGAGCTTTCTCTTTTACAAGCTACACAAGACGAACTCTTTCAGCCTTTGTTCATAGGAGAGGTGCTCCAGCCCTCTGATTATCTTCATGGCCCTTCTCTGGACATACTCCAGCAGTTCCACATCCTTCTTGTACTGGGGGCCTCAGGCCTGGATGCACTACTCCAGATGGGGCCTCGTGAGGGCAATCCCCTCCCACTCCCTGCCGGCCATTCCTCCCTTGATGCAGTCCAGGACACTGTTGACTTTATGGGCTTCAAGTGCAAACTGCTGGCTCATTCTCAACTTTTTGTCCATCAGGACACCTAAGTAAGTCCTTCTCCATCAGGCTGGTCTCAATGAGTTCTCATTGTAATTTTATTTGGGATCGCCCTGATGCAAGTGCAACACCTTGCACTTGGTCTTGTTGAACCTCATTAGGTTCTCGTGTGCCCACTTTTTGAGCCTGTCCAGGTCCCTCCAGATGGCTCATGCATCTCCTCTGTTCAGTCAGCTGCACCACTCAGGTTAGTGCCATCAGCAAACTTGCTGAGAGTGCATTTGATCCTACTGGATTCAAATAGGAATTCAGCAGATGCATAGATAACAGCACTAGAACAAGTACCACATTAGGTATTGATATCAGATAATGGGGAAGTATGATAGGAAAAGATCACAGAAAGTGGCCCATATTCTGTTCTCTTGAAATAACTTCTTCTATTGTCATTGCTGTGGCTAAGTAAGATACTGTTCTTATCTATGTCCCTCTATAAAATACAAGTATATTTATTTATTAAGATTTATTCTCATTATAAAATTCTTAGCAGTATTTTCATCCCTTCAAAAAGTCAGAGTTCTGAAATAGTGCTTGTTTAAAATGTATCAGTTTAAAATCTCACCCAGGAGCTGAGGGTTGTGTGGGGAAGTTTATTTTTTAATGAAAGGAGGCATGTCACCCACATATAAATTAGCACAAGCAAACAAACAAACAAACAAACAAACAAAAAAACGAGAAACCTGGGGCAGATTTAACTGTTTCTTAAATACTTGTCTAAGATCTGAAGCCCACAACAGAAGTGGCAGTTTGGACTGCATGCAGGAGTTGTAAAATATCACCTGTGATTACAGTTGTCATGCAGCTGATGGAACTCTTCAAAGCATGATTTGTCTTCACCTGCACAACATTGACAAAGCTGACCTAACACCTACCTCCCATGAACTGACCTGCTAGGTGTTTCAAATTCTGTGGTTGGTTCTTGTTTCGACTGCTAAGTAGGGGCATTGGAAAATCGTGCCTTGAAATATGTTTTGAAGCTAAAGTAGTTCATTTTTTCTTTTTCATTTTTTGTTCCCACAAGGCTTCTCCCATTGCCAGTGTTTTCTGATTTCCACTGAAAGGGAGATTGATGTTTGGACTAGCTGCTGAATGGTGTCATGATGTAATGCTGTTGAGAACCAGATGTTATTTGCACAGACATGTACTTTTAGTGCTGTATGTGTGGTATTATTGTATGCATTACTGTATACAGATATTTCCCAATCTTCCCTTCCCAGCCTTGACTGTCAGTCAGCTCTGCTGGAAACCTCCAACTATTGCAATTAAAAGATGTTCATATAGAGAAAAATCTAGGCAATAGTGACTTGATCTGAGTTCTACCACTGTGTCTGCATATCTATTATTTCTGTGTGTGAGATTACTTACTGCTACCCATCTGCATTTGTTGGGCAAAATGAGGTAATGTGGATTCACAGGTGATAAAAATGTGTCTCTACACATATAGGTTTTAGTTATACAATAGTTGTTTTCCATTTTTTTCTTTCATACCTTGATCTGAAGCTTGTTAAATTGCTATTAGAAAGCACTACATGACAAATATAATCCTTACAGCTGTGTGTCCCAGATGCTTTTAAGATGAAGAAAGAAAAGGAATATGAAATGAAGGCATTCTGTTAAAATGAGCTGCGTATTTATTATAAATCTCCACATTCTATTGGGGGAGCTGACAAACCAGCAGGGACTCAGAAAATGAGGGAACACGTTTGTTCTCAGAGGAGACATCCTTCTTGTCCAGAACACTCCTAAAAACCTGGCAGGACAGAAAACTGTGCTTGACAGCTCCTACTTTGGAGATCAAGACAGCTAAGGTAGATTTTCTGGGTTAGAAGGTATAGGAAAAGCATTAAAGCTGAGCTTGCTTATCTTCACTGCAATAGAAGACATATGTAAAATCAAACTATTAGCACTGGCATACAGACAATTTAGAGGAATTTAAAGTATCCTGGGAAAAAAACGAAACAACCCCACCTTTAAATTATGTTCAGAAGCAGTGATTCCACTCCTGATGAAAAGGATGGAGTTCACTGTCTTTGGAAGAGAAACTACAATGAAGGACCTCGTAGGACAATGTTTTCAATTTTACAAGGGTTTGCTGATTCTACCAGGCTCTGACAGGGGTTCCAGAAATGCTGACAGAGATCTCTGCACCTTGCATGGCCCTGTATGGTCCCTGAGCAACTATGGCTCAGAGACCATGCCAAGTGTTCAGAACCTCTATGTGGAGGCAGCCTCTACCTTTGGGCTGCTGAGATGCTTGTGACAAATGTGTAGAGCCGATCCTTCCAGGCATTGAACACTATGGAAGGAATCAGCACAGAACTGATTCACTTGGCAAAATTATTCAAGTATTTAAAACCACAATCAAATCCCTTTCTGGCCTAAGCTGATGTATGCAGAAGAAATTAGTTTGTGTTTTGGGCACTCAACACAGCAGCAGTTCCCAGGAGCATAGGACTGATTTTCTCTGATCACTCATTACAGTCTTGCAGGAGGAGAAGTTATCCTGTGCTATCCTGCACCTCGTTCCTCATCCTTCTCCACATCCAGGGTGAGGAGTCATAGAATCACAGAATCACTGAGATGGGAAAAATCACCAAGTCTCACCATCAACCTGAAGTATCAAGTCCCATCACCAAACCATTCTGTTGGTGCCACATCTACACGTCTCTGAAATCCCTCCAGGGATGGGAACTCCACCACTTTGCTGAGCAGCCTGTTCCAATGCTTGACTTCCCTGTCTATGAAGAAATTCTTCCTAATGTCCAATCTAAACTTCCTATGGTACAACTCAAGGACACCTTCCTCAATGCAACCTCCTTTCAGGTAGTTGTGGAAAGTGATGAGATCTTCCCTCAGCCTGCTCTTCTGCAGTCATTCCTTGTATTCTAGTCCCTTCCACAGCTTTGTTGTTCTTCTCTCCATATGCTTGAGCAACTCAATACCCTTTCTGCAGTGAGTTATGTCTGCAAGTTATCTTCTGAACAGCCTTCATCTGGTCCCTTTCTGGCACCAGCAGTAGTATCAGTTCTCATTGAAGTTCTCTGCCTACCTGCTGGGACATTTTCCCCTCATCACAGAAGTGCTGATGTACCTTACATGGAAGAATGGCCTCTGTGGAAACAGCCTGTCCTCAGCAAGAGGTTGCTGCCAAGCTGGGGCAGGATCAGCCCCACCATCTGCCCTGGTATCTCCAGGGGCAGTTGCTGGATGCTGCCCAAACAGGTGTCTCACCTTCCCCAGCCTCCTCCATCCAAGGAGGTAATCATCACATCCCTCCCAGTGCTGTGTCAGGCTCCCAGCTGCCCGACATCCCACCCAAACTCCTTTCAATCTGCTGTCCTTAAAGTTTAATAAAGGTAACAGCAGCCTTTTGCCTCATCTCTGTAAGTTAAGAAAGAGTGCTCTGATATTGTAAATCGTGTAGTAGAGTGCCTCCATTATCTCTCAGGTTTGGTTAGCTTATTTGTTTCAGTTTTCCTGTGTGGCTATCAGCTAGTACCAGGTGAGAGATACCAGATCAAATCAGTCTGACCAAGCATCTGAGCCAGCATGGCACAGCTGGAACAAGTTCTCTTTTGCAGCACAGCAGCAGCAAGTTAGCTTTCAAGCCAACTCTTCGCCATCCCTTGTGACTATCACAGATATAAAACTCATGTGACGTTGCTTGGTAACGCTCAAATACAAGTCCTGTGCACATCCTGCAGACTGCACTGCATTTAATCACAAATAACAAATACTATATAAATACACCAAATTTAGGGGCATCTGCTATTAAATAAAAAAATCAAGTATAGCAGTACAGCTCATTAATCTGAAATTCTCTAAATATTAAATAGGAGTTGCTGAAAACATAGCACTTACCATGTGAGCCGTAAAAGTGGCAAAAAAATATGATTCACTGGCCATTGATAAATCAAAGAAATTAAACCTATGGAGTAAAACCAAGACAGGGTGAAACCAGTTTGTCAGAATAAAGCGAATCAGCATCCAAATTAACTCAGGCGAGATCCAGAGGCAGACTCCAACCCCAAACCATTCCTCTGCACGCAAACCTCCTGCCGTGGGGCTGAGCAACAGCTCATGGTAGCAATGCTGTCTTTCCCAGGAAGGGCTTTCAAGGCACACATCAGCAGAAAAGATGTGAAGTTCAAAGCCAAAAATAAGAAAACAATTAGAAACAGACATCTCCTACCCGAGGACTCCACCAAGAACAGCAAGAGTTTTTATTAGCATCGTAATCCCTGCAGTGGCACGGGGAGCTCTGAGAAAAGTAAGGGAAGAAATACAATAGTTGGCACAAATTAAAATAACAACATGCTAGCAGACAATATGCTATGTGTGCATACTGGGAAGCAGTAAGCAGAGAAAGGATAACGCAGCACTAGATAAATAAAATGATTCAGACTTTAAAACCCAGAAAAATGGGCTTTGGTTTATCTAACTTATTTTTATATTGTTCTGCCTCCCAGACTGGAACATTTCATGGTCTTTAATGTATTTATGAGCATGAAACCTTCCTGATAAAGGGATTATTCCTGTTTTACATGTGGGGAAATGGGATCTTACACAGGTATCTTGCAAGGAAGCAGCGAGTCGAATCTACTGTTGTCAGCGTGGGGCCAGTCCTGGACCACACTTCCTTTCTTCGCTGTAGTTTTTCTATAATCTCATATCATCACACAGTATATATGTTCTGGTAGACAAAATACATGTAGAACACTGTCCTAATCCATTAGAAAATCACGTGCCCTTCTGATACCCATATTTTTCCTGCAGCTGTTGGAGAAAACACCCCATAGTTACTGTGAAAACACTAATCACAAAAGTGTTCAACACTACTTTTAATGTCAACACAAAACAATGCAGAGGCTGTGCTGCTGGACCCTGTTCTTTGGTCTTCCCTCTTTCTGTGCTCTGACAAAGGCTCCATCAAGTGAAGGGTTTTTCTTGCACAGCCACAGATATGCCCCATTGCTGCTGTCGCTGTAGGGATCACAGGTTATTGGAGGCAGTTCATCTTCCCTGTATTTACTGTTCTGGTGATTTTGTTCCTGAGGGTTTCTTTGGTCTTGGTGAATTGATCTGAAGAACCACCAGAGATGAACATTGGCCTGGAGGTTTCCTGAGCAGTAATACAATCCAAGAGACATGGGGCAATGGAGATGCCTTACCCACCAGTGAGACCTTCCTGTCAGGGAGGCAGCAGCTGCAGCAGGGCACGCTTTCCCCCCATCCTCAGCAGCCCAGCATTTCTCTTACTGTAGTTCTTGCTGAAATGCAGCATCTGCAGCGCTTCTTTTAAACGCGGAAGGCAATTGCACACAAATCATCAGTCATCACCAGATGCTCTGTGTCATTCATATCAGCATTTCAATGTGCTCTGTCATAAAAAATTCCAGAAAACTTTGGCTAAGATCTAATAGTAAATTTGTACTATTTGAGTTTACTTCTTCAGAAACACAGCACTGTCACCACAAATGCTGATGTACAGAGTTACCTGCCCTCTCCTCCCCTGTGCTCATCAGCCTGAGAGGCACTCCTGCCAGAAAAGGAAAGAAGGGGTGTGGGAGGACCACGCTGCCCCTCACATCACACAGCATAATGTCTTAATTTCACCTGAGAAAACATAAATCTCCCCAGAGCTGGTGTTTGGCATGAGCAGAGTTTTTAGTCTGGGGGGCGATATGGTAGTGGTTGCCTTGGGGTAAAATCAACCTCCCCCTCTCGAATTGCTCAAATTTGGCAGCCCCTACGAACACAAGCCAAGTAATTTTGTAACTGTGCCTTATTAAACACAAGTTATAGAGAAAAAAATAAAGTTTAAAAAAGTGGATAGGAGTGGTGATGAATTCCAGACACGGTCCTGTGCTGCAGGTGGTTAATGGGAACCTTCCGAGGAGTCGCGCTCACAGAGGTACCCAAGGGATGGTCTCTGCAGTTGTATCTGCTTGCAGTAATTTCTCCAGCAATTCTCATAGGCTGTGAAATAAATACAGGTTCCAATAATATAGATGGTGCACGTATTTAATGATGACTGTGCTCAGAAAGTTTGTACTGTGTCAGGAGGGCCATAAGGTGAAGAAAGAAAGGGAAATGTAACCTGAAGGATATTATGCAGCTATAAGGCTACATTTGGATCGATTAAATGGATGGGAAGAGAGAAAAATCAACACAGGTCCTCCACTTTGGGATATGACCGTGAATGTATTGCTCTTAAATCATCCAAAGAAGCGTGCCAAGCAAATGCCCAGATGGACATTTCCATTTTTCACTGACGGTCCTCAAAAAAGAAGGTCATCCAATGAACTCAATTGTTTTTTCCAGAGACCGAAGTCCAAGGAAATCAGCCTCCTGTAACTTCAAAGTCCATGGCACAGGCTTTAGCTCTGGCTGCAGGTCCTCCATTCATTTCCAGGGTTACCTGAGATGCAGGTTTTGGTGAAGGGGTTGGATGATTTATCTGCCCCTCTGTGAAAAAGGAGCCTATAAAAGCGATAGTGAATGTGGGACACTGTGAGTTAAGAATGTGTAGATAACTAGGCTAGCCAGCATTATCCCCTTATGACCCAAGTGTTTATACTAAAGTCTGGTGTCCTAAAGGTTACCACTGTTAAGAGGGAAAAAGTGATCCTATTGTGAGGTTTTAATGCTGAACCATTCTGTTTACTTATTGAGAGCAATGAAACTATTTCTCTGAACATAGAAGAAATCTAATAGAGATTAACCATTTCTTTGCTCTGAGTTTCAGGTATCTGCTAGTCAACTCAGCCTTGAATATCTCCCCTTCAGCTTGTTCTGGGATCTGTAGCATTCCCCTTTCCTTTCTCATTGACAGAAGCCTTCGGGAAGAACAGCTAGTGACATTTCTTCACTACTATGCCATTTTGTGTTAGGGCGTTGCACTAGAGTAGCCACAGTTATTTCAGCTACAAGAGTTCATAATGGAGCGTAACTGCTTCTTGGCAGTATCACCAACCAGTGTCAGCAGTTTATACCCCATCCATAACAATGATTCACTGGAAATTACTGAAATAACTGTAATGAGTTAGCCATAAACTTTGTCATTAGACAAGATGGATATGCAAGGACGCTAACCCCAGAAGAAGCACCTTAATGATCGCAGAAGTCAGTCTCTCCAACACAAATGACAGCAATATCTGATCAAGCAAAAACAGTGAAATACTTTGGAAGTCTCCTCAAGATGAGCCTGGTTCCAAACCCAGCTGCCCACAGGCTTCTCAACAGATTTCAACTGGGATGGAATGTTACAATTTTTAAATTTTTTTTACTCTTTTAAACTTATCTTCATTATTCTTTAGTTATTTTGCCAATTATGCTTATTTGTCTTCTAATTTCTCCCCCTTCTCTTACTACATGATCTTACATTGTATTATTACAGAATTTCTCCAGAGTGTGGAGCTTATGATAGAAAATAAAATGGAGGCATTAGCCTTTTTCCCTATGCCCTCTATTTTTCATCAAAGATAAATTAAACTCTGTTAAAAAAAAAAAAAGCATTTTTTCACAGTTGTTGTCAGATGCTCATTCAATATTTTCAACTGGAAAAGCATTTATTTAAGGGAAATCAAAATCTATTTGTGTGTTTTGGGATTTTTAATTAATTCCCTGAGGAAGCTGCCCTGAATCACAGTGCCCAGCCACTGGGTGGCGGAGGAGCAGCAGGTCCAGCCAGGAGAATATTGCTGTGAGACATTGCTGGGACTGACAAAATGCTGTGTGGCTCCTGGAGAGCCACTGTGGGCCGCCTGGGGCTCTCTTTGTTTCAGCTGTAAGTGATGAAATCTAAAGGCAAGGTAGTCCTTGTAACTCAGGTCTGGTTTATTCATTTGATGCTAAACTGCTCCGACGGGTCAGTGTTATGTAGAGCAGAGGGGGTCAGGATGAAGGTCGTGCTGGTTCATGGGGCTGTGCGACGAGGCTTGCTGAGACCCAGCAGCAACACAGGATCACACAAGAGCTGCTGAAGCATCGCTGTGACACATGCCTACCAAGGCCATCTTCATCTCTGTGCTGGCTGCTGGGTCAGCGATGTTCACATACTTCTAGAAATCTAAAAGCAGGTCATGCCAGAGGCAAGTTTCACCCTGCAACAGAATGTCAAAAAAAGTCTTGAATTTGCAATAGACAAAGACAGAACTGTTGACCGGAAAAGTCTGTACTGTGTAGAGCTCTTCCAAGCCTTTAGAGCAAGCCTTTTGCCAGGCTCCCACCAAAGCTGCTTGCACATCTGGATCCTGGGAACATGGCCTTCCCCTGCCCACATTTATGTAGAAAGGAGCTCACTCTGGAGGCTGTTCTTGGAGCAGCATCAGAGATACTCTTGGAGAAACAGTGAATAAGGCAATAGCAGAGGTCTGGAGAATAGAGGCAGGAAAAAAGAACCTGGGAGAGGATGCAGGAAGAGCATTTGTTCATGTGAACATTTGTTAACGTGAACATCTGTTCATGTGAAGAGAAAATGGTTTAGATCAGGCATGTCCAACCTGCGGCCTGTAGGCAGCGTATGGCCTGGCCCGGTTCATCCTGTGTCCGCCCCCAGCCCTGTGCCATCATGGTAGCAGTGCAGCTGAGACCTGGGTGCATGCCCATTGCTCACAACAACCAAAACCTCCTGCCAAGACATTTTCTTCTCACTCAGTGTGGCCCATGCAAGATGAAAGGTTGGACTCCCATGGTTTAGAGCAAATAGCAGAAAGATGGGAAGACAGAAGGTGCAAATCTGCAGTGGGCAGTGGTGGGGAGCTTAGGAAGGACACGGACAGGCCAAGCATCTTTGTAATGCATGATAGCAAAGGAAGCCTGGCTACACCTTTTCCAGAAAACTGAAGTAGCCAGGGAACATCTCTTAGCACTGCAACATCACTGTTTTGTTTACACTATCCGTGGCTATTTACTGGGGATCATTTCCAAATGGCAACAATTTTGGAGGCTGAGAGATCTCCTACAGGCCACTTTGCCAGCTGGCCTTGCCTCTAGGGGAAAGTCCCAGGAGCATTTTCTTGACCAGTAGAGATGCTGCCCTTTTGGACATGATTTGAAGATCAGTGCCATCTCACAGCTGTCCCAAAAGGTCCTGGGCAAGATTGATGTGCCTGCAGCGATGTGTTGTTCTGCTTCACTAAGATAGACAATGTAGAGAGTGTTTTCATGGCTCACGTGATGTGGGTTGGGTTGATCTTTGTAACATGAAGTATGGTCTCATGGGCCAGGTAATGAAGCACTATTCAGAGCACGCACAACAGGCCTGGTCCTTTCTGCCTTGGCACAGAGTTCTGCCTGGTGCATGCACAGTACGCACTGCATCAAAACCATGTCACACTGGATCAGAGATTTGTCCAGAAGTCAAGACCTGCTCTAAAGAGCTTGGGTCTCACAGATAAACTATCTTGAATAAATTGAAGAAGTCAAATTGGAAAACAGAGGGACAAAGGCTGCAGGATGATGGATGAGATAATGAAAGCCCAACATAATGGTGTGCTCAGAGAGATGAGGAAGGCCTCAGAAGATCCCAGAGTCACTGAAGCAGGTGCAGGAGAGCCACTGATTATGCTTAAGGCTCATTGTTAGGAGAAGAGGAATGCAAAGCTCACCAAAGACTCTGAAGGTGGCCAGCCTCAACAACACAATGCTGACAAATGTAATATCCTGAGAGATCCAGGAAAGAGCTCGTAAAGGCTTTAGGGGGACAGCTTCAGAAAGACTTACAGGGATGGGAGAAGGCAAGGTATTCATTGCATGTGCTTTGTAGGAGAAATAAGAATCATCAGAGGAATTCTGAGAAACAGCGAAAAGAAAAATAATTTGGCTGATGACTTTAAAAGGGAATCTTGTCACAATAATGCCAGTTATCTGAAATAGCAGTGTGCTACAGCAGAAACTATTCTATTGCTACTGTAGCAGATTATCATTAATTTGTCCCTCCTTCCCTTCCTTCCTTCTCTCCTCTCTGTCTTCCTTCCTTCCTTCCTTCCCTGCAAACGTGTGCAAACTGCAGGTCCAAAGCAAGCAGATGGCTTGCAGGCAGAAGGAGATGTTCAAGCTGCCTGGCCCAAAGGCATCACTACACATCTATTCAGACCAGGGTCTATTTTGGGCTTGGCCCCCTCTTTGGCACAATCCCAAGTGCCTCCTGTGTCTCTGCCAAACTGTGGGCTGAGTGTCCTTTTTTTGACAGAACTGGCACATGTTGTTCTTCATACACAGTCTGTATTTTCTGTTGGGTTGTTTTTTTTGGTTTTTTTTTAAGAGTAATTTTTGCAGCAAAAAGCTGGAGGAAACATTTTATTGCGTAACAAGACAGTCTAGAAGCAGTGAAATGAAGGTGAGAAATGAAGTATCACAAACAAAATTAATCACTAAAAAGGAGGTTTGAGGGCGGGTTAGCTCATACTTTTGTGCTACTTTTAAAACTCCTACTATTGCATTGTCAGGTCCTGGCATAGCATCATGTCAGGTTCTGGCATAGCATCATGTCTGGAGTTCCAGCTTTTGCTGCTGACTACAAAATAAGCACTCACTTTGGAATGTTTTTCTCATTTTCTAAAACATCTTTGCCTAAAGAAAATCAACAAACAAGTGACCCAGACAGTCAGGTTCACTCACTCAACAATGCTGTGCTGTTGGGATGCCAAGGCCTGATGTAGCTGTGTTGCTTCCCACATGCACTCAAGCACTGCTTAACTGGAGTGGGAACAAACCCACCTCCATCCATGAGCATGGCATACAGGTGAAGGCTCCTGTCTAAAAATGGCAGCTGTTGTACTGCCAGGTTGAAATGAGCAGCAGCCACTCACCCATGATGCCCAAATTTCCAGCATTAATCTCTCTGGCACCCCTCCCAAAACACAAATACCCATCCCACATTTTTCTTGAACACAAGCCATCAGCTGCTCATCAGGCAGTAGCATCTCTGCCATCAGTCTGCATTTCTCCCACTGCTCACATGCCCTTCAGGTGCCTCCTCACAACTGCAGCTTTTTCTATTAAGGCACCAAAGGAGCAGAGAGGTCATGCTGTGAGCCCAGGGGTTGTGCCTGTACTTGCACATGGAGCATGCCCATGTCTGACACTGAGCTCCGGGTCTTTCAGAAAAGACAGACCCAAGTTTCCTACTCTTGGCCATCACGGTATTTTGCCAATCTTGAAACCAGAAGTGTCTACAATGAATGTAAGAAAGGGCAAAAGAGAAGATCTTACCCTTATCCTGCTCTTTCCGATAGACCTTGTTCTACCCGATAGACTTTGTTCTACCAGAGCGGTTCTGGCATGATGAAAGGTTGCTGTGTAGATGCGTGGATGAGTGGATGAATGGATAGCAGGACAAAGATCAATTAAGAAAGATTACTTACAAAATATTTACAGGCTGGAAATATAAGTATAAAAGACAGATGAGGAAATAACTGTCTTTCTAGAACCATCTTTGTATTTAGGCACCACATGACATACAGCAGTACTTTCTGAGTATGGGGATGGCCAGTCCAGTCCCAGCAGCTCAAGCATGTGTCCCTGGTGGTCCCACTGAGATATGTCCATTTCCAGCAGCTGTGCTATTGGCGGCATCCAGCACAAACAAAGCAAGACCGAACAAACACAACACAACTTTTTAGTTTACATGAGTTGGCTAACACAGACAAAAGAGGTGTTGCTGGCTTGAATCTGAACTATACCCAAAATACAAAATGTTATTAAATCAAAACAGTTTCAACCATTTGACACATCTCTACACCGACACATCAGCCTTGTTTACATGGGACTGCGTAAGTCATGAATTTCATTCTAATATTCCCTTTACCTCTCACTTTCTTCTTTTTATTTCTGTTGCTGTTCAATAGTTACTAAAACCCCCCACAAAACCTAAGAAAGCTGACACGGATACTTGGGTTTCCAGGAAGTAAGCATACCTACTGGTCATTCTCCCACAGCAGAAAGTATGTGCACTCCCTGTCTTCTTCGTTTTGTGGCTCCCAGCTTTGAATAACCACCTCAGGTTTGCTTGTGGCTGCAGGGAACGTCCTTCTTTCTAGCAGTCGTGCAAATAATTTAATAGTGGTACTGGGATTATTCCAACCTAGAAGTGCTCATCAGCACAAACTGCATGTGAGAGAATCCAAGGAAAGCATCCTGTGTTTAGTAACTGGATTAAACAGAATTCTGAATTTGAGCTGCAAGCGAATAAAGGGTGAAATACCTTTCTAACTGCCTCTATCACTGTAAGGAGCTGATTTCTGTTCTCCATTTGAGGTGAGAAGGTCCCTTCACTGTAGCACCTCCACCCCCTCCTGCTGTTCCCATCCCCACTTGGAGTAGGATCTCTTTCTGGAGCTTCCACTTCACCCCAAAATGTGCACTTTTTACCGAAGGACTAGGAAGAGTGCTCCATTGCTGAGCTTTACCGCTGTCTTTTTTGGTGGCATTTGAACTGACATGTACAGTCTGGGCTGTGTCTTGCAGTAAATCTCTCAGTCACTGCAAGAATGGTGGTAGATGAAATAGGAGCCCTGATCATAATTGTACCTCTGGAAAAGGAGTTTTCTCCCACAAAGAATCAACTGTACCCCCTTGAGGGCTTACTGCCACCCAAAGTCTGAGTGTGGAGGGGGTTAAGGTGTTTTCTCAGGATATTTCAGATGGTTTGTGTGTAACCTAGATCACAAGTATGAAAAGGTGGAGCTAAGGCCCAGCTAAGAAGACATCCAGAAAAGGAGACATCCAGAAAAGAAGAGCAGCAAGGGGGAGATTCTGGCTGTGATTCAGGAGTTGGGAAGAAAATGAGGATGCCAGCCTAGAGCATCTACTTGTTTATCTCCATCCATGGATGCCTTTGCTCCTTTCTCCAGCATACATGGCCACGTCCACATATTCTATGGCATACAAGCCTGCTGCATGCTCATTTTGCGCATGGCTCTACAGAAATGTCAATCCAGGGCACTGTTACTGTACCTTACTGTCAGGCACTATGAAGGGCTGTACTTCAAAATGGCTGAGATGTGGGAAAAAAAAACATTGGCATAACACTGCAGACATCCTTTCATCTAGCAAAAAACCATTCACAGCCCATGGTCTATTTACAAAGGCAAATACTCTACATCTGGCTTTATGCTCAAGATTATCCAAAATGCATTTTATCTTACAAAAAATGAAGATCTTACCTTTGTGTCTCTTATCATGGGAAATACTGTTCCTGTCTCTGCTGTGGTCCTGAGATGGTCAGGGCTTGGTGATGCTTTCAGGATCATGCAGATCTTCTTTCACCCCAGGACTGGTTTGCTCTTCTCGTTCCTCTGTGTTCTCTGATGAATTTCTCTGTTTTCTTGAACATGTTTCACAAGTGCCATCATGCTGGGTCTTAGCATGTGTCTGGGCATGCAATGTAACAGCCACAGTGAAGATGAACATTCTGCTTGGCAGTTGAATAGGATCCCTAGGACTGTGTGCAGTGAGCATCCCTGGAAGAACGGGGATGTACCTCATGCTGAGGGAGTGGGGAACTATTCAGCTGCTGATAAACAAGCCAAATTTAATGAGTGAAAACTGTTCCTTGTTGTGAGCAGCACAGGCTACCAGCTTTTCTCAGTTAAGTCCTGCACCCAACTGGATCCGTTGTCCATCTTCTTGAATTTGGCCCCAGCTGTTGGCCATGCAGCTTGGAACCACCATTGTTTTTTCTGGCTCCTGCATGGTGTTCACTGTTGACTTGAAAAGTGAATGTCATTAGTTAAAACCCTGGATTTAAGAGGTGTATGCAAAAAGGTGCTTTTGCAAAACTATGTCAAAGGCATAAGACAGTGACTTTTTTCTACATCTTTTCCATGCTTTTTCCTTTAGTATTGTGCTTCATTTATCTCCTCATACAATCTGCTGTAGATTAACGTTGGAATGGAAACTTGTGTAATGTATTTTTTAACACAGAAAAAAGCAACTTGCTTACACTGATACTTGACATATCAATGTGCGTGTCATCTGGAGAAAGTGTCAATATCTGGGACCAACAATTTCATCTCAGGGAATGAGATTAAAGTGAACAAACGGAATTTCCATTCCGCTAATTTCCATTCTCTGGAAGAACATGCTATTGAGTGTTGTTGTAGGTGTAAAAATAGCCTAAATTGTGAATACTAATAGATCATTGGGTATGTCTGTGGGTGCATGACTGTCCAAAAACCTGAACTGGGTGCCACTGTCTCCGTCTCAGCTGGGTGTCACTGTCTGTCTCTGGGGCATTCTGAGGGGTCTCAGAGGGAATTACTGGGGCAGGTGTGAATCAGAGATGACATTTAGGATGGTCTGTGCAGCCTGAGTCAAAGTCTGAGTAATACACAGCTCCTTTTTACGGTGTCTGGTTTTAGCCCTTCTTTCTCTGTAACAGAGGAATAGTTGTTTTATAGACTAGTTATTGTCATCCTGTTTAACCCTCTGCCTGATGTTTTCTTTTATTCTCCTTGTTAAACCAGAGGGTTTAATGTTTGTAAGTGAAGAAAACTTGATCTCTGAGCATTAGAAAGCCCAGTTAAACTTTCCCAGGTTTCAAGGTGGCTCAAACTGATGTTTTATTGGTGAAATGGGAAATCTGCACTCCCCTGCTTTGCTGTTGGTTAGATGGGTGGGAAGGAAGATTTACCCAAAATAAAGATCCCACTGTGGGCTTAATGCACAACTCGCTCTTGTTGTTCCTGATTTGCAGGTGGTGACGTTCATCCACTGCCCTCTGTGCTGGGAGTCCCTAGGAAGCTTCAACAGTGATAAACTTAGGAATTTTTCCATTTTCATCGATAATTTCTCCTCTCCCCTCCTTCATCATTCCTCACAGCGAGGCTTAAACCAGGCACAAACAGCATAGCTTCTCAAATAACCCCATTTCTGCTCTCACTTTGTAAATTCAGCAGACTTCTTCATGTTCGAACCATGAACAAGCCCTGTGTATTATGCTTCTCTCTGAAACACTGCTTAAATGCTACCAAACTGGAACAGGGGCTCTGTCCCAGCTCTCTGCTGCCCTCTGCTTCAGTGCAGGGGACCCTGATGAGTCTGACAAGCGAGTGCCCTTGAGACCTTGGGAGATGCACATTGCTTGATGGAGGGATGCTGCAAACCTGCTGCAACACATGTATGATGCAATAAGATGAATGGATTCAAGCTCTGATGGTACAGCCTTGCCCATCCCTGATGTGGAAGCACCTTGGCTGCCACAGAGTGCCTTCTGCAGCTCCAAGGGTGGCCACTGTCACCTCCCAGAATTTCAGCGGGGAAATACTGATTTTTCTGGCATGACTACACCAGCTCTGCGTGTACTTTCTCATATTGCAGTAGGACTGAGTGGGTGACAGGTCAGGAAGATGGGAAAAGCTATTGAAGCTCATGAGGCCAGAGGAAGTTCATGTCACTACAGCTAGCTCCTTGGATAACAATGAGCTCCCAGCCACTGGGCCTGGAATAACCCTTAAAGGCATCATGAGATGTAAGAAGATTAAAGTGCTTCATCACTTTTACTTGCTCAGAAAGCTGTCGCAGCAGGGGATTTTTTGTCTTCCATAAGCTGCCCAGCATCTGTAGTGGGTACAACACGTCTTCCCAGGAAGAAAATGCAGGGACTATCACTGTTGTTCCTTCCAGCAAAGCCAGTTGTACTTCTTCACGGCCAGATTCAGTGCCAGCATCTGTTCTGAAGGCACAATCTTGGTCTTCTTTGCACTTTGAGAACAAAAATTAACCCCCTTCTTTGTGCTGACTCTGCAGAGTGCATCACCTGGCAGTGGTATTGTAGGTCTGTTTATGCTGGTTTTAAATGAGGGAAGCTCTGTTGTATATAGTGATTCATCCTGAGCTAACTTCCATTTCAGCAAGAGAAAAACTTCCCCTTCAGTCTTGACAGTTCTGCATCTGGCTCTTGATTTGGCATTGCATATGGCAATTCCAGTTATAAGTCATTTTCTCTCTCCCTACAGCTCTACTTGGATGTGCATACACACAGACGCCCATATCCAAGAGAGAAGAGCTCTCCTTCACCCCTGAGGCCCAGGGTGACAGGAATGGGCTGGGATGTTCTCAGTGAGAAATTCTTGGGAGGGATAAAGATGAGCACAGATATGGAGAAGCACTGCAGTCTCTTTCTGGAACCATGATCCCAGAAACACATTTGACATTTACATAGCTTAAATAAGCAAAGCAACATAGAAAATAAAATAATAAATGAATGCAGATAAATTTGCACTTCATTCACTGCAAACTAAGGGTTCCAGATAGACACTGAATTGGCTCTCCTCACCATATGTGCAGTGAATGGTTAGGAGGTTACAGCACTGAAGAGATAAGCAGTGAGGAGAACCACAGGGGAAGCAAAAGGAAGAACTGGTATCCATTAAGGACAAGGAGGGTGTGCTCCCAAGAATCGTAGCATTACAGAATCGTTTGAGTTGGAAGGAACCATTAAAGGCCATCCCTACACTGAACAGGGACACCTACAGCTCCATCAGGTTGCTCACAGTCCCGTCCAGCCTGACCTTGAGTGTCTCCAGGGACAGGGCATCCACCACCTCTCTGGGCAACCTGTGCCAGTGCCTCACTGCCCTTATTGTAAAAAACTTCTTCCCTACATCCAATCTAAATCTCCCCTCTTTTAGTTATAAACCACTTCCCTTTGTCCTATCACAACAGATTCTGCCAAAGAGACTGTCCCTTTCCTTTTTACAGCCCCTTTAGATACTGAAAGGCCGCTCTTAGGTTTTCTTGGAGCCTTCTCTTCTCCAGGCTGAACAGCTCCAGCTCTCTCAGCCTGTCCTCACAGGGGAAGTGCTCCATCCCTTGTGGTGGATGGCCCTCCTCTGGATGCACTCCAGCAGGTTCACGTCTCTCCTGTATTAAGGCCTCCACATTCAGATGCAGATGTGGATGTTCCAACAAGTCAATATCAACAAGCATCACCTCTATCTGACTTCATTAACCACACAGGTCACTGGCTCAGACAATCCCAAGACGTGGGGGGTGCCCATGTCCCATGGCATTGTCCCCGGGGAGCCTCACAGAACTGTGGAGCCATCCCTTGTCTCAGCAAACAGGCACCTAACACATGGCTGGACATTTCCCTTCAGGATTCATAACAGATCCAAGGGAATTCACAGCTACTTGTCCTTCTCCTCTAGGATGCCATCTTAAGCAAACTCCGTCACAGAATACGACCTTAAAAAAATCTTGATTTTGCTTAGATTTCATCAACAGGTATGATTCTGTACCAATGGTGCTGCCTTAGCCACAGTGGCTGATGATTGGTGTTTTGGGGAGCACTCCTTCCTGGATGCCTTCAGTGCTCGCTGCTTTACAGATGCTGCTTCTATGTCTGTGTGTGTTTTCTGCATGTTTGTATATCTAGTTCCTATTTTGTACTTTGCATCCAATTTTAGAAAGTAAATATACTGTTTAATCCAAATATTTCCGTATTCTGAGCACAGACTTTATATAATAATGCTTTGAACAATTTTCTCAAGAGAACAAGCAGCGTTAAGGCTGTTCTGTGTTAAAGCTTTCAAACATGTTTAACTTCTTTTAAGTGTCAGAAATTTGTTCTTTAAATAAAGGAGAGCTACAAAACCCTAATGGGGACTGGACAAGTACTTAAGTGATCTGTTTAAATTTCACCTGTTTCCATTACGTGCATGGCAAGGCATCCGCACAGGCTTTCCAGGAGCTGCTTTATGTCTTGAGGTGCCACGTAGTGCTGTGACACTTGCACGAAGGCTCCAAATAGTAAAGAAGTTACCGGGATGGCTTCTGGAGAGAAGGGCCGAGTGCCCGCGGAGGACTGCATGTGCTTAAGGTTGTGCATTTCTGCTACTGTGTATGGGTGACCTGAGAGCTGGCTGCTCACACAGCGAAGAGAGGGGAAGGAAGGGAATAAAGGAGGAGGAGACATTCGCTCTTGCAGTCCATATTTGCTGGGCTTGGAAGACCGAAAATCAGTGTATTTTGCAGTGGGTTTATTAATCTATGTCTCACCTTGTTGCTATGCCTTATGTCTCATGCCCTGCAGGGAAACAAGTACTCTGCAGACAGATGTTGGATTTCAGGTTAACCAGAAGGAAGAGATTCATTCCCCTGAGCAGAGAAGGTATTATCTGCACAGCCCTACTGTGCCTATGGCCTGGTGCTGTGCTGAGGAGGGATAGCAGTGTGTCAGAAGTGCTGTAATTAATCCCTACTGGAAGGAAAACACCATTACAAATAATTCCTTAGGCAATAAGCACTTGCTTAGAGAGGAATGTGAAATTCCTTCCCTGTGCCTGGTGCCATGTTGGCAGCTGGGGGTGGGCAGCAGCTCCAGCTCAGGGTGGGCTCCTGGCAGCCTCTATGGTACCTTCTGTGCTGTACTTCTTTGCTCCCTCGGCATCGCCTGGTGTGGTGGAGCTGCCTGCAAAGAGCCCCAGAGCAGCCTGGCACGAAGCTGCACCCACTGCCCTATGGTTGGTGAGCCATCTGAGAGTCACCTCACACCTGTGCTGTGACAGAGAGCCTGCTGACACACGGTGTGGCAGGAATCAGATCTAACATACCTTCATTTCGTCCCTTTGGTCTGCTCTGTGTCTGAGCCAGCACTGCCCATGGAGGTTGGTGCCACTGAACATGGGCTGATATGAACAGCTGCTCAGGCTGGCAGTGCCCCTTTGCGTCAGCGGGTGTTACTCTATGGAAAATGATTGTCCTCCCTCAGGCCCTTGCACTGTTGCAAAAGTACTCACAGAAATGTAAAACCTAAGGTGCTGAAATGGCTGACAGATCCACAAGCCAAAAAGAAAGAATAAATACCAGCCCCCCACAAGAGCTCTGGCTTACCCACAGCTGCCACCACCAAAGGAGAGGGCTTTAAAACAGACACCTACAGCAAAGTCCTCACTTAAAACCGACCTCAGCAAATAGCATAAACCCTCAGGAGCCTGCCTTAAAGACCCCAAATTCCTTCCCTACTATCCACAAAAACTTTTCAGAAGCAATTAAAAACATCCCTTCTTATTGATTGATTGATTGATTGATTGATATTTTGTTTTGTAAAGATGCCAAGCTCCAAAGCTGGATGCTACAGTAATGACTGAGAAATGGCACATTATATTTTTGCCTGATGTAAAACAACACACAGAAAGAGAGAGATGGTGATGAAGTCACCTGCAGTTTGCATAAATGCATCCCCCATTCTGGGGAGCTGACAGCATCTCACCTGGAGCCCATGGGGATGGGTGATGGCTGGTCATGATGCCAAAGGCTCCAGAAGCCCATCTCGCCTGGGCATTAGCACAAACAGCACTGCATGCGGCTGCAGAAGTGGGGGAACTGTCCCAGACTGGGACACGCTGCAGGACATATCTTGTGAACAAAGCACAACAGTAGGTGTATTTTCACCAGCAGACAGCCACGGTAGGAAGTGCAGAACAGAGAGTTATGGTCCTATTTTGGCTATGATTTTTGGGTCACTGTGGTTCATGAAATCAGGCAGGTTCTGCTATAGGCTCACTGTGCTCCCGTAGTACCACTGCCATGTGCATGCCATTAAACTTCCTGAGCAGAGATAAAGAGAGGTGCTGAGGAGCCCTTGGAAGCATATGTTTCGTTTAACCGTATCTCTAGGAATGCCTTTCTGCTTACATCAAAGTGCTGCTGACTTTCCGAGGTGAATAATGAGGGGCAGAGGAGTATTTGTAACACTGAGGAAATGCAGCAAGATGGTTTGAGGTACCAGCCTAGCACCAGCCTATGAAAGCCAACACAGCCTGGCCTTGAGGAGCATACAGTTGGGGCTGATGCAAGGTCAAAGTCCACGGGTGCTGGAGGGTTCAACACATTGCCTGGGTACCTGCACGCTTCCCAAAGCAGAGCTGGGGCGTGGGGATGCAGCTCCACTGCCTGTGCAGTTGGGAGAACCAACTTCACATATCGGCACCCGAATATGTGGCCTGGAAAACCTGTCTGCTGCTCAGCACCCCATGAAACCACATCTAAGTGCTGGGAGCACGGATTATGAAATCAGTGTGAATGTAAGGGCCTAATTCTTGGCACCCAAGTAATGAAATTGAAGCTTTCTGATCTAACCCATCTTGGGGATCTCTTTTTTTCAGCCTTTGCTGACTTTTTTTCTCAATGCGGCTACAATAGAATAATGGCAAATGTTTCATTTCAATTCATGAAACACTTTGAGGGAATCAACTGTTGCTCACTATTAATATAGTGAGGAAATGCCGCAGGAGTTCTTAAACAAATATTATGAACAGAAAAAGAGAAAATGGGGTGCTGAAGAGAAAGTGAGTGCAGACATGGCATCTTTAACAAAGGAAGAATGGAAAGAGCGGGATACATACAGTTTGTGCTGTATGTGTTGTTAATTGAAAAAATCAAATGAAATACAGACCAGCTTTCCAGGCAGCCCACTGTGTGAGCTTACCAGTACATGCATTTCTCATCCCCTGACATCCTGGAGATTTGGGGATTGGCTGATTTACGGCCACTGACTCTCTTTCATGAGCTTTATTTCAGTAACATGGGTAGCACTAAATTCACTCTGGCCGTAAATCCTGAGCTAGTAACTCAGCTGCATGTGACCATGCTTTGCCTGCCCGCCTGCAGAAAGCCTGTGGCACATCCCGCATGTCCAGGCCACACTCCCCTTACACTCCCAGCCCTGGTTGGCCTTAACTACTCACACAAAATGAGGGTCCTTGGGATGGACCCAGCCCACCTGAGCTGGGAGGAGATGCTGCCTTCATTGCTGAACTGTATTGTCATGGAGAAGCATTAACTACAATATTGTCCTCCATTAGAACTAAGATTAAGATCCTTACATGGGAGGATGGACAGGGGATTCTGAATGTGCCTTTGGGAACAGCAGCTGAAATGCAGTTGTGGTTGTGGGGGAAGGAGGACAGAGGAGGCCAGGGGCGCTGACAGCCCCACAGGGAGCTTTGCAGCGGGGATGTGTCACCCTCAGCTCTGTTTTGCCCTTAGGAAAAGCTGCAAACTCTTCTCTACTGTACAAATGGAACTCGTCAAATCTTGCAATGCCATGAATCCTGCTTAAAATAATAACAAAGTAAATGAATATGGCCTAAAGAGAGCATATGCTGACAATATGTCCAGGACCTAGAATCATAGAATTACAGTTCAAAAAGACTTCTAAGATCAATGAGTCCAACCATCACCCATCCCCACCATTCCTGCTATCCATGTCCCTCAGTGCCACATCTCTGTGTTTCTTGAACGCCTCCAGGAACAATGACCTCCCTGGGCAGCCTGTACCAGTGCCTCACCACTCCTCCTGAGACGAAATTGTTCCTAATATCCAACCTGAACCTCCCCTGGCATAACTTCAGGCCATTCCCACTCATCCTCTCACTGTTACATGGGAGAAGAGACCAACCCTCACCTCACCACAGCCTCCTTTCAGGCAGTTGCAGAGAGCAGTAAGGTCTCCCCTGAGCCTCCTCTTCTCCAGACTGAACAATCCCAGTTCCCTCAGCCACTTCTCATAAGATTGGTGCTCCTCATGAGGTCATTCCACCTTTCATGCTTAATTTTTCATGAGAGATGCTCAGATTTGGCAGTGGCAGACGGCACAGGGATGGCCAGAGATAGTGATGTATGCAAGCAGCTTTCCAGGAAAGAATAGGGGCTCCTTCAGAGTTGCAGTGAACATGCTTCATCTCATGCCAGCCACCTTGGGTCTCCTGCACTGCTGGAGAGACGTAAATGTAGCTTGGTCTAAAAGGGCATCTGAATTTTTGACAGTTCTGTTACAGGAGAAAGACAGCATGAGCACTTATGAGTTAATTTTTTGTAGTAAAATGAAAATGAAGGATCCCAAGACAACATTCCTGCAAAAATTTTAAAAACGGTTTCACAAAGGAGCTGAGCTATAAATGGAGCACAGACTCTTACATTTGTGGTTGATTCAGATTAGGAAAATTCTGAGGGATAATATATATATATATTTTAAGGAAGGACCAACACACAACAAATTTCTCCTCTTTGATGAGATGGGAGATTACATTCCTTTCAACTTCAAATTTTATGACATGCTGTCAGAGCAAAGAGGTGATGAATCTTCTGTGTACAAACTATTCCCAGCTGCTGATAAAACCACGATCACCCAAGGCTCACCCTGGCCAAATGCAACATGGAATCTCTGGAGCCAGATTTTGAGGAAAGGAAGTGCTTCTTGTTCCTAAGTCAGGAGGCTTTGCTGGGGGACAAGGAACAGTGACACCACAGGGGATAATGGTTGGTGCTGGAAGGACTACTGGATAGCTTCCCAGGGTCTAATGTGGAGAGGAACAGCATACTGAGGGATGAGGGGTCTGGAGCACAAGTCTTATGAAGAGTGGCTGAGGGAACTGGGATTGCTCAGTCAGAAGAAGAGGAGGCTCAGGGGAGACCTTACTCTTCTCTACAACTACCTGAAGGGAGGTTGTGGCAAGGTGGGGATCAGCCTTTGCTCCCACATAACAGCAATAGGATGAGAGGTAATGGCCTTAAGTTGCACCAGAGGAGGTTCAAGTTGGATATTAGGAAAAATTTCTTCTCCAAAGGAGTGGTCAGGCCCTGGAACAGGTATGGAGTCACCATCCCTGGAGGTGTTCAAGAAATGTTTAGATGTTATAATAAGAGACATGATTTAGAGGGGAAATATTGGTGATAGGTGGATGGTTGAACAGAATGATCTTGGAGGTCTTTACCAGTCTTGGTGATTCTATGATTGCTGACACCCCACTAAAACTTGAATGTAACAGCACCCACACCTTCAGGATACAGGATAAGAAATCCTGGTGCTGTGATAGGAATCAAGGTCAGTCAATCAAGGTATGTTCAGCATCACATTCTGATGGTACAGACAGTCATGCAGTGGGGTCAACTGCCTGTGGTAGCACTGACTTGTCCATTGCTGGAAATTCATAGTTCAGCAAGTCAAATGAGCGTACTGGGAGCAGTGGTTCCTGTCACAGGGCAGTGGGACAGACCATCAGGAAGCAAAGACCACAGATGTCCAGAATATATATCCCTATGAAATGCTCATATTGTCCAGAAAACCACTATCTAAGGTTGCTGTTGGATCTAAGGAAAAACTTCTCCCAAAGAGTGGTGAGGCAGCGGCACAGACTGCCCAGGGAGGTGGTGCAGTCACTGTCCCTGGAAGTGTTCAAGTGATGTGGAGATGTGGCACTGAGGGACATCATTAGCGGTCAACATGGGTGGTATTGCCACCAGTGATCTTAGAGGTGTTTCCCAACCTTGATGATTCTATGATCCTGTTTTTCTGTGCTGTATGGGAGTCACAGATGTCTACGCACAGGTTACGTGAGTTCAGATATTGAGAATTTCTTCCCAAGGAAGAACTGCTGGAGACATTTATTTTAAAGTAGTAGAAGGCTGAAATTCTGCAAAACAAATTAGGAGCTTGGGGAAGACTAACACATAGTGCAGTTATGAGGCACTCATGGGAAACAAAAGCAGGCTGTATGTTGAAATTTCTCTGCTCATTTTTTTAATGTTTTTGAACAGCAATCATATTCGCAAAACTTGCAAAGCACCTTTCCTTGCAGGCAATTCGTTAGCAGAAACAAAGGTGAGTGTGTTGTGAGCTGGTGGTCTCCTGGCCACCCTTTTAGAGACTTCACATCTCCAGGGTTGGAATTGGAGACCTTCCACTCCTCTATTTTGGTGAGCGCTTTCTGACAGGAGAAATTTGAAGTTGACATGCCAGAAATGTGTCCCCTGGGTCTCTTCTAAGGAATGGTGGCAGAGCGGGGAGTCCAACATGCACCTGAGTGATTGCTGCCTGCTGACATTTATTCAGAACTCTACAGCCTGGACAAGCGGTTAGATGTGTCACAAGAAAGATGCTCAGTTCTTACTGAGCTTTTGGCCATAACAGAAATCATGTCATGTTGTCTATAACCTTATCAATCAACCTGTCAAGGCAGCTGTGCTGTGCTGTGCTTATCACCCTGCTATCAGAGTGCTTCAGCTGAGAAAATAATTTTAGTGTTGTCACCAGGAGAGCCTCGGAGTTCAGGATAGATGTAGGAGGTGATAGTGTGCTTTATTACAGCAACAGACTGAGCTGACGAAAATAAATGTGGACCAACCATCCCTTCCCCAGAGCTGGAATGGGGCTGGTGGTTCTCCATCTTTTCTCATGTTAACATTCTCTGCTCTCCCAGATACTTCTTTTTCATTAGACATTAATTAAAACAGCCAGACCAAACCCAGAACTGTTGTTCTGAACCTGCAGCAGTTCCTGAGCTGCGCTAGTTCTAAAGGTCTGTCTTCCTCCAGGCTTGTTTCCTCCAACAGTGTCCTTCAGCCTCTCCCTTTATTTGCCTCAGTGGGGAAAGCCACTGGAGCATAGAGAGGAGTAGGAAACTGAATTCACTGTATATTTCATAGAATCATAGAATGGCTTGGGTTGGTAAGGTCCTCAAAGATCATTTAGTTCCAACCCTCTGCTGTGGGCAGGGCTGCCACCCACCAGCTGAGGCTGTCCAGGGCTCCATCCAGCCTGGCCTTGTGCACCTTCAGAGATGGGGAACCTGCAGCTCCCTGGGCAGCTGTGCCAGTGCCTCACCACCCTTTGAGTAAAAAAATGCTACCTAATATCTAGCCTAAATTTCCTCTTTTTTTAGTTAAAACCATTCCCTCTTCTCCTGTCACTACTAGACCACGTAAAGTCAGTCTCCCTCCTGTTTATGAGCTCCCTTCAAGTGCTGGAAGACCACAGTGAAGTCTCCCCTGACCCTTTTCTTCTCCAGGCTAAACAAAAACAACAACTTTAGCCTTTCTCCATAGAAGTGCTCCAGCCCTGTGATCATCTCAGTGGCCCTCCTCTGGACCCGCTCCAACAGCTTCACATCCTTCTTGTACTGGGGGCCCTAGGCCTGGACACAGAACTACAGATGGAGCCTCAAGAGAGCAGGGTAGAGGGGGACAATCCCCTCCCTCTCCCTGCTGTCACCCCTCTTTTGATGCAGCCCAGGATTCTGTTGGCTTAGAAGAATCAGGCCATGCTGGAGGTCTGGAGGGCACCACACTGTTAAGAGATCAGCAGGAGCTTTCACTTCATGGCAGCTGGATTCACGCATGCCAGCCTGGCCAGGAGATGATCTCCTTTTGGTTTTGCACAGTTGCCAGAAGCACCACCCCAAGCTTTCAGGGCTGCAGGTGGCACAAGGAAGGGCTGCCCTTGGGACTGTTCACAGCCACCAGCCAGCAAGCAGCGTCCAGATAACAGTGCCTGCAGAGCCACAGCATACCACAGACATCTCTGCAGCTTGCAGGGTGCTGTTCCCTGTGTAAATGTGAGTGAAGAGTCATCCACATTTGTGAAGGATGTGTGTGTATCTGGCAGCAGTTTCTTTATCCTTATGGGTCCCTTCCAGTTGGGGATATTCTATGATTCTATGATCCTATCCACTGCAGTGGATAATGCATGTCTCACTGGATCCCATTATTTGAAGTTTGAGACCTGTTCATCAGCGCTTTAGGACAGTAAAGGTTTTTCTTTGTCTGTTTCTTTATCCAGCTTAAACATCTGCTTCCCAAATGTACCCTCCTCATCCTGCACTGGGAACTGGCTCAAAACTAGATAGAAGATTTAATAGGTCAGGATTCTGATTTCAGAATGATTTGAATACCAGCATGAAGGCTTGGGCTGCCTCTAATCAAACACAGTTTAGAGGGGAGACAGCCAAATTCTGATGGTGCCTGCATCTGGGAGAGGAAGGATGGCTCTTGTGATCCTACGAAACCATGGAAGATGAGTGCACTGCCCTCTTCTCCATGGGCTTTCTGTTTGCCTATGTTCATATCCAGAAACTCCTTGCCTAGATGCTGCAAGACTTCATTCATCATTGGAGGCAAAGAGCTTGCAGCAGAAGGTGCTCTGGGCATGCATTGGCGTGCTCTGGTACTACAGGCACAGGGAGCACACTGCATGGCTCTGAGTACACCACTATAGCACATGGGAGGTGCTTCTACCTCCACCTCCATGCTGTTGCAGCCGGCACGCCAACATTCAGTGCAATTCTTTATGGACTGCCAAAGAAACAAATTACTGCACACTACAAAATGAAACTGGCATTTTAAATCTAAAACACATGACATCAGCATTACATGTGGAACCAGATACCATCACATCACATGACACCTCGTAAATATTCGGGCTGGTGGGGCAAAAAGAAATGAGAAGTGGATTGCTGGCCAAGAACACTCCCCGGGGTCTGCTGCTTTGTAAAAGTCTGCTAAGCACCACGAGCCTGCAGCCCACTTTGAATGACCCACGAGAAGCTGAATCCACAGTGCTGGCAGCTTTGTTGGGAGGCTGTAAGAGGGGATCTGCTGCATGAGATCAGTGGTGTGGTGTGCGCGTGTCCGGCACAAGGGCCGCATGAAGCGACAGGAAGCCAATGGGAGGAAGAGGAGTAATATAATGAGCAAATTCATTGGGCGTGAAATCCTGGAGGAGTGTTAATGCTTGGTGTTGCTGTCTCTCCCACAGAGCATCCTTCAGAGAAGGGAAGGGATGCTCAGAATGTCCCAGAAAGCAGCACACCTGGCACCTGCTGAGGAGGATGGGGCTTCACAGCCACCTTGCCAAGAGCTCAGAATCCTGTGCACAAGTTGGATGCTGCGGTTTGGTTTCCTGGAACCCCATTGCAAAACCACACACCCCGAGGAAAACTAACCTGAATAAGCCAAGTGTCAGATTAAAACAAAGTTCATTGATTTTTCTTCCTTTTTGGTGGCACTGGAAAAAGATTCATTTTCAGAGAAAGAACTCATCCAGACTCCAAAATAGCTTGGTACATTAGAAATGCAATTTTCCCATTATCTTTCTGCACAACCCCTGTGAGAAATCCTATTTAAAATCACATTTACATAATTCTAAGAATAGACCATTCTGCTCCTAATATCCATCCATCCACCTATCCTTAATTTATTATGGGTTCACCAAATATTTGCCCTTTCTTTCTGAGAGTAAGAAGGATATGAGTTCGGACAAGTCTTACTTCATTACTTGATGTTAAGCTTATGAAAGGTTTGGAAGCATTCTTATTATGAAGCACTTAAAAACTGCTCCTATGGGCAATGAAAGGGACATCCAGCACTTCTTTAATAATCTGTACGCCAAAAGCAATATGCTGCAATAATAACGTGTTTCCTGATTATTATGATAGAATCACAGCATGGTTTTGGTTGGAGGGGACCTTAAAGTCCACCCAGTTCCAGCCCCCTGTGTCGTGGGCAGGGCTGCCACCCACCAGATCAGACTGCCCTGGGCCCCATCCAACCTGGCCTTGGACACCTCCAGGGATGGGGCACCCACAGCTTCTCTGGGCAGCCTGTGCCATTGAACATCCTTTATGCTTCACCCTTCTGAAGGACTGTTCCCCAAACTCAGCAAAGACAAATGGAAGCAATCCCTGTCGGTGCTCCAGGCCACGGAACACAGGTGGGTGATACCCTTTGTGTGTCCATGGGGAGAGGGCGCAAGGCTGGTGTGCAGTGTGGGACCTCATGGTGGACAGCTGGCAGGGCTGTGCCACAGCCATTCCCAGGAAAAATGTTTGATGTCACCTTGAACAATCTTGCTGGCATTTTGCAGACATTTGCTGTCTCTGTGTGTGGCAACAGGACAGGGAACAGTGTTACCTGACTCAGGAGACCCCTGTGCAAAGTGAGGCTTTGCTTAGGTTGGGCCTTAAAGCCCACTTGCTGTCTGCTGGGCCAGTGGAGGGGTCTCCCCTCTCATGGAAAGGTGGCTGTGATGGCCTGGGGTCAGCTGGGCCCAACCAGACCATGGGAGCTGCACGCTTGAAGCTCTAGCACAGCTGCAGCCAGGAGAAGGGCAGTTTTCATTTTGCTTCTTATGAACAGCAAATTTCCAGCAGTAACGATTATGGGGGATATCTGGAGAAGGTGACCTGCAGAGGGTCGCACACTGGCAGGCACGGAACAAGACCCCGTTATTCATAACTTTTATGGTATTGAAAGGCAGTCTGGGGCTGTTTGGACAGCTGGGGCTGGGGGGCAGGAGTGGGGCAGCCCTGGGGCTCACACACCTGGACATGCTCAAGGAGACGCATTCCCCATTACCACGGCCGTTTCTCTCTCCCTTTCTATATAAAATACTTTCATACAGGCACAAGCACACAGGTACTTTTATGCACAGAATTCATTTTCATTTACGTTTTCTCTTTCAGTTTGCATTTAGTTGGCTTGCAAGTGGTGGACAGGACTCTTCCCACCTCCTGATGCCTTTATTTCTAATAAGAATGTTCTTCCCTCTAACGCAACCATACAAACAGCCTCTAAAGAGAGTGACCGCTAAGTCAAAGAGACAATAGATGGCTGCCAGAGATGGAGGGCTGTGTGAATGCAAAATTTTGTTTTTACAAAGAATAACAGGGACTTTTCCTTCTGTCATGTTTTCATTTATACTGAGCCACAGCTTTATTTGTAAGAAGGGGCAGCAAGTAATTTCCAGGCAGATATGCAGTAATTTCAAAATTGACTGTGTCCTTGCAATTACTCGGTTATATTTCTAATAAATACTTTTAGTATAAACCAAGAGAACAGAGGTGGCTCACTTATGAATGTGGGTTCGTGGTGTTCCCACAGATCTCTAGCTTTTCTCTTTTCCCCTGCAGAGTGAAAGACAGATGTAGTGTCGTGTCTTCCCTTCCCTGCTGGTAGAACAAACTGAAAATGCTGATCTATTTAAAGAAAAGTCCCAAATGGAACAAAATAAATATATAGCAAAACTTTCATCACCTTTAATAACTACAGAGAGGATTATGGAGGTTAATAAGGTCATACTTTGGAGTACCTGTTTATCCTGATCTCCATTTTTGGTCAGTTAACCACTGCAAATACTGATTAATTCAAGTGGGAAGAGCATGGCCTATTCTAATTGCAGGTGATTAGAAGAAGCATCAGGAGAAATGTAGGAAGCAGGAGGATATATGCTGTGCCTTCACAAGCCACACCTATAAGTAAGCCTGCTTTCGCTGTAGTTCAGAGCAATGCTTTCCCCTTCCCATGGGTGCCGGGATGCTGCTCACTGCAGATGGGCGTATGATTCTGGTGGCTTTCCAGCTTATCACCCTTTTGCTCAGGTAAGGAATGGACACATCTCAGCTAGGTGGGCTGCACCACATTCACTCTCCTGTAACTGAACACCGAGCACAACTCAGCCCACCTCTGCCTGGAGGAAGTGGGTGTTTTTTGAGAGGAGCCATGCTCCAGGAGGCCATGGTTCTGCAGAGGCAGTGTTGAGCAAAGCCACCCACAGTGTCCATGCTGGAGCACTCAGCTTGGTGGACCATGGAAAAACATGGGCATCACAGTGCTGATAAGGCTGTCAGCAGCTCAAGCCAGGACTGGTTGTGGTCTGCTCCTGACCAGCAGCTGACCCTGCCCATGGCTAGACCAAGGAGAGAGTGAGGGACAAGGAGCACAGAATCATAAAATCATAGGATCATAGAATGGCTTGTTTTGGAAGGAAACTCAAAGATCATCTAGTTCCAACCCCCTGCTATGGACATAGTTGCCACCTTCTAGGTCCTAACATCTAACCTAAGTCTCCCCTCTTAGATTAAAGACATTCCCCCTTGTCTAATCGCTATCAGATTATGTAAGAAGTTGGTTTCATTCCTGTATATATTCTCTCTTCAAGTACTGGAATGCCACAGTGAGGTCTCCCCAGAAACTTCTGATCTCCAAGCTGAATAAGCCCAACTCCCTCAACCTTTCTTCACAGGTGAAGTGCTCCAGCCCTCTGATTATCTTCCTGTCTCTCCTTTGGACTCGCTCCAAGAGTTCTGTGTCCTTGTGCACAGAGCCCCCAGATCTGGATGTGGTGCTTCAGGTGGGGCCTCATGAGGGAGAGTAGAGGGGGACAATCCCCTCTCTCTCCCTGCATCCTCTCTTGATGCAGCCCAGGATGGTGTTGGCTTTCCAGGATGGAAAGTATTCCTACTTGCAGCAAGGGCAGCAAAGCTTGCATGGCATTTAGGAAACATCTCTTGGCATTGCTGATGGTGCTCAGCAAGTATACAATTACTGGTTGGTGCCTGCACACTGTCACTGGGAAGCTGGTAATCCGTTACTTGAGTATAAACATCATTACAACATAAAGGGACACCATCAATCTACCCTTCCATGCAAAAATACACATCTGTGCAGAATGTCTGCTCAGTGAGACTGTTTCTTTCCAATGGCTTCTGAAATAGAGTCTTTGTGAAAATCCATGTTTCATGCTATAGCTGAGAAATGTGATGATGTGCTCATTCCTTGCCTTGGCCTAGGTGCTTCTCTGAGAGTGAGCTGGTTTGAGGCTGTCATGGTTTTGTGGGTCTGTGGGTCCCCCTGCCCTACTAGTCATGGAACCAGGCTAAACAGACCAGTAAACTGTTGGCAGAGGCAGAAACAACAGGAGGCAGCTCTTCGTGTATCTGGGGGAGTTCACTTTCTGCTGGCCTGCCTCCCCATACCACCTCAACATGTTGTCCTCATGGTCCTGGGAAGCTCACAGAAAGCAGAGTCCCATTTCCAGGGCAGCCCCTTGTTGCAGTGGGAGTGGGCAATGAGGAGGAGTAGCTAGTAGTTAGCTCGAATTATAGAATCGTAGAATCATTAAGGTTGAAAAAGACCGCTAAGACCATCCAGTCCAATCTATGCCTGTGACCACTCTAGACCGTGTCCCTCAGTGCCACATCTCTATGTTTCTTGGACACCTCCAGGAACAGTGACTCTACCACTTCCCTGGGCAGCCTGTGCCAGTGCTTCAACACTCTTTCTGAGAAGAAATTGCTCCTAATACACAACCTGAACCTCCTCTGGAAAATCTTCAGGCCATTCCCTCTCACCCTAATGCTGTTACCTGGGAGAAGAGGCTGACCCCCATCTCACCACAACCTCCTTTCAGGCAGTTGAGAGCAATAAGGTCTTCCCTGAGCTTCCTCTTCTCCTGACTGAGCAATCCCCATTCCCTCAGTTGCTCTCCATAACACTGGTGCTTCAGATGCTTCATCACCTTGGTAACAGTGCATGGTGGCTGCTGGTGGAAATACAATCCACCTCTTCTGAGGTAGAATTTACTTCAATACTTGCAGTACATCTGCTAGTGATGACATTACATATATATAGTATAGAAAATGCGCTTTAGTCTTCTGAATAGTTCCATTGCACACTGATCCGTGGACTGCACGATCAATTAATGCCAGTGGGGAAAGTTCACTCAGAATTTCCTTATTTCTTTACACTGCTACCAGATTTTCAGTAAAAAAACCTCTAGGCCTCCAGAAGCATGTCTGACCTTGAACTGTCACTGCTCCAAGGGACCCACCTAATCCTATAGAAGACATAAATTGTTAACATATTCTTTAAGATTTGGTTTTCACACAAGCTCTTCTTGTAGTAGATCACAGAATCAAAGAATCACGGAATCCTTAGAGTTGGAAGGGACTTTTAAAGGATATCTAGTCCAACTCCCATGCAATTAACAGGGACATGCACAGCTTGATCAGGTTGCCCAGGGCCTGATCCAGCCTCACCTTGAAGGTCTCCAGGGATGGGGCATCCAACGCATCTCTGGTAATCTGTTCCAGTGCCTCACCACTCTCACTGTAAAAGACTTTTCCCTTATATCCAACCAAAATCTGCCCTCTTTAAGCTTGAAACCATTTCCCTTTGTTCTATCACCACAAGCCCTTCTAAAGAATCCGTCCCCTCTTTCCTGTAGCTCCCCTTTAGATACTGCAAAGCTGCTCTCAGGTCACCTCGCAGCCTTCTCTCCAGGCTGAACAGCCCCAGCTCTCAGCCTGTCCTTGTAGGAGAGGTGTTCTTTCCCTTGGATCATTTTTGTGGCCATCCTCTGGATGCACTCCAACAGCTCCATGTCTCTCCTGTACTGAGGACTCCACATCTGGATGCAGTACTGCAGGCGAGGGCTCAAAAGCACAGAACAGAAGGGCAGGATCACTCTCTCTCCCTGCTGGCCATGCTGCTTTGGATGCAGCCTAGGATATAGTTGGCTTCCTGGGCTGTGAGGGCACACTGCTGCTCATGTCCAGCTTGCCATCTCAGAGAACACTGGCAGAGAATGACACAGAACACTGTGTGACCCCTTATCTGGCCATTCCTGCCTGGAGGACAGGGCATTTTCACCGTGTTGTAAGATAATAAAATTAAGCTCACCTTGGTTTAAGGCCTTGATCTTGAGATGGTTTGTGCCTTTTAATCAGCTCCAGGAAGCTACTTCTCTGGATATTAATACACTGGATATTAATATAGTATTAGTCAAAATTCTTCTAAATTACAGAATGTTTATGAGCTGGTTTTGCATGTTTTCTTTTAATAAAAAGGGTTTTTTTAAGTGTAAGATACTGGTCTAGCAGTGCTCTGCCTCTGACCCCAGTGAGGAAAGTGGAGTAACAGGGGTTTGGCCATTTCAACAGGTGTTTGCCAGGTGTCAAGCTTTCTACAAAAACAACTTTCTCAAAAGTTGTTTATTCTTTCTTCATTAAGTGAAGAGGCAGCTTGTCATCTCCCTGTCTTAGTGCACCAGGCACCATCACATCGTTCTTGGTAGAACTGAACATTTCAGATTAGGGTGGGTACAAGACAGCCCTCTAGCAGTGTGTGATTCTCTCCAAGAAATCTAACCCGTGACATGAACGATGAGCAACTTGAGCAGTGGCATAATGCCTAGAAAGAGTACAAGTTCAAAATTTCTATTGTTCCTCAGAAATCCTAACTGAATTACAAACGCAACAGTCTTTGCTTCTAGTCTTGGTTTAGCTTCAACACTGACCTTCACTGAAAAACAGGAGACCAGATGTACTAAGTGTGAATATAGAGCGCACTGTTCAGAGAAGAGCTGTGAGTTCGAAATCCTGTAATTTGCTTGATGCTGCAGTAAATTATTAGCCAACGTGCTTTGTTAAAGACCAATTAATCACTAAGAAAAATTAATCAAAAGCATTTTAAGCTTATATGCTAATTTTCAAATCCCAAATGGATTGTGCTATTCCAAAATAAGTATGTTGCTTAGCTGCAGAGCTGGCTGAACATGCTCAGGGAATGGTATGTGCTTTTTGAAGCCGTCTGCTATGAGTGTTTTAAAACTTTAAGATGAGGTTCTCAATAATTTTGGTAGACAAGAAGCAGTCACATTTCAAATTGTGATCATCTGTCTGAAGCTGAAAGCACTATGAGCATCCTAGGCAATAACAATTCCCCAAACTCATCAGTACTTTCCTTCCCAGAAAAGCCTTCTCAAAGAGCAGCAGCATACCTGTCACTGAGGCACAATTCTTACCTCTAGAAACAAGTCCAAAGCATCGTTATTTAGCCTTGATTTAATAAAATTGATTGGAATATTGGCAGTGGGATGCTGTACCTTGTCAGCCCAATCAGCATGAGGCCAGCGCTGGCTGAATGAGTAACAGCCCATGACAGATTGGTTTCCCTCCTTACAGCTTCCAAAGCTGTGTCTACTAACTACTTCTGGAAATTACATTCCATCAAATTTCTGTTCATCTCGTGTCTCATCCTGGACTACAAGTCTTCCTCAGTTTCTGTGGCTCATCTTTTGCTTCGTTTGACTATGCTGAGATCCATGAAGAAATAGTTCAAGGTTGCAAAGGATACCTTCCAAATACTCTGTCACTGCTGGAATATCACTAAGTATTAATGAAGCACAGAATCACAGAATATCCCAGGTTGGAAGGGACCCACAAGGATCATCGAGCTCAACCCCTGGTGCCACACAAAACCAGGGCTTGGGACTGCAATCCCATGGTCATAAGTTAGGCTATCAATTTCTAGGATTATTTTAAAAAATTGGTCCATAATCTTCAAACTAGCACTACCAAAGTGCCAGAGTATCTAACATACACTTTATACATTTGCAGATATGCAAAGCAATCATTCCCATAGCAAACCAGATCACCTCCACAACCCTCAGTAAGCATGAACCTGTCCAGCAGACTTTGGCCTTAAATATTTTGAGGGAGACTGGTATATTTGGTTAACGAACAGTGATACGGAGCCCTTTCCCGTTCAACTGCATTTGATGACTGCTTTTAGGTACATGGCCCCCTAGAAGTGTGGGTGCCCAACATGCTGTGTGGAATTGGGAGGAGGGGGCAGAGTGTGAGATCAGGATGGGGCCGGTGGAGGAAAGAACAGTGTCTGTATCTTGTCTCATTTTGGATCTCTGAAGAGCACAGGTTGCCTCAAGGTGTCCAGAGGCTGCCTTAGGCTTGGGCTAGTGGAGGCTTCTTACGTCTGCATGGCTACAGGCATACCAATATAGAGGTGGCTTTGTTATCTTGTTTTATTACGCTGGCTTTGGCAGCATTGTGATCTTTTTCCACCTGAAGAGACTTGAAGTCTCTATCGAGCTCAGTGACTGGCACACTGTAGATCAGCTGTATACTCAGAACTGAGTGGTCTCCTCTGCTCAGGCAGTGATTGCCTTACCCTTCCAACAGAGGTTAATTACAGAATCACAGAATCATTTGGGTTGGAAGGGACCCTTAAGGTCCACCTAGTCCTATTCCCCTGCCATGAACAGGAACACCTACAGCTCCATTAGGTGCTCAGAGCCCTGTCCAGCCTGACCGGGAGTGTCTCCAGGGATGGGGCACCCACCCCTTCTCTGGGCAACCTGGGCCAGTGCCTCACCACTCTTATTGTAAAAAAAACATTTTCTTATATCCAATCTAAATCTCCCCTCTTGTAGTCTGAAACCATTTCTCCTTGTCCTAGGGAGGATCAGTGAGGAACCAGAGAGGATTGTTTTCCTATGTTCTGGGGCATTTGGTTACTCGTATTCCTTTGGCTTCTACATAGGGCTGCTCAGCCATCTTGGTCTGCACTTCCCTCTGAATCAATGGACTATATGCAAGCAGTCTAGCTATCAGAAAAGACAAATCACTGCAAAATTGATGAATATGAGCCGTGAGTCAGACCCATTGATTTGATTTAGCCTGCTTATCACAGTGGCTGCTACTTTGGGTCTGACTTCAGAGGTGACTCACACTGTACTAGTACTTCCAAAAAACCTACCTTGAAAATATTTTGATAGGGCATCTCAAGTACTTTGCAGCATTTCTGGTAAAGCTATATCCTGTGAGTGACAGCTAACCTTTGCAAACACACTTCAGAGAAGACAGAGAGGAAAAGGATAAATCTGATTAATTTTGCCAGAGCTGAAATACATGACACTGGCTGGAACAAAAGCACTGCTCTACCTGAACCATCATAGTTCTCCTTGGGTGGACCTGTACTGTAGAAACACAGTCTTTCACAAGGCGAGCATTCTGACAGGTAACAAGCCCTTGATTAACATGAGCTACCTACATAATTAATCATAAGCCCCAAATTAAATGGCTGGGGAACTGATTCAGATCAGAAGCTGTGAAGGTTATAGGGGTTATGGGCACTGATCTGCAATGGAAATCATCTAATGCAGGTTGCTGGAAATCATCTTGTGTGGGATTGAACGTAGCACTTCTCAAGTCAAAACTGTTTCCAGGTGAAGATAAACTGAAATCTCATGATGATCCGCAAGAGAATTTAGCTGCAGCAATCAGAGAGTCAGAGAATCATAGAACAGTTCGGGTTGCAAGGGACCTGAAAGCCCACCCAGCTCCAACCCCCTGCCATGGGCTGGTTGCCACCCACCAGCTCAGGCTACCCAGGGCCCATCCAACCTGGCCTTGAACACCTCCAGGGATGGACGGGGCATCCACAGCTCTCTGGGCAGCTGTGCCAGTGCCTCATTGCCCTCTGAAGAAAAACGATGTCCCTGAAACAGCGCTGGCTGGTGTGCCATCAGCATCAGCATCTGATGCCCTTGGCTTTCAGCAATCATCATCATCGTCCCATTTTTTAATCCCAGACGTTTCACAGCTCCTTCAGCCAAAGGAAACCCCTGGAACCTGGGAATGGCTGATTGCAGGCAGCACATCTGAGGAGTACTACACCACTCACTGCGTTATGCACTGCGGGGCATGGCTGGCTGGCAGCTCGCTTGCCCTATTTCAGGGCAAGGTCTTCCTTTGCTAGTATGAGAATTTAATAAAGAAAATAGAACAGAATATCTGGTCTGGTAGTTGATAATCTGTTGGCCAGCCAGAGAACAATGAGGAGTTGGAAGTAGTTCAATAAATATATCTTACCACAGTGTGTCTGCGTGGCTGGAAAACTGTTTGTATTTTCCATAGCCATTTCCCTTGAGTGCCCCCAGCCTTCCAACATCTTGGTTGTTTAGGAATCATAACACGTGAGTTGCTTGGGTAACCAAAATCTACCCGACCACCTATATCCAGCTGCCTGGGAGACTCCACGTTCCAGAATGTGGATCAGTCCTAGAAAGAAATCTTGGCCAGGTACAGTGTGGCTTCACTGTCACAGGCTCCAGCAAGGTGCTTGCAGCAAGCTGAAACCTGTGTGCACAGTCTGTGTGTGCCACTACGTATGGAGGGGACTCATTGTGGTTTCTGGCCAGGGCGAGTCTATCGGACAGCAGAATTTCACATTTTACTCACCCAAAATGTACTTTTGTTACACACATAAAGAGGAAATAGCCTCTCTCCATTCTGTCCTTGCTATTCCAGACCGAGTGGAAGGGTTGGTGGATTTGTGCAAAGAGGGAACCTGGGAGGTGAGCTCTGGGTCAGCTGGCCTTCATGCATCCTGCAATGAGCAAACACAGCCCAGTTTAATGAGAGCTTCTCATTAACCACCTGTTTCTCCTTAAAACTAATGAACCATTTGATGTCATAAAAATCTTCTAAAAATAATGGGGCTCCTCGGGCCCCTAATATTTCTTCCTAATTTGAAGCCAGATGCTCCACAAATTGTTCTCACTGTCATATTTGTCTGCAAGCTCTCCTGGGGCACACTAACAACTAACATTAGAAGCCAGAGTGAGTTTCTAGTGCTTTGATTTTAATTTTGGTATCTTCTTTCTTGTGACTGAGAGATGAAACTGATATTCTTGAAAATATTTGGTAACTTTTGATGAGAATTACACGGTCCTCTGCTGCAGGCTTCAGGAGCAGTGTCCTTGGAGACACCAGAGTCTGGGCCAGGTCTAACCACAGGCTGTGTAGCATGGAATTAACTGTGCTCTGGAGGGAAGTAGGACACAGCCTAACAAGTTTCCTCCCCCTGGAAGATGCACATTTCCATTCCTGCTCAGGTGAACCCGCAGACAAACCTTGCTGTGCTGTTGCCCAGAACCTCCATTCATGTCTGTTTCAATGAGTGTGGGTTTTGCCCATCATCTTTGAGTGCTTTTCTGGACTCTGCCTGGGCCTCTAGTTCTCTATTGTAGGTCCTGATCTCCATGCTGTTGTCCAAGTACTTCCCTTCCCACATCCCTTTTTTTGGTAAGGAAATGCTGGACTCATTTGAGAGACCGGGAACACAGATTCTGTATTGTTTCAAAAGCCTTTGAAAAATCTCTCATGAAATAGGGAACCGAGTGCAGGTAAATTCTAGAGTACTACCTAAATCTCTGGACCCTTTGCCCAGGGAAGCTGTGGGTGCCCCATCCCTGGAGGCAGTAAAGGCCAGGTTGGATGGGGCCCTGGGCAGCCTGAGCTGGTGGAAGGCAGCCCTGCCCATGGTAGGGAGTTGGATGATCTTTAAGGTCTCTTCCAATACAAACCATTCTGGGATTCTATGAGTCTTCTTTCAGCTTCTGATCAGTGCTCAAAAATGAGACTTTCACAAAATCAGTGGGAAAATGCATTAACCATTGGGTTGAAGTCACTGGGGACTTATTTAAGATTTCATTGCAGCCACTGCCTTATGCAGCAAGATCAATAACAATCAGTACCTCTACATATAACTGATCCTACAGCATGGGTAGATGTATCACCTACAGTCAATGCATATTTTTATTAATTTATGCTGGATAACTGAAGCACAGCTGGATTTATGAAAAAGAAATTCTTATTTAGTTACTCAGTATAGGGCAGTGCAATGCTTGGTGGCACTTGCATTACATCTGTGTAACCTAGTTAATCTTATAATGTATATCCCTGGATACATCACACACCATGTTAGAAGTCTTGTATTACTGTTCTGCCTCAAAACTGATGTTTCATTACTAGTAGATTGAATGCTCAAATAAATTTGGCACCAAGATCTGGCATTTTTCCCTGGCAAACACAAAACATGAGACATCTTATAAATACAAAATCAAGTAGATGAATTTTATCCCAGGAACTTTTTAAAATCTCTGTAACCTTTCCTATCCGGAGCTGCTAGGCTATAAGGTGCAATGACCAGAAGGCTCCTGGGAGCAGATGGAATGAGCTGCTGCCCTGGTTCTGGATTGAACCACAGTGGTTTTCAGGACCACTCTCCTGGTTGCCCCGTCCTGAATGTTTTGAGCTGTAAATTCTGATTTGGTGATTGTATGGAAGGTTTCAGCCTGTCCCCTGAAGATACAGCACCAATACTCTTTTGCTCTCCCTGATCTGCAGAACAGATGTCTTCCTGGTCCCTCTTAATCTGATCGCTTGTGTTGTGCTACAGCTTTTGCATTTATGCCTACAACCATTTTTAGAAGTGTGATGAATCATTTGTCTTTGCCTGGAAATGTACTTAAGTCTTCCGGAGATTTGTCTCAAGTCCATCTTCTCCCTTCCAGTCCAAAAATCTGCATATGCCTCCTCTCTGCTTCTCAGCTGGAAAGCTTTACCGAGTTCAGCACTGAGCTACGCTAAGAGCTGCTGTAACGTGATGTTCTTTTGAAAATGATCATTTCCCCCACTTTCTCCAAAAAGACATGCAGAGATCAGGAAAAGTGTGATCTCCTTGCTCTGGGTGTTTGTGTTGTGGAGCTTATCAGCAGCATGGACTGAGGGCCTCTTGTAGCAGGTACTGTATGAGCACGGTGCAGATGGTGCTAATCCAAAGTGCTTACAATCTAATTGCTATGCCTGAGCACTCATTAGCGACTGGGCAATTTTTCCAGTCCGTGGTATGGGGCTGTAGGTAAGTCTGGCCAGCTGATCCCACTAAGCATACCAGCACTTACCTGCTCTGTTTGAGCACCTTCCTAATGGTATGCAGACGAGCCTTCCTAATGGTATGCAGATGAGCTGGAAGGATGCTCTCTCCTATTACTGCCCCTGGAAACATGCAAGCAGTGGTAGCAGTAAGTAACAAACAAACCTGTGTTCACCTAAAAGATAAGCTCTATGCCCAACTGGGGATGAAAATACGTTCCCAAGATTCACTTTCTATCCTTGTGTGGTTTCTTCCTGCTGTACAGGTTGCCCTGTTTATCTCTTGTTTTTCATACTCACAATTTCCTTTCTCTGAAAATATCTGTGAATAGTTAAATGGTGCTAATATATATCCACCAAGGGATGCTGTAAAGTTTTTAAATGGTGATTGGGTGTTTGGCAGGCAAGAGGCTCATTGCTCTGTCTTTCCATGATCTCACACATCACATAAGGGTGAACAAGGGATTTTCTAAACTGTGAAGTCCCAGTGCTGCTGTCATTTGGCAATGTTGGAAACTTACATTGAACAGCTCCTATTTTTATTGGAAATATTTCACTGCGGTAAAAGGGGGTTGAAAAACAAAATACCATCCATTTTCCCAGCCCCTGAGGTAGTATTCTGCCAGTCAGCGTTGAGTGGCTCTGGAGGATGCTATGGTTGGGGGAGTCTGCATTGCTGCTCTGGGTGTTGGAAATTCACCCCTAAATACAGGGTTTAGTTGGGATATGATTCATGCCTAGGCCTTATATTTTCCCATTTTACTGAGCTGAGGTCCATCCAGAAGGGACAGAAACTGCCACACTTCAATGCCTTTATCTAGGTAATTGAAGAAAAAAACCCAAAACATTAATAATATATAGAAATAAATAACCTCTCTGTGTTATATACAGCCCAGAAATGTCCCTCCACAGAAATCACCGTGTCCTTGCTGTAACCTGTGCTTCTGAGCACAAATAAAGCACTTAAGAACACACAGGGCTGATAAACAAGAAAACGTGATCTTTTCAGATGCTTTTTGGTTTTAGCTGCTTCCATGCAGAGTGAGTGATTTCTCTTCCTTCTCACCTATCCTAAAATACACTGGTGAGGAGTCAGGGCATGCTGTACTTCAGTGGTTGTGACTGGAACAGCCTTATGTTGATGCTGAGCGTATGTTTATGTTTATAATAATAAAACATGAGACTCATTCCCCACATTAGCTCCATGCATATAAAGCCAAAGGAATTACTCACTGTGCATAAGGTTAAATGCCCACATTTGTGCAGAAAGGGGACCTGCGCTTGCAGCCCAGAGCAGAGCAGGCTGAGGGGAGGCCTGATGGCGGCTGCAGCTCCTCACAGGGAGCGGAGGGGCAGCGCTGAGCTCTGCTCTGTGTGACAGCGACAGGGCCCGAGGGAACGGCATGGAGCTGCGTTAGGGGAGGGGCAGCTGGGGGTGAGGGAAAGGGTCTGCACCAGAGGGCGGTGGGCATGGAACAGCCTGCCCAGGGCAGTGGGCACGGCCCCGAGTGCCGGAGCTCAGGGAGTGTTTGGACTGCACTCTCAGACACAGGGTTTGGATTTTGGGTGGTGCTGTGTGGAGCCAGGGGTTGTGCTCAGGGATCCACGTTGGTCCATTCCAACTCAAGATATTCTATGATCAAGTGTTCCCACAGCACACAACATGTAGTATTGCTGCCATGTACCGCCAGGCCCCATGCTGAAAGGTTTCCAAGGAGATGTTACCTCAGGATGGTGACTCGTAGGAGTTTGAAAGCGTGCTCCATCTGACATGTTATTTAATATTGCCAGTACTAGAGCTTTGTGACACTACTCATATCTGGTCAAACTTAAGTCAAAGACCAATAAGTATCTTTGCATAGTGATGAGAGTTTGGGTGTTTATATGCTAAGTGATGTAAAAAAATGTGGGAGAAAGTACAGAATCCAACTTCAGTGCGGTTTAGGGTTAGAGAGGTGAAAGACTTCAGCTGAATCCCTGGTCTGTGGGGGACAGGACTGAGTCTGGAGATGGTCAGAAAAACCAGTGAGAGAAATCTGCTCTCCAAGAACTGGGGTCTGTCAGCAATGGAAATGTTCAGCTATGTATGCACTTTGCTCAGCACTCATTTTGAAGGAAGCATGGGGAAAATTATTGGCTTACTGTATAGGAAACTCACTTTTTTTGTTCTTTCTCAATGGTGACATCACACTGAAGAGTAATGAGAACAGAATATACAGGGGATATTGCCAGGTTAGAGAAGCAAACTCCTCTCTTGAGCCCATAGGAGAGAACAGTGGAGAAGCCATGCTCACCTTCTTGCTCAGGATGCTCACCCATTTTCCTGCCTGTATTCATTCTCCACAAAACACAGATGGCTATATTTTGTTGAGTAGCATGGCAGTATAAGGTCCTTAATTTGGTCTGTATTTTGACGCCATGCCCTTAGAAATTACCAACGAGCACTCAGAAACCTGTTGATTGTCCTTTACCTCCCTTAAGAGCAGCTTGGCACAGAAGAGGTAATCAGCTACATTTGTTGCCAGAGTTATTTAATTTTAAATCTTCCTAATTGTAAGGATAATGAGAGAATTTTGAGACAAGGTTAGGGAAGCATCCACCTGGGATGGTGTGGATGTCGCACAGTCCATCTTGTCCAGATGCTATCTCCCAGGTTTCTTCCCAGCCCTGTGCCTTTATGCCTCCTGGTTCAGTGTGGCTGCTGACCCAGCTCAGCTTCAGACACAGCACATGAATTTCCAGCAGTGCTCCACAAGACTTTGATTGAAGAGGAAGAAGGAGGCTCTCCAGGTGGTAGGACTTTAAAAGCAAATATAATCTTGCATCGTAAATGACAGTGCTGAATCTGTTCATCTGTGCCAAAATCACTCATATGTCACTCCACTGACTTTGATTTTACTCTTGTTTCATGGAGGAAGAAACGCAGAGTGGGGCTGGATCATAGACCGTGATTTCAGGATTAGGCTGCCTCTAGGAAAGTGCTTAGGCTGCATGCTTGTGGCTTCCAGCCCATGGAGAGGCTCTCGTGAATTACAGTCACTCTGCAACTAGTGATGTAGGTCAGACCTGATAAATTTTCTCATTGAATGAGTGGACAAGGGTGAAACAGTGGGCACGGTTCATCCAGATGCCAGGGGTGTATTTAACACCACATCACACAACAGATTGATTTGAAAGGTCAGAAAGCACAGCATAGAATAGGCAGAAAAATGCTGAAAAGGATTTAGAAATGGCTTACAGAGAAAAGGTGGTACTATCTACAGGGAAATTTTTAAGTACCTTTATTTCTGGAGCCCTTGTTTTGTTGTCATCCCCCCTGAAGAAGGTACAGGGAAAATAGTGAAGGAGAAGGGTGGGAAAAGGTGCCAGCCCAGAGCCACGGTGCCTTCACACAGAGCCTGAGCCACTGGCAGTCCACGTCAGCTGCTGGCTTGACACAGACAGCGGGAGAGGTTTGTGAGCAGAGCACTCAGTCTGTGTCTGGAGGAACCCAGGGTTCCTGCCTGTGTGCCAGGGCAAAGAGAAGAACCGAGGTTTTTCCCTTGGCTCCTGCATCTCTCTTGGGTTCCCTGCTGTTTGCAGAAGGTATTTAAGCCATTGGTTTCAATCCATCCGATAAATAATTACTCCTTCCAAAGAGGTAGCTTCCTTCCACAGGTAGCTTCCCTTTGCTAGCTGGGTGGCTAGGTCAAGTAATGCTGAAGCCACAGTGCAGGACAGCTTGGAAAGACCCTATGGAAGGAACATCACAGCTCCAACTCCTTTATGTGAGAGATGGCAGAATTGGGATAATGTGCCACTCCACACATACCTGGGCTGTTGCCCTCTTTGAGGGCACTTCTGAGACCTTCTTGGTTTGAATAAAAAACACAGGCCAAAATGTGCAAATATGGGCTCCCTAGCAGAGCTATCTGGCCTCATTATTATCTTTCCCAACACCACTTTCAGAGAAACTTCTGATATGGTAATTAGTAGGCCTAATGTAGCTATGACAACATTGCTTTTGGAACCTTAGGCCTTTTTCTCGTTTCTTCCTGGTTTTTAGATATAGCACATTTTCTTTTTTCAGCTCTACACCAAGTAACATCAAGCTGCAATGAGAGAGAGTAATTCAAAAAATAACTTAAAACAGCCGAGGGTTATAAAAATAACTGGTCCTGTGGGTAGCATCCAAAAGACTTTCCATCATGATGAGTGATTAGAAGGCTCGTTTAATTGTCTGTATGCAAATTGTGTGTCACTAATTCCTGACACTCAGAAATCTTTAGGTTTTAACATTAAGAGGTTCACATCAATTTATTTGCCTTTTGGCTGATCTGGGGACTTCCACTCTGCAGGCTCTATTGTTTCAATGTAGATTTTTTTTTCCCAAAAACTTGAGAAAAAGGGATTTTTTTTGAATGATTTTTTTTTAAAAAAACAAGCTATGAATACCTTGTGCTAACCGGATTTCAAGAACTGTGGTCTTAAAATATTTCAAGGTTTGGGCACAACGGCTAGTAGGAACTCCAAAAATCATTTGTTTTCCACATACAGGGAATGCACAGATTTTAGTTTTAAACCCTTTGTTTTTTAGGACTAGCACATACTGCTGCAATCAGGTTGTTTGCCAGCACTCCGCCATACAGAGGTGTGAGTCCATGAGCATCTCTGGGAAGAGGAAGGACTGCTCACACTTTCACCTCTGCAGGTTGATGTTCTGCATGTTCAGTGTACTCTTCAAAATGTTTCATATTGCATCAAGGTGGCTTCCACAAGCCACCATGGGCCACTAGGTAGCTGCGTGCTGTACTTGCCTTGCTGAGTCCTCAGCTCCCAGCCTTGGAGACTTGGCAATGGGAAAGTTTCTTCCACTGTGAAGCCCTACATTGGCATCTGATGAGGGATGGATGTGGACAGGAGTGGAGAGTGCATTTTACTGAGAGAGAGCAGGGGCTGAATCTCTCCTTGGCCACTGGGCAATGGGATTGTAATGGATCCTGATGCCCAAGGTAGGACAGGGTACGTTTCTGGTAGTGCTAAACGCAACTGATGTTGTGGGAACTCAGCAGAGCTGGGAGCCAACCACTTCACCTCTGAGTTTTTCCCATGTAGCTGAAGACATGTATGTTAGACCATGGTGAAGAACAATTTGCAGGAGCAGGCTTCAGTAGCAGTTAAATTGTCCATGGCCAAACTTTCCTTAAAAGTTTATCACCCTCATTGCAGAGGACTTACTTAGGGCAGCGAGCTGTTTGACGAGCTATATAGATGTGATGCAACAGGGATATAGCTGAGTTATCAGTTCTGGTACCAAATACAAATGTGGCTGTAAGTGAGTTTTGTGTATACCGTCATTGTTTAAAAACTGCACTCAGGCCAGGCTCTCCTTGATTAAGAGCAGCCAGATGGACACTATAAATCAGTGCGAAAACTTTGTGCCAAACTCCATGCTCGGACTGATTCATACTGATTCATTCATTTAATGTCACAAATGAGATTTTTGCAAATGGAGCCCAGATCAGAATTTGGCCTTTTATGTTTGTTTAGATTAAGAAATTTGGACAGCAAAAGGCCGCTTATGTTCTGGCTAGTAGGCTGGGTATTACAGCACTCGCATAGTAGGAAGCCCAGACAGATGGTTACATGAATCACAGCTAGGCAGGTCTGATTATTTTGATATTTTCCATGTGATAAAGCAGAGGAGTGTTGTGCCATATGGTAGAATATTGTTGAGGGACCCTCAGCAGCTGCACGGATGTAAGCACTTCCACGGGCAAGTGGCATGCTGCAGCACTCGCTCTTGGGGTGAGTGGGGAAGGTGGAGAAGCAGAAGCTTCCTGGCACCACCAGAGATCCTGATCCCCTGTGTGCTCTGATGGGAGAGTGCAACAATACAGGAATCACCTCCCTTAGGAGTTTGGAAAAGGCTGAAAAATGAGTAAAGGCTGAGGCTGGACGGTGGTGAGCAGTGGCACAAAGTCCAATTGGAGGCCAGTTACTATCGGTGTACCCCTGTGGTCAACAATGGGTCCAGACTTTTTTAACATCTTCAGTAATGATCTCAGTAAGGAGGCAGAGTGTACCTTCCACAAGTTTGCTGGTGACTCAAAATGAGGAGGGAGTGGCTGACTAACCAGAGGGCCATGCTGCCATTCAGAGGGGCCTGAACAGGCTGGAAAAATGGGCTGACAGGAACCTGATTAAATTTAACAAGGAGAACTGCAAAGTCCTGCAGTTGGGGAGGACAACCCCAGGCAACAGCCCATGCTGGGAGCCTCTTAGCTGGAAAGTGGGTCTGCAGAAAAGGATCTGTGGGTCCTGGTGCCAATACTATGTTTAATGCAGCCCAGGATACCATGAGCCTTCTTTGCAGCGAAGAACATTGCCGGCTCATGCTCAGCTTGGTGTCCACCAGGACCCCCATTTCACCAACTTGTTGAGGTCCCTCTGGATGGCAGCATAACCATCTGATACCTCTGCCCCTCCTTCCAGTTCTGTGTAGTCTTCTCACTTGCTGAGGGTACACTCTGCCTCATTGTCTAGATCATTAATGAATGAATGGTGAGATGCAGTCACAGGGAAGGAGAAGGTAAATGGGTGAAGGTGAAGGAAGAGGGAGTAGTCTTATGGGGAGTAAAAAGGAAGCCAATGGCTTCTGTGGGGTTGAGAATCTAAAGAAAGTACAAAGGAAGCAGGAGAGAAACACTACTGATGGAGAAGAGACAGATCTGGCATCTGTTTCCAAAAAATTGCTGTTGTTTTGCTGGACCTCACAGTTATTTCTCACGTGCTACTTTATGCTTCTTTGTGCTAGCCTGAGAGCTGCAGAAAAGGGGAAATTGCCTAAAAGGAGCGGATTTCTGCAGACATCAAGGAGTTGTTTTTCAAAGTGATCTTTTGCGCAGAGATCATTTACAGCCACTTCTCTTTCATAATGTGTTGGCTGGGGTTGCTGGTCTGAGGCTCTCATTTGTGCATAGTAAATCTATTTGCAGAATATCACGTTTTAAAAAGTATACACTACTAAAAATGTGGAAACTTACTCACCTATGGCAATCAAAGGATGAGATGATTTTATTCTTTTGAAATTCTTTTGAAGTCAGGTGATGATAAGTGATACGAGAGCTCTCCAGCAGTGGTACAGGAGGCTGTGGGTGCGAACTGTGCAGGACCCATCAGGAATAGCTCTGCCTTCCTGTTGGCACTGAATCCAGAGCACAGTGCTAAAAAACAGTCAGAAAAGATATTAGCAGCAGCTCTTTGGTTAACTGAGGGAACAAGGGCTTGTCTCTGGGGCAAAATATGTAGGGCTGCATCACAGCTTGTCTGGCATTTGCCAGCGAGGATGCTGGTTTTGTTTTGCAGAGGCTGGCAGGAAAATCATGCATGTTTAAATTGGGGAAGTGTTGTAGATGTTGTTTGTGTCTGGTAGCGGGTGAAACAGGGAAATGAGGAATGAGTTTTCTTTTGTTTGGGTTCTGTGGTTTGATTGCTGAAGCTTATGGCTGGCTGTATATTTAGCAGACCTCAAAAATAAAGTTAGATGCATCAGCGAGCAAGTGGAAAAGTACAGGGGACAAAGTGTGAGAGAGCTGCTTTGGAGACCCCATGCGGCCTGCTGGGCTGTGATGCTCTGAAGCAGGTGTCCTGCAGTGCTGGATGCGGTCAGGCATATAAACCTCACAGGACAGAGAAAGCCAGCCCCAGTGAAGCTGTGTTGATGGCCTTCAACCGCAGAGACCAAAGATCTTGGGCCACCAGGAGCCACCCAGCCTGGCAGGACAAACTGGAACAATGACTCTAGACACTTTAAAGGGAAAACCATCAGTAAATGTCTGTAAGGAAAGAGCAGAAAGCGTAACTGGCTAGAACTGAGATGAACGTTTTCAAACCAGGTGCCTAACCTTGCATACTCGCATAAAGCACAAGTAGGCACTCCTGTTGACTGATGCCCAGCAGCACAATTCCAGAGTAATGCCATAATTTCCATCTTCTTCATAAGGGGAGCTCTGTAATGGCTGCTCAGTCTATGGATGCTGTTGCGATTTTTGTATTTTTGCAGTGGAGTTACATGTTGCTATTTTCTTCTCAGAGTTGGAGTAAATTCATTGCAGTAAAGTCATTACTCCATAAAATACCTGACTGTCCTCTGCATGCTAAGGAAATAATGACTGTCTCTGTGATGTTAGTACATCAGACATATTGCACAACAGAGGAACTGGGACCTTTGCATGGAGAAGTAGCTGTGTGCCATGAGCAATGGCCTTTTGAGCTAGCAGACAGCTTTGTCAAGACACATGGGACACATTTGCACAGATGTGGAAGTGCCAGCAGTCAGCTAACCTCTTGCCATAGTGGTTAATGAGAGAGGCCTAAAGGATGGAAGTGGTGTGGAGTGATCGTGTCACACTCTTCAGCTGTGGCTGTATATCACAGTATGTAGTGTGGAAGATAAGAATGATAAATCTGTCAAAGAGGCAGGTTTTAGAGTAAGAGAAGGGATCTGCTACCAGATTTATTGTCTGAGATATTGCATGGAATGGCTTTGGCAATCTGTTAGCCAGATAAAATATTTCTCACTTAGAGAGGAGGTGGTCATAGTGATGAATGTACCAAGTAGCGGGACAGATATTAGCAGAACCAAGGAAAAGGACCAATTTGTCTTCTCTAGCCAGAAGTTTGCTGTTTCTGGTAGTTCAGAGCTTCCATCTTCTCCACATCACTGCACTGCTTGGTTGAGAAACATCTCTAGGTATGCCTGGAGCTCAGAGACCATGCCAGGAGCTCTGTGCCAGCAGGAGCAGGCCCAAAGCAGCACCAGCGATGAGGCCAACGTGGGCCAGGCCACATTCTGCCTTCATCAGCAAAGGCACAGCCAAATGCTTGCCACCATTTCCTGGTGGATCTGCACTGCTGCTTGCAGCAGCTGGTGTGCTGGGCCCTCTCAGACCCTGAGGGAGGGAGCAATATGGGTTTGCTAAAATCCCACCATTTGGACACCTGTCTCCAAGGTCTTGGTTAGCACTCCCCCATAACTGGTAGAAGACACCAGGAGTTTGGCTCACCTCCCAGAGTTGTGAGCAGGAGGGGCTGGGGAAGCTTGCAGAGTCAACAGTACATCACAGCAAACCCTTCAGGACATGGAGAAGGTGATAGTGCCTCCCATTTATCCTGAATAGACTTTCCTGTCACCCGGTGGGGAAAAGAAGGATGTGGATACTGTTGTATGGCATTAGAAATCTGTTGATCTGCCACTGTAATGAACCAGAAAGCCTGGGTTAGTATGAAGTGACTCTGAGTTTTTTGAGATGGAAATGAGGAAGACAAACACAAGATGTTACAAACCAACCCACCAAGGACAAGGGAAGCCACATCTTCTCCACCTTTTCTTCCACCCCTTCTCACGAAAGGAAGGTCACTACGGACAACTGCCTGCAAAGATCCCATTTGTTATTAGTTCATCTGTAGATGACAACAACCATAAGGAACTGGAAAATATGCTTTTCTTTTCAGTTATTTACACAGCTGAATTTATCAATTAAACTCTGTTTGAGTAAGTGTCCTAACTGAATTGATCCTCAGAATCCAGAAAATCTTAAGCCTTGGCCTGCTTAGGCTGTTTGTTTTGTTTTTAATAAGGGGCTTAGTGAGTTAGATCTCCTTCAGACTTGAGTTCAGTTTCTCCCCAGTTACGTCCCTTCCCCTGCCCATCACCCTTTCATTTTCACTGGGTACAACCACTTCCCATTCTGCTGCCTCGGGCTTCAGTACAGTGAGCTGAACTCAGTTATCTGAGTGTTACATTATCAGAAGAGAAAATAGTTTTGAGATCATGTGTTGACGCAGGAGTTTTTCACGGGATAACTTAGTTTAGAGACGTGATCAGAATTCCTGATCCCCGGGCTATTGGAGAGCTGCAGCGCCTAATGGGTGACTCTGTTCACATCTCAGCAAGACCGGGGAACACAGAGAACAGTGCCTATTGAGAAGCAGCCCCTGTGCAAGTGCAGAAAGCTCACTCGAAAATATTTCTGAGCAAACCATACAAAAACGCTGAACTGCACACAGCTGTTGTCCTTGCCTGCAGGAAGACAGATGTGAAATATTGCTTTAGCACAGACTTGTCTGTAGTGGAAATCCCATGATGAGGAAAGGAGATGAACCATTTCAGTCCCCGTATCTGATGTGACGACTGTGGCAGTGCCTGTACTGCACAGCTCTCACCTCCTCTTATTAAGTAGACGCCACAAACTCTAAATCAAGTAACATTGTCTCTGACATGTTGGTTATTACAGTATCAGACCAAAAGATTTATATCTTGATCTACGTAAAGTAGTTACAGCCTGTCTCTGCTGAGAAAAAGTCACAACTGCAATTTGATGTCAGTTTTAAGATTTGTTCTCCTTAAATCCTGCTCATCACGGTGATTTAATTCAGTCCATCTCCTATCCTTGCCATCAGCTGCACGGAGATGCCTACTCAGTAAAATACATCTTGCTAGCAAGTCCCACCAGTGTTTTCATGCTATCAAGGCAAACGTGGAGAGACTATTTGAAGAAATCTGACTTCAGACATATCAGAAATATGAGCCGCCCCTTTCCAAACACCCATTTCATTTTTACATTACACACTGAATGTACATCTTTCATCTCCTCAATCAAATGCATTTGTAAGACTTCCAAGGACAAAATGTGTATGCATACATACAGCCCCCGTGCTCTTAAATACATGAAAATATAATTTATTTACTTGTACCTGTCAGTTCTCTGTTATGTATTAATGAGTTTATTTCCAAATCTGCTCCCCTTGCAGTTGGCAGTAGTCTGTGCAGTCACAGAAGTACCTGAGTACATTCAAAGTGATCAGAACTCTACAGAGGGAAAGATTCTGTCTGAAGATAACTTATTTAAACCGCAGAAGGGTTGAAAGCACAGCCCTGCTGAAAAGGGCCTAACCAGCAGGGAAGGGAGTGATCCTGCCCCTCTGCTCTGTGCTGTGAGACCTCACCTGCAGTACTGCGTCCAGATGTGGAGTCCTCAGTACAGGAGAGACATGGAGCTGTTGGGGCATGTCCAGAGGAGGGCCACAAAAATGACCAAAGGGATGGAACAGCTCTCCTATGAGGGCAGGCTGAGAGCTGGGGCTCTTCAGCCTGGAGAAGTGAAGGCTCTGGGGAGACCTGAGTGCTATCTTTCAGTATCTAAAAGGTGGCTGTAAGAAAGAAGGAGACAGACAGGAGAAAGAAGGAGCAGGGATAGGACAAGAGAAATGGGTTCAAACTAATGGAAGGGAGATTTAGATTGGATATAAAGATGTTTTTTACTATAAGGGTGGTGAGGCACTGGCACAGGTTGCCCAGAGAAGGGGTGGGTGCCCCATCCCTGGAGACACTCCAGGTCAGGCTGGACGGGGCTCTGAGTACCTGATGGAGCTGTAGGTGTTCCTGTTCATGACAGGGGAGTTGGACTAGGTGGCCCTTAAGGGTCCTTTCCAACTCAACAAATACTATGATTTTATGACTATCGTGTTTCTCTGGTGAATCTCAAAGCTGCAATGTAGTTACTGTTACCCAATTGTCACACTTTTCCTCAATGCTATGCATATAGGAGAAGAATCTTAATAATGGATGTAAATAGAAAAGCTGAAAGAAGTCAGTGCAGCAAGTCTATCACAGATCTTCCACCCCCATACTCTGGACACTTTGTTTTCAAATTGGTCAAGGCTTGGCTTTCTGACTGAAAGCTACAGCTCTATGCTAGTGGTAAGCCACGGCATGGTGGTAAACCACAGCTCTGCAAGAAGAAAGTTCTTGAAACAATTACAGCACTGGCATGGCAAGTGTATTTTACAAGTACTAGATCTGTTATGTGAGTCAGGAGAGAAATTTCTTTCATTTTGCAAAAGAAAGAAACATCCGGGGGGAAAGGATGTCCTTCTTGCTGAGAATGAGTGATACAATAAACAAACAACCCAAACCACATGGAAAAATGGCATGGCTCCCTTGCATATGTGCTCTGCATCACAGGAAATGTGTACATGCGTAATAAATGATTGGTCAGGTATGAAACAAATGTCTCCTCCCCTTCCCTCCACAGTAATGTAACATTGAGATTGAACATATAATCATGAAACATCAAGAGGGCAGTGGAATTATGTGCCATAAGCCACATGTGTTTCTAAATAAAAGATCTTGCCAGACAGTCTTGATTACATTTTTGATGGAGTTCTACCATTACTGGACAAAGACAATGATGTAAAGGAAATATTCTGGGATTTTAGTAAGGCAAATGATAGGGTGTCTCACACCAAGGAATAATAAGCAGAATTGGCCTGGAAACGAACATTGTCACATGGACTGAACGCTGGCTGGAGAACCACAAACACAGTGCTACAAAGAATAACTACACAATGAGTAGAGAAGCCTCATAAGGGATCAGAGAGATCAGCCTTCGGTTCTTTCTTGCAGAAAAACTGGGTCTGAAAGGGAAGGCTGGGGAGAGACAGCTTACAGACTGGGCCAATATTGTGCCCAGAACTGAGCCTGCTCTTTTCTCTTTGCTGTCAGCTGTCCCCACGTCCCTGCAGGCACGGGCACTGCAGGTGCAAGCACTGCTGAGAACAGATGAGTGATGCCAGCAGATAATTAGAAAAGTGAGCAATTAATAAAAAGGAAGCAAGAGGAAAATGCAGTTCTTCACACCTGACAAAATATTCCTTGCTGTAGGTAACTGTAGGAGGTTAAAAGCAAGAAGTGACAATGCTGAGAGAAAACCTGAAATTTGAAGTCAAGCAAGATCAACATTCTCGGAGGTTTTCATATATCACCACCTCCAGTGTCCCTCATGGGCAGCTAAAATACCAGTGACTTAGTATCAACCACAGCTATTCTATTGAGCTACACTTCATTTTTATTTCTGTACTTAGGACCATTTGGTGAGTGCAGTATTGTGAGGATTTGTCCTTTCACCTCCTTGGTACCACTCAGAAGTGAACATCAGTTCTTTGCTGGTCAGTATGAGGGTGTGCACTGCAGCTGATTTAATGCTGCCACCCGGGACCTGCAAAGGGGTGATGGCCCATGAGGGGTTCTGAGTGGCACCCGAGCCCTGAGAGCTCCTGAGTCGGCAGCTCTCACCTGACGACAGCACATCTAGCAGGCAAAATATACCCGCTCCACATCAGTCAATAAACAGACCAGAAGGGAAAACAGTTGTACGAGGTCCGCTCTGAAAGTAATGCCTCCTACATAATTATGTTGGCCCATGACATCAGAGGTATGTTGGTGTTACGGCAGAAGAGGTTGAGCCTTCTTTCATTACATGTTGTTGCTGTGTGACAGATGGCAGTGGAGGGAGGGGCAGCCTGACAAAATGGTGTCTGACATGGAAGTGTGCATGAAGCAAAGGGCTGTCACTGAATTCCTCCATACAGAAAAGAATGGCACCCATTCATATTCCTTGATGCTTGCTGAATGTCTATGGAGATCAAACAGGGAGGCGGTGGGTGGTGTGATTCAGTAATGGTGACAGCAGCAGTGGGTCAGTCACCCCTGCTGGTGCAAATTTTCACGAGTGCAGCATGCAGGCTCTTATTCATTGCTGGTGGTGACTGTTGAAAAATAGTGTTCTGTAGTTGAGAATATGCTCTGTCAAATAGTGTTATGGTGCCCTTTGTATATGATGTAATTTCCATGAAATAGATAGGAGGCATTACTTTTGGAGCGACCTATGTATATTGGAAATCTATAGGTACTAATTTAGCAGCAGGACACTACTATTGCCTAACAAAAAGACATTTGTTTTACAGCCATACTTCATAGCATCGAAAGCACTGAGTAAAACAAGCAGGTTTCTGCAATCAGTGTGCTGCAATCTGCTTGCCTTTAGGGCAGTTCTCTAGCAGAGTAAATCATTGCTACTCCCATTGTTATTCACATTATCCATTTGTTAATAGTCACGTGCCAATTAACTATCAATTCCCATTTGCCAATTAAGCAATAAAGCAATCAACTCCACAGGCTGGCAAGCCAGACTCACCTTAGTATTAGTCTCCAAGACACTGAGTGTACAGAAATACCTGCATGGATCTGGATGAAGGCATATCTGGGAGGGCTTGCCCTGCTTGCCAAGCCAGCTGTACTGAGCAGTGGCTGTGCCACACAGCCTCACATCCACAGCCCAGTGCCATGAAACCCAGTGTGGTCACCCCAGGACAGAGGGGGGAGAGATGCACAGGGCTTGAACAGGAGGCAGAAGCAGGGGCTGCAGTATCCAGGCTAATGAATCTGCGGGTCACCTTGATCTGCTCTGATGTAAAAGCCAAGATTTATGTCACAACCAAGACACTGACATTATTCTACAGATTAGGACTTACAGTGCATGGGGTCAGCTCCTGTGCCCTGAAAGCCACCGTGCCTCATAGAGAAGCACCTCCCAGATTTTCCTGCAAGGTTCCAGCACAACTTTGTGTTTGCATTCGGGCCTCCTTCCACCTACCTAGTGCTGGAAGGGGGCCTTCAATGAAAGAAATCTTTCATTTAATGCAAGGAGCCTTTTACATTGCTGGAGAGATCCAAGAAAGCCTTGCAGCAAATGGGAAGCAGGCTTTGAACTGGGCAACTCCAACACTGCTGTGCTTTGGGACCTGCACGCCACAGCAGTCAGGCCTTAGGAATTTGCAATGTAAACTATTCACAAGATGCGATGGGGGATTTTTATTATTCTGCCAATAGCGACTTTTGAATAGAGAAGACTGGGAAAGCTCAGGCACTGATGAAACTCCAAAGGCTTCCACTGATAACATTGGAGGCCTGTGGACATGCACCAGCTTCTGGCGCCGGTCCCTTCCCAAATTCAGCACTGCCCCAGAGTCCTCATTAACATCAGATTACAACTCTCCGTTAAAGAAATATGATTTATGAGCAACTCACATGTTAATGCAGAGGCAGAGATTTCCTGGAACATTTTTAGTGTGTTTGCATGCAGGTGGAGAAGGAAGGTAAGCTGGGAAAAGCCGGGGCTGCTGATGACTTAGTGCATGAAACAACCTTCATCTGGCAGCTTTTTACTTTTCCTCATCGATCCAGTGAGGTAACTGTAAAATTATGGCATCCAAATAACATTGAAAAGCATTAAATAAAGCACAAGGCCAGCATGTATTTTAGAGCAAGTGGATAATGTGACATCAGTGTCAGTTCAACCTTTTGAAACTCACAGAAATGTTCTGAGAACATTAAAATGCATGTCATTATGTCATACTGTGAAGCATTAAAATCCTGCAAATTCTAGGCTGTACTTTCATATGCATTTTAATTTCATTTCATTGGAATGGATTTTTTTGCTGCCTTGGTTACCAAAACTGGTCAAGCAAGCACATAGCTTGGCCAAAGCCCATAACTCACTCGTTTTCTTGACAAACCTCTCAGGATCAACAGTTTCCACTGACCTGTGAGCCAGTTGCAAACCTCCTTTGTGCAGAATTAAGCAGCAAACCCTGAAAGGCAGCAGAAGCAGGGGGATAGGCCTGCAACTGCTATTTCACATTTCTATATAACAAACGCACAGTGATCTTCTTGACATTAATTTGGCAGTGTGTAGTAACACTGTACTGCCAATGCTGTGCACACTCATGTCTATGGTTATCTTTTAGCACACTTGTCCCCTCGGGCAGCTCAGCCTCCCCAGGCACTCATGCTGCTGCTGTGGTACCACACATCCCACCAAGACCTCCTCTTCCCTCCCACTGTATGAGCTGTCTTGGGGACCAGAAGCATCACACCACCAGCCTTACATCTCCCTTCTCACTCCATCCCTCTTATTGCACCACTGCTCCAAACCCTCAGTGTTCTGAGCGCTGAACATTTTCACCCTTTGAGAGAAAGGATGTTGTTTTCAAAACGGGTTAATGAGCATTTTTAGATGTTTTTCTCCCTTCTTTGTCATCTACAAAAATTTCATTTTTAAAAGAATTTACAAAATGTTTTCTGTTTTGAAGGTCAGGGATTTAATACTGTTACAATCTCTTTTCTGAAGCCTGAATACTAACATACTTCAAGCCCACAATGATTAAGGGGAGATATAAGGAAAGGAGGGGGGCTATAAGAAAGAAGGGGACAGACTCTATAGCAGGGTCTGTGATGATAAGACAAGGGGAAATGGGTTCAAGCAAAAGAGGGGAGATTTAGGCTGGATATAAGCCAGAGGTTTTTTACAATAAGGGTGGTGAGGCACTGGCACAGGTTGCCCAGAGAGGTGGTAAAGAGGAAAGGGACCTGGGGGTGTTGACTGATGCTTGGCTGAACATGAGCTGACAGTGTGCCCAGGTGGCCAAGAGGGCCAATGCCATCCTGGCCTGCATTAGAAATAGTGTGGGCAGCAGGAGCAGGGAGGTAATCATTCCAATCATCCCCCTGTACTCAGCACTGGTGAGGCCACACCTTGAGTACTGTGTTCAGTTTTGGGCCCCTCACTACCAGAAAGACATTGAGGCCCCAGAGTGTGTCCAGAGAAGGGCAACAAAACTGGTGAGGGGTCTGGAGCCTATGGATCTTGTGAGGAGTGGCTGAGGGAGCTGGGATTGCTTAGTCTGGAGGAGGCTCAGAGGAGACCTCATTGCACTGTACAACTTCCTGAAGGGAGGCTGTGATAAGGAGGGGTTTGGCCTCTTCTCCCAGGCAACAAACAGGACCCGAGGAAATGGCCACAAGTTGTACCAGAGGAGGTTTAGATTGGACATAAGGAAAAACTTTTTCTTTGAGAGAGTGGTCAGGCATTGGAATGGCTGCCCAGGGAGGTGGTGGAGTCGCCATCCCTGGCAGTGTTGAAGAGGCGTCTGGATGAGGAGCTATGAGATATGGTTTAGTGGCCTGTGGTAGCAATGGGAATGGGAGGACGTTTGGACTAGATGACCTTGTAGGTCCTTCCCAACCTTGTGATTCTATGATTCTCTATGATTCTATGATTCTATGTGGTGGATGCCCCGTCCTTGGAGACACTCAAGGTCAGGCTGGATGGGGCTCTGAGCACCTGATGGAGCTGTAGGTGTCCCTGCTCACTGCAAGGGAGTTGGACTAGATGACCTTTAATGGTTCCTTCCAACTCAAACAATTCTATGATTTTATGATTCTACTATCCAGTGGTTTAGTTTTCCCTCCAAGTGTATACACATCAGTGGTGATCACCTTTGTGCTAATTTAAAAGCAATAACCCTTAGCCTGAGAGCACTGTTCTCAATAACCAGGGCCAATATCTCGCTGATTCAGTAGAATTGCTGGGTCACAGCTTTCGCATTGAGAAACAAGTGCAGTACAGGTAACTGTTGAAATCTTACCTAAACTTACGCTATCCAAATATTTTAATAGCTTTACATATAATTTCTGGCTTCAGCAGTTACAATGGCACTTAGAAAACACAAAACCAATTAATTTCTTCTTGCTAAGTGTCTTTCCGCATCATGGGAAACAACCAATGTTTTGTAAAATGCTAACGCTGGGTTGCCAACCTCCCTGTGCCCTCCCTTCTGCAGCTAATAAAAAAAGCAGGAAAACAGTTGTTTTGGAGGTGGGGTGTGAAAGGAAGAGAAACACGTGCACGTGGTCCTCGCAAACAAAACGTACCGCGCTTTGGAAATTGTCATGTAGAAGGGCTCTGCACCAGATGGAAAGAACTGAGAGAACAAGACTGATCGGAGGTTCAGAACTCGTGAACTGCAAGGAAAAGCTTAAAGGGTTTGTCATTGCTTAGAAAATGGGGAAAACTAGAAAAGAGGATGTGGGGAAATAGTGTCCAAATTCGAAAAAGGTAGCTCTAAGGAAGAAAGAAAGAATCTTTTTGTATCCTCTGGGATTAGGACAAGTTGTAATACGCTTAGCAGAAGAGAAGGTGATTTCAGCCAGGCATCAGAAAAAGGTTTCTAATTGCAGGGACAATGCAGAAACAGGCTCAGGAGGGAGCCTGCAAATCCCCACCGCTACGAATTCTGAAGAAGTCATCCAGATGCCCTTCAGGAAAGACACAGATAAAGCTGTTTGACAATGTGGTTAAGTGATCCTCTGTGGCCCTTTCTAAATCTGCTTCTTACCATTGCAGTGTTGGTGTCAGGAAAAGCTTAGATCCACTTCAAAACCACCGTTTTTCTTCTTAAAACACTGTGATCTTGGCTGTAGCAGGTGGGAGCTGCAGCGTGGCAGTGGTGGTGGCATTGTCCACGTGTCTCCCGCTGCTGGTGGGAGCCCAAGAATTAAACCCTCCTGCAGTACAGCAAAAGCCAGACCCTGTTTTGGAGTCTGACAGTCCTCATTCTGCGTATCAACTAGAAGATCCAGGAATTTCCATCCTCGTATAATGGACCATTTAATCTGGAAACCACCAGCAATTTGGTTAGAGACTGAGACAGGCAGGAGAGCCAAATCCTCGCTTGATGTAGTGGAGTGAAGTTTAATCTCCCACCTTGGCTTACAGAAGCTGAAGATATGTCCATCAGATTATATTGAGTAATTCAACACTTTGTACAGGAAATATATAGCTATTTCCTCTCAGAGCCCCTGTCTGCAGGAGGATGTCTAGCCCATTTTTCATTTATCTGAGTCAGTTTTGAAAGCATCCCACTCTTGCAGTAAAAAAAAACAGAGTGTGTCATGAAAGGACAACTAAAAATCTTGCCCGTAATTTTTTAATGTCTCTCATTCACAGCTCAGCAGTCCTACAGGTTGTTAAGAGAGTTCCCTATGGTGAATGGAAAACTGTAAATCCAGAGAGGGACCAGAAGTGCAGTACTATCCATCAGTGTGTTAAAAACACAAACTGACAAAAAATATGGCCCTCTGGGTTCTTAAACACACTCAAAATGAAATCCGTCTAGGCTGTGCAATAGGAAAACTGATGCCTGCAATGAATCCAGAGCAAGGATGATAAAGCGATAACTTTTATGGATGACTGATATGGTACACTCGAATGGTCCTCTGTTTGGGGAGATTCCTTCATGTCTCCTATACAGCCAGCGTCAACAGCCTGCCCTGTTTCCAATAAATCCAAGTGCCATCAGCCATAAAACAAAGGTGCTCTATTCTTGATGCAACCCCAATCTTTTTCCATTCTAGTTACCATAGAGGTTCCTGTTATGGATGTATAATCCTCACTGGGCACATATATGCCAACTTACTCACATTATGCAATTTATTACTCTGTGCCTCAACACACCAAAATAGGAATGTGGCTGTTTGCATGGCCAGCACTTTGTGAAGCTCCAGGGAGTCCATCAGCAACACCTACCTACAACAATAAAGAATGGGTTATTTATGAGCTGTGTGTGCACAGCCATGCTTCTCAACTAGAACTTTTGGACAAGCATCTTCTAACACACTCTCATCAAATTTTAAGTGATAGGATGTCTTTCTCAAGAACGTGTTGATAAACAGGAACCAGTCCCACTGCTGAGCATCACTGCAAATGCCATGGACTGTGGCTTTTGAAGGTGTCATGTAGTGTGATGGGTACACAGTCTAGGAAAGTTCAAGATTGTACTTGATCAGATGTGTGTCCTGAATATTTTGTAGGTAGTCTGCCTCCCCCTTACTGCATCTGCATGCTGTGCTCAGGACTGCCAGGCAGATTTAGCTCTGGGTATTTGCATTGCTGCCCACCTAGCTGAGACTAAAAGTTAAACAGCTTCGGGTGCAACTGCTCAGATTTAGATCAGAAATGTTGCCCACAAAGGGAAGAGATTAGGCCTTATCTTAAACAACATGCTATCCTTTCATGTCTAATATTTTGTTCTGTTCAAGGTCTCTCCAGATGAATATCCAGCCAGTGGCTTTTAACTTTGCCTCACAATTTCCAGTTGAAGGACTGCGCTCTGGCAGTGACCGCAGGAAAATCTTCACTGCAGAGAAGCCCAAAATAAGCAACCTTATGAGCCTATTAATGCAAACAAAAGAAACAAAGCATGAAAATCAGAAGCAAGATACAGAAAAAAACATGGAAAAGGTGGATGGCAGGAAATCCCAACGTCACTTGATGACAGGTTCTGTTGACATGAGGCTGTAAGCACACTGAGGTGCTCCTGCCAGTCATTATTTGCTCACAAGAATCATACCAGCTTACCTACACCAATTATAAAATCGAGCTTAATTAAATCAGAGCAGCATTTGCATGCAGGAGACATGCAGCCCTTCAAAGGCAAGCTTCTCTTTGATGCACTGGACTCAATTTCACACGGCATATGTAATAAGGCTGAAATGGATATTCAGAATCGCACAAGGCCTGGCTGTGATGGTCTTTCCTCCCTGGTGTCTGGATAGCAGTTGTGGAAGGCGTAAAGGGCTTGGCTCCTGGCCCTGAAATAGAAACCTGAAACCTGGAGGTCTCTGCAAACATGTGAAGGGGCAGAATAGGGTATTTTCAGTTAATGCTAATCTGTGTGCACAAAATGTTAATAACTGCCATGGCCTGAATTTCTGGCCATGAATTCCACTTAGCAATTACTTGCATAGCACTTAACAATTTTGTTAGCAAGCTATTATCAAAAAGAGAAGGACAGGCTTTCTCTTGTCAAGGCCCTCAGGGACCACAGAGCATGGAGGATGCCCTTTGCAAACCACAACCTTTTTTGGCATGGAGTAGTAGCAAATAATGTGAAGATGAGGAATGACAAATTCCATCTGTCCCTAAAGCTGCTGTACTGAATTCCAGAAAAGAAGGGCAATGCCTTCTAGCCATCGTTCACAAGGAATGCTCAAATTTACAGTGGGACTGCTCCCAGGTGACGATGATGTGGAGCTGTTCAGCCACCCATCCTGTTCTCCTCCAAATTTCCCTTTTCCCCTCTGCTGTCCCTCCGCTCCCTGTGAGGAGTTGCAGCCGCCATGAGGCCTCCCCTCAGCCTGCTCTGCTCTGGGCTGCACACACCCAGGGACATCAGCTGCTGCTCATACATCCTGTCATTATTGTCCTCCAGACCCTTCCCCATCTTTATAGCCCTCCTTTGGACTCTCCCTCATAGCTTTGCACCCTTCTTATACTGTGGGCCCAAACCCGCACCCAGTGCCGGAGGTGAGGCTGCACAGCGCAGAGCAGAGGGGACAGCCCCTGGGGCCTAGGGCGTCCCAGGACACGGTTGACCCTCTGGGCCCCAGGGCACACTGCTGACTTATATTCAGCTTGCCGCCAACCAGAACCCCTGCATTACAGCTGTACGTCTGTATACTCATTCATGATGTGCAGAGAAGCTTCTCCCATCTCCCTTAACCAAATGGCAGGATTCTCATCTGTTTATCTTAGTGAGCAGGTGACAGTCAGTGTTCAAAAAACATTGTAAGAGATGCGCTTATGGGATCCGGGAAAAGAACACCTCAAAGCACGTGTGAGCATTTAGGAAAGCTTGTGCAACATTTCCTTTGCAAAATAAATACACGCTCACTGCCTAATTTCCAAATTGTCACCAAGAATATCATCACTTGCAAATGTTTCTGGGGAACGGGGTGCCAAACTGCTAAATACATTCTGAGCTTTGAATAGCCATGGTTTACAGCTTCCTCCCTGCTACAGCAAACCTCCTCTCAGCCCTCGTGCAGCCGCTCTGGGATCTGACCCACAACAGATGTGTCAGGCCAGATGCTGACAACGTTTGGACACAGCAGCTGAGAGACCACACAGATCCAACAATGGGAAATGTTGCGAGTTCTGATGTGTAAGTGCATGTGGCCAAGAAGGCCCAGGGCATCCTGGCTTGTATCAGCAATAGTGCAGCCAGCAGGAGAGCAGGAGCAGGGAGGGGATCGTCCCTCTGTACTCAGCACTGGTGAGGCCGCACCTCGAGCACTGTGTTCAGTTTTGGGCCCCTCATTACAAGAAAGACATTGAGGCCCTGGAGTGTGTCCAGAGAAGGGCATCAGAGCTGTGAAGGGTCTGGAACACAAGGCTTATATGGGGTGGCTGAGGGAGCTGGGATTGCTCAGTCTGGAGAAGAGAAGGCTCAGAGGAGACCTTATTACTCTCTGCAACTGCCTGAAAGGATGATGTGATGAGGTCGGGGTCAGCCTCTTCTCCCCAGTAACAGTGACAGGATGAGAGAGAATGGCCTTAAGTTATGCCAGAAGAAAGATTTACTCTGTGAGTAGTCAGGCATTTGGCACAGGCTGCCCAGGGAGGTGGTGGAGTCACTGTCCCTGGAGGTGTTCAAGAAATGTATAGATGCGGCACTGAGGGACAGAGTTTAGTGGGCATGGTGGTTGGCAGTTGGAATAGATTATCTTAGAGGTCTTTCCCAACCTTAATGATTCTACTGTTCTATTCAGTGATTCTCTTTCTTGTCCCAAAGGACAGCAGAGGCAGCCTGGCAGCTCTCTGAGCCTCAGACACTGACACGGTGTTATCCAAGGGCTATCACCAACTGGGGAAATGCTCATAAATGTGGATTTGATTTTGGCCAGGCAACAGTGGACTGCTGGGCCCAGGAAAGCCCAGTGCCTCTGTGTGAGGAGGCAGCAGCACTCAGGCTGCATCCTAGGCATTAATATTTCATCTCCCCTTTGCTTGCATCCACACAATTTCCCCGACTTGCAGAAAGAACCATGCACAGAGAGGCACATGCCCACATCAATCTCAGCAATGGGATCACCCAAGCACTGTCCCATGGAGCTGATGGGCTTAAACAACTCAGTGAAGTGGCTGCATGACCAACCACTGCCATTCTCCACTGCTTCAGGTGTACATGGCAGGAGTGGCTGCTATCACGTGCACTGCTGCACCCAGAACAGGGAAAGTAGCCCTATAGAGCTGGACTGAATCCCAGCACAGGAGGAAGGTGGACATAAGGAAAGCTGTGTGTGAGATGGCAAGGTGTCTCTTTTACTGCCTGCTATTTTGGTGCTCAGCACACGAGAAAATGCACGTGGAGCCTGCAACTGCTGCAAAAGATGAAAGGAAAAATACCCCTCTACATGGAGAAGGGCAGAGGAGAGACATCTTCTGTCCAGTTTGCAGTCCAGGTTCACTCACAGCTCACTCACACCCATGTGCTCCCTCAGTGGCTCTCCCCCCAGATGACTCCCAGCTCCCCGCTGTATGGCAGCATCCCCTTGACACCCCCAGGACAGGGCACCAGCGAGGACTCCAAACCACGGAAGGCCTCGGGGGGGGAACCGTGCCTTGGACTCACCTCAAACCCTAATTCTGGGATGACGCCATCCCTCAACCACCTCTGGGACAACGCGACATGCCCCCACAGCCCTGGTACCGTGCAACGCCTCCTGCTCTGGAGCAGCGCAACCCGCTCTCTCTGCACCACCCCGCACCCCGCCACTCGCAGGACACGCGCACGCGCGGGACCGCGAGAGCGCGCCGCCGACTGCGTGCGATGGCGCATGCGCGTCGCCCCCTCCCCTCCCTATCTCCCCGCACCGCACAGCGGGGCGCGAACCGGCTGGGGGCGTGGCTCGCGTAGGGGGCGTGGCTCGCGTAGGGGGCGTGTCCCGAAGGGGCGTGTGCCATCGCGGCGCGCCCTGTCCATGGTGCGGGCGGCGGCGGCGGCGGCGGCGGTGGCAGCGGCGGCGGTTGGGGTGTCGCCGCGGCGGGAGATCGGCGGCGCGGGGCCGCATGGACGTGATGTCCCCGCAACAGGAGCACCTCGGGCCCGGCCGCTCATCCTCGGTGAGCGGCGAGAGCAGAGTGTTCGCCGCCGCCGACAGCAAGAAGGTAAGGCTGCTCCTCGGGAGATCGTGTGTACGAAGGTGTCATCCCCCGCCGCGGTCCTCGTCAGCGGGCACTGCCCGGGTCCGCGGCGGCGCGGGGGGAGCCGTCGGGGGAGCTGCGGCCGGGAGCGTCCGCGGGAGGGCTCGGTGCAGACGTGTCCAGGCGGCCGGGGTCTGCGGTAGAGCTTTGCCGGGTGGCTGAGACCGGGGACACCCGAGGGTGTCGCGTAGAGGTACGGGGCTGCTGGGAGGGTCAGCCCGGGGTCACCCGGAGAGCTGGGGAATGCGGGATGGCGGAGCTCCGGAGCCGTGCGGTGCGGGTGTCCTGAGAGCTGCGGTGATTCGGCTGTGTGAGTGTCCTGGGGAGAGCCGGGGGGGCTCTGCGGGGTGCGCGGGGACTCCATGGGGTGGGTGTTCAGGGCTCTGCAGGGTGGGTGTTTGGGATTTGCTGAGCGAGTAGGGAAAGGTTTGCTCCCAGCTGGGGGTGCCGGGGGCTCCCACATGTGCTTTGGATGAGAGAAATGGGAAGGCAACTTCCTGAAGAGGTGCCCTCTGCCTTCTCTGTCGTGACTGATGGAGGAGAGGCTTACGACCGCCTGTAAAAGCTGTTCGCTGTGCCAGTTGCATCTGACACGATCAGGTGCAGAATGCTCATTCTGCGTGCAGCTCAGTGCCCATTTCTGCCTTACACCGCGCTGTAATGAGTGAGCTGCTGTGAGCACATTCTTCCCACCATGTAGAAGGGGAACTCTTTTCTCCTTGGCTTAACAAGTCCCATAGTGGTTTTGTAGCGAAGTGGGGCTGGGTGCCTTCCTGCCGTACCCATTCTGCTTCACAGTGCCATTTACATCTGTGCTCTGTCTGCCTTCAGAGGAGACTGGCTGCCAAACACACTGGGAGGATTAGGACGTGGCCAGGTTATGGTGTCCTTTATTAAAGCTGTCCACTTGATGCATGGTAGATTGTGCCCAGCCCTGCTGCAAGCGATGGCTGGGGCTTTGTGGCTGAGGGAGCCCCACTTCCACTCCTCCTCCAGAGCATCTCTTTGGGCTGGAGCGTATGTCCCTGGGATGTGTCCCTGTGTATCTCATCCTACCAAGGCGTGCACCTGACTGCAGCCCCAGGGACATCTCAGGGCACAAGTAGAGTGTGAAATGGCTGCTTGGGGAGTGCTTGGCCTGACTTCTGCCTACACCTCGATTCGATAAGTTTCTGAAGAAGGAGTGCAATACACCTACATGAAGGGGTGGAGTGTCTTCTGCTGGACAAATGGATGGAGTGAACGCTTGCCCTCCCCAGTACTACTGTGTAATGTGAGGCAGCTAAACGTGTGGCTTTGATTGTTCTCCTACTGCTTCTCTGATTTTTACTGAAGACACCTTGCTGCCCCGATGCCAGACATCACCTGAAATGAGAAGAGATGCTCAAGTGCTGCGAAGATGAACACTGCTTTCCTACAAATTCTTTATGATTCAGCTTACTGAAGACAAGAACTGAAGGCAGCACTCGTGCTTCCTGTTCCTGCTCCCATTGAAGGAACGCAGACCTTGTTTTTGCCAGCGCTGAGAAAGGAGCGGGGATGTTACTTTTTACAGATCTTGGCAGCTCTCTTGGAATTCCTCAGCATGCAGGCACAGACAGTGGGGGTACATAGGGAATCCTCCAGCAGCTGCAAGCATCAGTCCAGCCCCTGTGCTCCTCCACAGTCCCAGTGCTCCCTGGAGTTTCCTTACAGGCTTCCTCTCTGGCTGGGGAAGGTTCACGCCTGCTCAATACTGGGCTAGTCCTAAATCTGCTTGAAGCAGGATCTCAATGGCAGTTCAAATTATTTTTTGTTCCTTATGTGCTATGGACTCTCTGAATACCTCTGTTTTGAGCTCCACACAGTGCTAAGGCACAGCACTTTTTGACAAAGCAGGAAGGCTTTGTTATTACAGAACATACTGCGCTGCTTGTAGCAGTTGTATGCAGTTGTGTGTAAGAGCGTGCTGACAAGAGACCAGCTTTGATACTGGTGACACAGCAAGGCAAGTTTAAAGATATTGTTGCAAATGCGTATTTAACATTCACACTGCCTGTGAGTCTCTGTGCTCTTTACTGAGATCCTGGCCAACAATTTGGGGGGCTGCAGTCAGAATCACACCACATAGCGCCAGAAATCTCAGCTCACCAGGAACACTTCTGTGACAAAAAATGCCCCCTAACATGGAATGTTGAGCCACCAATGAGCGTTTTTATTTTATTATTTCAATTACACCGTTCCCAAGTCAAATGTATTTTGCTGAGATTTCCTGTGTTGTTCTGTGATTGTTTGAATTCCTATTTTATTTTCCACTTGGCTGTCACAACAAAGCTGAAGGATCACATCATAGGACCGGGAGGTAGAAGTTGTCTAGGACTCAATCCGTGTGCTTTGTGGGACCACTTAAACTACTGTCTTGCAAACACTTCCTCTCCTTTATGTGTAAAGCAATCTGAAATGCTAGCACACATCACAAATACTGGGAGCTTCTCCCTATTAAATGCTTGTCAGGCATTCAAGACACCCTTCTGGAAGGTGACACTGAAGCACAGTGTTTCAGTTGATCCTTTTGGAAAATTCTGGGTCAGGTTCCTTCCTTTACTGGACTTAACTGGAGTCACTGGACAGTGGTTGACTGACCTGCAGAGAAGTTTTTGTACTGACTGTTTAGTAACCAATACCAGTAAATTGATGCAACTCTGAAGTGGGCTGAAGTAAGATGAGTAAAAGTGATTTTACTGATGGAGCTTATTTGTACAAATTTATCAAAACAAACGATTCAGCATGTCTTCTGTGCCAGTGTATCTGTGTCAGCAGGAACAGCTGTGGTCATTTAATTGTATTTATAAGTTTCTGGTGTTTCACTTCTCCCTTCTTAGAGGAGTTAGATTCCAACCAGTGCTGAATATTTTACACAAGACAATCTTTGGTAACATAAGCAATCCCTCTTAAGATTTTTTTGCTGCCTCCTTGAAAATTTCAAGTGACTGCTTATAATTTTTGTGAGCTCAGCAATTTGTTATGTTTATTCATACAATGTGTACAAAAAACTGTTTTGTATAATAGTGTTTGTGGAGGCTTAAAGCACTGTATTCTATCACCATTAAAATGTTTCTTTGTAATTCTGCTCACACATACAGAAACAGTTTACTGTCAGGAAAAGGAGGGCTGTGTTCCCAACCATGTACTAAATGGATAAAATTCCAGCAAATTGAATTGGAAGAGTAAAGACAGTCACACATAACCTTCACTCTGTCCTCTGTCTTACTCTGCAAAGATGAATCAAGAATGTGTTTGTCATTGTACTTGATGATACCTCGTTCTCATGCCCTTATGTATATATGGTTTTTGACATAAAGCTCCTTAAGGCTGAGATTTCTTCTTCCTGTGAGACTGTCCTCTTTACTGTGATTGTGGCTGACGATACGGTGGGCTGCAGTCAGAATCACACCACCAGAAATCTCAGCTTTTCAGGAACACTTCTGTGAAGCAAGTGTTGGACGTTGGACAATTCCTGTCATCCTGCAGACATACCTTATAGCATCTCTGATGAGAACTGGAAAAGCCTGGTTAATGAAGTCATCCATATTTGTCCTTCAGATGGAACCACCTTGGTGGGAACTGCTTGCTGGTGATGACTTTCAGTGATGTGCCTTTTAGTAGGTTTATGATTTAATTCAGAATGAGAGTTAGCTATCCCTCTTATGTCTATTCATGTGAGAAATTGAAAATTGTGTATAAAACAATGTGATCTAGCTCTTCCGTTTTCCAGTCTTGTGGTTTTCTTAAGTTCTGCATTATGGTGGTAGGAAGGAGAAGGACTCAACATGTCCCATGGGACCTAGGATATAGCAAATCATTGTCTGTTTACATTGTCTGTTCGATGAGGCACTGGCACAGGCTGCCCAGGGAGGTGATGGAGTCACTGTCCCTGGAGATGTTCAAGAAGTGTGTAGATCTGGCATGGTGGGACACGGTTAGTGGGCATGGTGGGGATGGGTTGACTGGTGATTCTAGTGGTCTTTTCCAACCTTAATCATTCTGTGATTATATGATACTCGCTCTGTCATCAGTGAACTGCTCCGAAGAACAGCCTGGTGTACAGAAACTGTGGCAGAACCATGTCTGTGTGCTAACACTCCATTGTGTGAGGCTTGGTAGGAAAACTTGGGCTCCATCGAAAGCACCGCATCTGAAGTTGCTGCTCCAAGCACTGTGGACGCAGTGCAGCAGTCAGCAGGACCCATGGGCTAAATATTCAACAATGACCTCCTCCATGTTCTTAATAATCTTCCACATGTGCAGCTTTTGATGTAAATGGGTGAGATCTTGCCAACACATCTATATCCATGCTCCCAAAGATTAGTATCTTGTGGGAGATGGTTGGTAGAGCATCTTTTGCATCCAGTTTATTTCATCAGTTTTTATTTTCACTTTAACCTTGGTCTCCATCTGCAGCTGCTGGTCCACCATTACCAGCTTTTTCTTCCCTTCTGTTGATAGTTCTTTCCTCTTGTGCCCCTGCAATCATTTTATCCACAGTTATCCATCCAGAAATAGCTTTCTTTTAGGAAAGTCCATGTAAGTACAAGTATTCTGCCAGCATAAACATAAGCACATAGTTTTGTCACCTGCTCTGCCGTTATGGAAAATGGGACCTGGCTGTCTCTCAGGCACATGGGCACACGCTCTGCCTCCCGAGCCAGCCATGCAGACGCAGCCATCTTCTCACCCTCTTTATAAGGGCTCAGGAATGTTACAGGTCACTGTAGGGCCATTTCTTGCCCTACCCAAGAATAAGAGATTCTTGTTATTTCTGGTATTTTTGGGCAGCTGAGAACTGTAAGTCTAACAAGTGCTGGATTATGGCATGGAGGAATATAGGATTTATTGTTTCTTGAAAGAAACCAGGTGATACAGGGGAAATAGTGATGCCCAGTTGTCTTTGAAAATTAACAGCTGGGTGATGAGTGTTGTTTTGATGTTTCATTGTCAAGCAGTTAGCTGAACTTTGTTGTACAGATCTCTGTAAAGGTTTGTGTTTGTGCTTTGGTTCACGTCTAGCAAAACCAGAAATGTGTGTCACAGATATGTTTTGTTACTCAGACAACAAGAACAGAGTTTGCATGGGTGAAATCCCTCATGGTTATTAACTTAGATAGTTTCATATAGCAGGCTTTGTTAAAGTCAGACTTCCTTTCACTAGAAAAATAAAGTAGTGAGAGGGAGAGCTTAGCCACTTGGGAGCAATCCTCAGTTCAAGGTATTGGTCCATCTGAGAGCTGCCTCATCACCTAGTTAAATGACCTGGGCACACATCCCAGCCTTGACCCACTTCTAGAGCGAGCTTGTAAGTCAGGAGCCTGAAATCCTTTCATCTCTGGGGAGGGTGTTAGCAAGTGTCTGCACACTGCTGAGGAGGCATTTCGCTATATTCACCTGCCAGCTAGGAATCGAGTGCATTTTTCAACTATTTCATATATGAATCTCGTACATAGACATCAGGTAATATCATTTTCTTATCAAAAGCTCAAAGCATTCACTATGAAGGCAATTGTTCTGTATGTTATTAAGCTTACAGATTCTTCTGTTCCCTGTCCTTTGTTCAGATAGCAAGGAGAGAGTTGAGCTGATTAATTCAACCTTGCTGGTCATCTTAGTTTTCTTGTGCATTCAGTGGAGGAAGTCAGCACTTCTAGGTCAAGACTCGTTTCATCTTTGACTTTGACAACTAAAACAGGACAGACAAACTGTGCACTGAACATGTCCTTTTCTCTCAGTCGACTACAAAGGCATTTTTTTCAGGCATTCTTTATTTAATTTATGTTCTGCCATTCTCTTTCCAAGCTTGATATGGTTAAGCGATACACACAAATCACAAGAGAGTGCTTTATCTTCAGTGTGATGGTTTTTTAAAGATCTCATGCAGATGTTGCTGCTTCCTTTTTTTTTTTTTTTTTTTTTTTTTTAGGAATGGGGATGAATTTCTTAACTCAGATATAATAATTTACATAAATTCTATGCAGTATCAATACCCACCTCAACCACTAGCTGAATTAGCTGAATGTGGGCAGTCAGAAGCAGAGTATTTGTACAGTCACAGGCTTGTGAGCTTCTTGTCAAAATTTTACTCTAACTCTGCTCTTGGTTAAGGCTCTGATTCAAGAAGAGCCACAGCATATTTTTAGTACTGTTTTGCAGGGTTACTATCCTCAGTATGGTGGGCTGATCTGCTCACAAACCACCTACCACCTCAGTTTACAAAATAGTGGTTCAGAGTGCAGGTCTGATCATTATCTGGTGGAAGTTCATTCTTTTGAAATCTATAGACCTACATCTGTTTATACCAGATGAGCAACTAGCCAAACACTGAAGTGTTGTTGGATCCCCAATCCAACTACAGAAGCAACCCTTTTTGTTTCTGTTAAGAAAGAAATCAAGGCAGCCACCACCAGAAATGCAGAAAGTATGAAGTTAAACCTGAACTGGAGGGGAGGAGGTAGGGAACTGAGGCTTCTGAAAGCAAGGAAGGCAAAGATAACTCTAGTTTGTCCTGACTGACACAAGATGGTAATCTTTGCATCTGGCACACTGTAAACATTAATTATGGATACTGATTTTATGATACATTTCACATGGGTGTGACTCAGCCAGCAAGTATGAGGATTTCTCTCTGTGCTGACCTTTCTAATATTTACATGAAAAATGGGAGGTTGTGTTTTGGGACACATTGTGAAATGCTTCTCTGTGTCCCATGCTTGGATTCTTGGTCGTTGCATCTCCTTTTGCTCCCAAACATCTGCTTTCACTGCAGCTGTCCAGGATGTGTCTGCTCCTCTCTGCACTGCCAGGGTGACATCCTTCCACATGGAAAAGCAGGGAGACAGAGGGGAACAGACATGTGGGTCCAACATAGCCAAAAATGAATTTGTCCTATTCCTCCTCAAAATAAGTCAAGTCATCGTGATGGTTTCTTATTTTCTCTTCTCAGACTCTGTACATGGCAAAATAAAAACAAAATGACCCTCTCTGTCTATCGTTAATGTCTCTCTGTAACATTTTTATTTGCATATGGCTGACCTGACTCACTTCATTTTTGCTCTGAAAACTTTCCTTTAACAAATGTCATAAGTGATGTTTTTCATATCTTAAAGCTCTATTCCTGTAAGCTCTATCTGTATTAAGAGGCTGCTCAGAGAGGCTGTGGGATCTCCTCCTTGGAAATAACACGGCCCTGGGCTGTGGTGCCCTGCTCGGACAGGCCTGCAAGGCCGGAAAGGCCGGGCCTGAGGCCTCCTGGGATCCTCTCTTCAGTCACCTGAGCTCTAATCATATACGCTGTAGTCCTTAGCCCTCAGATATTTAAGTCAAGGCACTTAGGTGCTAGCAGTTCAGCACTGCTAGCCCAAGTGTGAAAAGAGTGGTCATAATTTAGAGACATTTGGGATGCAAGGACAGGGCCTTCATACATGCAGAAATGGCCTAGGATGCAAGGATATGCCCTCAAGTAGCACTAAGAAGGGTTAGATTGGGTGTCAGGAAGGATTTCTTCACAGAAAGGGTGACTGGGCATTGGAATGGGCTGTTCGGGGAAGTGGTGGAATCGCCATCCCTGAAGGTATTTAGGAGATGTGTGGACATGGCACTTAGAGATGTGGTTTAGTGGTGAGCCTGCAGTGTTAGGTGAGGGTTGGAGTTGATGATCTTAGGGGTCTTTTCCAACCGAAATGTTTCCATGATTTTAAAATGCTGCATTTTTTCAGTGGCTTTCTTTTCAGACCAGAGCAGTCAAAGGATTTAAGATCTCTCTGGAAACATCACCAAACCTCCACTGTATTCACAGGAGCTGAGATGCTCCAGTTGAAACCACCCCCTGAAAGCCACCTACCCAAAAAGAGACTTTCAGTAAATTTGTAATTGGGAGTTGATGCTTTATATAAACTCCTACAAAAACTGATGGTTGAGTAAAATCTGTGACTTGCTTAGACACAGATCTCTTTATGCCTTCTCATTTATAGATATGCTGCTTTTTCAAATGCTAGCAGCTTCTCATATTTGCCAGCAGTGAGATCTACTGATTTCATTCACTGGAAAAATGTATAAGCTATTCTGTTAGTAATCTATTAAGCTATTATTCAGTTAATTTACAGTTGGACAGAAGACATCTAAATAGTCCCAGACCTAATTTATCTGTCTTGAGAGGGTTATATCTTAATGAAAGAAACAGCGAGGTGAGATCATTTTTAAAGGCAAACTGAAATTACACGGTTGAATTTGTAACAATTGTTGTGTAATAGCCGTAACTGCATATCTAACAAAATGAGCGTACATACATAAATAGGGAACCAAATAATGACAGTAACAAATGCGCAGCAGTGAGTGAAAGAAATATACTTGTCAAAAGTAAAACACATAGTTCTGTAGGGTGTCTTCTCTCAGAGCGGAGCAAACCATGCACATGCCCAAATAAATGTGTGCCACATCCTGAGCATAAATTGGCAGAAGAATCAGTTGTTCCCGAACATGTCTGTTCCTGGAACTCGGTGATTATATTTAGGGTAAAGGAAGAAAATCGTGCTGTGCAATTATCTGTGAGCAGTGACCACCAGAGGTTCCTCTGATTGTATTCTCCCAGTGGTGTGCAGGCTGATGTGAAGGACCAGCGCAGGACATGTTCTGTCTGGGTCCCAGGAGGAGCTCAGCCCCCTCTGCTTTTTCACCAGTCTATTATGAAAAATGTTTGAGCAAAATAAGGCAACAACTGTGCTTTAATAGAGGGCCTGTGAGGGCAGAGGTCACACACCTTGACAACAGCAGGCTGCACTACTGCTTTCTACAGCAGCTGCAGTGCTCGGGCCAGCACACCTTAGTCTTATTTCTGGCTGCAGGAGGAAGGCAATGTGGTGATGAATGCATTTCTATGCAGCAGAATGTGTGTTTCTGTCTCCACTACATGCTTTTGAAAATTTCTGCCTCTAGGGAGAGCAGCTTTGTCTATTTGCTCAGTATTTTTATTGTGGTATTCAACTTCACTCAGTGGGAATCCATGCTCCCTTGATAGCTACTGACATTTCCATCTCTTACCTATGCTTTGTTGTTGTTTTTTTTTTCCTGCTGCTTTTCCCACGTTTCCTTTTGCCCATTCCCTCCTGGTTTTCCCATGCCTTCTGAGAACTGCCCTGCCCTCCCAGGCACGATCAGGAATGAAAAAAATGTCTTTAATGACTACTGAGAGAGAGAAGCAATGTTCCAGATAGATTAATAGGGAAGGAACTTGCTCATACCTCTTTAGGGTTCTAAAGATTTCGGAAAAAAAATGTAGCCCAATATTGTGTGTAAACTTAGGTGGGCAGAATCCAAACATTATTTTATAGTATACTGCAGGACTTATACAGAAATGCACTGAGTATTTGAAATTTGAACCATCATCTGGATACTTGGTATGCTTAAAGTACAGTAGATTCTTGAGGGTCAAAAAGTGATTGAGGAAAAGCTCTAGATGTTTATTTTACGTATGCAGTACTTTGCATATCTCTATATGGATGCTAATTATCAGCTTCTCTGTATCACTGGCTTTCAGGCCATGCTCCTATTTTTCTCAATATATGGCATTTTGCAACCATTTTCCACTCCCAAGTTTACTGACGTGATAATTCACCCTTTTTCTGGTGGTCTGAAATTGGAGCCTGGCTGCTCCAAGTCTGTATGCATGCAGTAATGGTTCCAAATCTCACCTACTATTTCTTTTTGTTTCTCTTTCCAAGCAAAAAATGAAGAGTTTGGCCCAAAGACGCCAGTCTGCACCATCCTTGATCTTCGTCAAAGCACTTAACAGATCTAGATCTGTCTCAAGGTGAGTCAGTGAGTTTTGCTGGCTGTACATGCTGTACCAGGTATAACTCAGGCATGGTAATTGTGGGACCGTACAATTTACTTTGAGCTGTGACGGACTGCTATGATGCACTCTCTCCAGAGGTCTGGAAGCCCATTCTGGTTTAGGAGAATGCTGTGGGCCAGGATCTGGTAGTCCCAGCCTTGTCTTATCTTTCTACCATAGCAGCTTGTGAGAGAGAGCGTGTGAGTATGTGCACATGTGATGTGTTCAGCACTTCATGTCTGTGTCTTCTGCCAGGATCAGCCATTTCTCCTCCCTTCCCACCCTAATGTAAAGCTGCCATAGGAATGGGAGCTTCTATGGAGCTGTTCCATTGTCCAGCTCTCTTTCCTGACCTGCCATTTGAACCGTTCTGCATACATAACTTTTATCTTCCTGCACTGCAGTTCATTAGACTTTAAACTTAGAAAACAGAAGTGTTTATCAAGAAGTGAACCATCTGGTAGGTTGTTAATGCTTCCAGCTGTGTAGAGCTCTTTACTAAGAAACATTATTGATGGAAAATGAAGTATGGCTTTGTAAGGAATATTTTTTTCCTACACTGTGTTGTGTTAAATAATCAGTATGTGAGCTTTGGAAAGTCTTCTGTGTTTGATCTAACTAATACCTGGTTTCATATTTGTCATCTCACAGAATTTCAGAAACTTGTGGAAGTATTTTGTGGAAACATCAGAGTTGCAAAATAGGAAAGGAAAATGAGTAGAAACTACTTGCATGTCTTTTTACTGGCTGTGACATGAAAGAGAAAACTGAGAACTGAATTTCTAAAGGTGTTTGCACCTTTTTGTGTAGTCTGCTGGCCTAAGCTTAGGGCTGAGAGCCAGCAGCATGTTCTGGTTCTGGCTGTAAAATTTATTCTGTGGCCTCCTTTTTACTTTGTTTCCAGGTCTTTAAAATAAGTGGAATTGGTATTCTGTAACCCCTTCATGGGATTACTGAAATGTTTTGATTGTCTGTACTACTTCAGAAATAAAATAAATATTTTCCATTTACTACTACTTCATTAGATTTTTAGTTATAGTTGTGATACCACCTCTGGGGCATGGATCTCACATTCATAACTGAAACTCTGAAATTAGAGATGGACTATTGCTATGAGGAGCAGCAATACCTGGAGGGTACAGGGGCAAGAAATGGAATCCCTCAGCCCTTGGATGTTAGATTTTTCCTACCATTTATACACCTGTGTCCCCATAAGCCTAGAGTCATAGAATCATTAACCGTAGAATGGTTTGGGTTGGAAGGAGCCTAAAAGATTTATTAGTTTCATAGACAGGGATAGCTTCCAGTAGACCAAGTTGTGCAAAGCTCCATCCAACCTAGTCCTGACCACTTCCAGGGATGCGGCAATTGTCTTCCCTTGAAACTGTCTTAACGCTTGGTCCTCAATACTAAAAGAATGTATTATATTCAAAGTTCATATTTCAGAGCTTCTGTCATTTGCCTGCTGGGTTCAGACATGGGCATTTTTCTTCAGTTCTGCTTTTTGTTGTTGTTGTTCTTGCTTTATTGTCTGTTCTATAAGTATCAGAAATTGACCATAGCTGGAGAAGCCACTGAAAGGGATAATACCACATAATTTTCACCTAAGAATATTTCACTGTTTCTAAAGTGTAAGTATGTCTCGCTTGCATGGTCCAGGGCAGAATTCTTTCCAGATCCAGATTTAGTGTGCGGAAGGATTTTTTTCTTTTTGTAAGGTCAGTTGGCAGAAACTTTATGGTGGAGAGGTCTGAAGAACGGGAAGCGTTGCCTTCTTCTACAGGAAGAGAAACACCTTGCCTGACTGATCCTGCTGCTTCCAGAGATGTTAGGTGCTGCCTCAGCCCTGTCTGTCCTCTGCCTGGGGCATGAAGTGATTTAGCTGCTCCTCTTGTTTCCAGCTAGAGTCTGTGGCCTTAGCAAGAAGTGTCTGGTGAAGTCTGAAGACCCTGGAGGCCAGAGCAGGTGATTTTGTAGCTTCAAAGTCTATCAGTGAGAGAATAACGCTCTTGATGATGTAGTGTTTATTATTGTTCGCAGGAGCAATAATTCTCACCTATGCCTGACTTCCTTGTTTGGCTGTGCAAAATACATTCCTCTTCATCACTAAACTGATGGATGAGTTTGAACTTTCCACTCGGTTTGTTGTGTAAATGCTTAACTCCTGTGAAGTGCTTTCTCTTAAGGTGAGCTAGAGAGCAACAAAATGACTTCCCGTGCTTTCTAATCTCCTCCAAATGTTTTATCTCAGAGCTGTCTTAGCTCTTAGTTCCCCTTCTTGTAGACACAGCCATACTGCAAAATCCATTATTCTCCTCTGGCAGTGAACCTTAATAGTGGGACTCCATTACACTTACTTGTTAATGGTTGATTAATGACTTGTAGATGATAAAACTCCTATCTGAAGTTAGCATACATCTGTGAGGGATTTATATGAATCCTCTCACCTCAGCAGCTGGCTCACCTCAACATTTGTTGAAATTAATGAACAAGTGCAAAGTTTAAAAGGGCAGGAAATACTTACAAGCACAAGTCAGTTTGTATTTTTACACTGCTTTATATGTCAGGTACCCTTGGATTATATAGAGGGCATTTTCATAAAATGTGTTGGCAGCCATTTCGGACAGACCTACCTTTGGGCAGTTTAGAGTTTATTAATGTTCAAAGAAACCATTGTGACATCTGGAGATGGCTGTTATAGCATTAAGAAGATTGAGTTTTTAAATGATTGTGTTGCTGTAGCTCTCATGGCAGGAGGATGTAGGTGAGATGAGACAATCAAGCTGGAAAAATCAGACACTGTTTTGTGCTGCTGTGCTCTTCTTCAGTCTTAAAAGAGAAGGAAATTGGAAAGTCTTGTGTGTTCAAAAGCTTGTCTTCATTTTCCTCAGCTATATCATTTGATTTTATGAAAGTTGGGCCTTCCTTACAGATCTTGCCTTGCCACACTGGCCATATAAAAGGCCAAGATACTTTGCCTGTGGAGGAATTCTGAGACGACTGTGAATGGCACAGTGGTGTACAGATGTACAACCACTTTGCAATCCCTGTCTCACTCAATTGTAACTTCAGACAAGAAGGGAAGATAGTAAATAGTATAGATATTCTAGTGGAATTTGGACCATTACTTCCAGCACATGCAAATATGCAGACTATTCATTGCCTCCTGGTTTTGCTTCTCTTCCCCCTTTCTGAATAGTTTATCTTTCTTCACAAAGTAGTGATGAATAGGCACGCAAGGACTGTTTCACATCATCACATGTCCTCTTTGGAAGCACTTCGAGCAGAGTTATTCTAGAATACATCGAAAGAGTAAGCTTTTGATATTTTTCTTGGCTGATATTCAGATGCAGAAAGTTTGATTGTTAACTACATTAATATGTATGAAATCAGGAAAGGATTTGGGTTGGTTATATTTGGACCTGGACCTGTTGCACAGTTGTAATTTTCCTCTTTTTTTTTTCTTTATGTCCTTTAATGAAAACTGTACAACTTAATGATGTACTTCAGTGCAACACAAATTATGGGCTTGAAACAGAAAATAAATGTCTGAGACCTTGATTTATGCATCAGGTCTTGTCTTCTCAAAATAATTGACATTAATAATAAAGACTTGTTTCAAACAAAATTTTCAGCCTTTGTTCTGCTGTCCTTCAAAACAATTTTCGCATGTGACAAAGCCCAAGCTACCAAGTTTCTGTTCTGTTTTGGCAGACTTCTGTTCATATGGAGAATACTTGACAGGACAGCCAAATTCTGCCTTGCTTTTGCTGGCAGCTTTCCTTTTCCTCATGCACGCCCCCACCAGATCTTTGAAAATGATATTTTTACATGCTTAATAATATAATTATTTACATGCCTTAATAATATGATTTTACATTGCTTAGTCTTTGTGACCATTTATAGGTATGTGCCTCTGCATGCTAAAGACATTAAAATATCAGCAATTAAACTACTCTTTATTACAGAGTTAAGAATCTTTATGATATTGTTTTGGTATAAGCGAGAAGCAGGACTGGTTTTAAAATAAAATCAGGCATCGTTTTTAATGGCTTTACAAGCAAACCTTTACAGAACCTGAAAAGGAAATACCTAAAAAGTCAGCCCTCCCCAGTTTTATTATTTGGATTTAACAGTCAAAGAATTTAAAGGTATAGACTGGGTATTTCAGAAATCTCCAAGGGTGTTCTCCTGTCCTGTAGATAGAAGCAGCGCTGTGCTGCTCATGGTGAAGCTGCTCTTTCTTCTCCTGATGCACAGTAGATGACTGTGGTGTGTTATCTTCTAGGGGCCAGTGCCAAATGCTAAATACCCCAGATAACGAAGATCATATGTGTAATCTAGTAATGCGTTCCACTTGGCTCAAGTCAAATACAAAGTGTTCCCAAAGTCTTGTACATTGTGTTTTCAGGGTTTTAGTCAGAAGATATGTGGATGATCCAAGCTATGTGACTGGTTGAAGACAAAAATAGAGACTTCTAATAAATGTAAATTGCCAGGAGGCCTTAACTGTCTCCTTTTCACAGGGAAGATGAGTGCTTGGTGTTTCAGAAAAAATGTGATTGTGAATAGGAAGGGAAAAAGTTCACTGTGAGTAACTAACTTGTTAAGCAGGTATTTCTCTTGTAATCATTCTGCTCATTCTTCACTCGTTTCCATGGTAGCAATTAATTTTTCCTCTGCAAAGTAATCTTTGCAAGGTGCATTGGGTTGGTGAAGCTGAGCACCTCTCTGCTTCGGTGGCTGTGGCAGGAGGAGGCCCCAGGCAGACGCCATCTCTTCAGCTCCTGTGGCATTTGCTTCCACATAGCCCCCAAACAACACTGTGGGGGGAGGAGTGAGGACAGCACGGTGCCCTCTGGGCTGAGGGCCCGTTGTGACACTTCATGGCTTCTGTTTTTTGTGAGAACTGCAAGCGCTGCCATTATGGTCAAAGTTTTATTAGAAATCAAGCTTGTGGCCATCAAGATGGAGCAAAAGTCATATTCCCAAAGACTCATCCAACAATGCAAATGGAGAGCCCTTTACTTCTGGATTTCATTTTTAGATTTAATTAAATCTCAACATTTTGGACTGGGATTTTTTTCTGAAATTTTCTGTTTAATGAAAAGTTCTGATGTTTTAGCATTCTATCTTTACCTGAATGAGCATAAGTCTCTGAATGAGAACTTCTCCAGAGTTCTCCCTTCAGTATGTCCTGTTTCCATATGCAAGGCAAGGAAACATGAATTTGTATACAAATTGTGAAAAGTTTAAGAAAGACAAAGCTATTTCTCTTCAAATTGTTCTTCCTTTTAAAATTAATCACAATTAAAATAATGATGATAATGTTATTGAACATGAGCCAGCAGCGTGCGCAGGTGGCCAAGATGGCCAACGGCATCCTGGCTTGTATCAGCAATAGTGCAGCCAGCAGGAGGGGTGAGGGGATCGTCCCTCTGTACTCAGCTCTGGTGAAGCCACACCTTAAGTACTGTGTTCAGTTTTGGGCCCCTCACTACAGAAAAGACATTGAGGCCCTGGAGAAGGGCAACAGAGCTGTGAAGGGTCTGGAGCACAAGTCTTATGGGAAGCAGCTGAGGGAGCTGGGATTGTTCAGTCTGAAGAGAAGGCTCAGGGGAGTCCTTACTGCCCTCTGCAGCTGCCTGAAAGGAGGTCTTGGGAATGTGCAGGTCAGCCTCTCCTCCCCTGTAACTACCAATAGGACTAGAGGGAATACCCTCAAGTTGCGCCTGAAGAGGTTCAGGTTGGAAATCAGGAAAAATTTCTCCTCAGGAAGAGTGGTGAGGCATTGGAACAGGATGCCCAGGGATGTGGTGGAGTCACCATCCCTGAAGGTATTCAAGAAACGCTCAGACGTTGTAATAAGGAACATGGTTTAGTGGGAAATATTGGTGGTAGATGGTCTGGATAATCTTGGAGGTCATTTACAACCTTGGTGATTCTGTGATTCTATGAATGTACTAGTCATTTTTATAGTATTTCTAATTCATTTGTGATTTAAGCTAATTATGACAATGGAGTATTGTTTCTTTAAACCACGAGCTTGAATGCATAAGTTATTTTTATGTAGTTATAGCTGGGGATAAAATTTTATTAACTGTTAACAAGGAACAAAGTGAACTTTCTGAGGCCTCAAATGGCCTTTTAACTCAGAGACTGGCATTCCTGTAGCCCTGCTGTTTTTTCTGTTTTGTTTTGTGTGAGCATGTGTGTGTATGTGTGCATATGTTTGTTTTTGATAAAACACATCAGGTCTTCATTTATTACATACAAAGTGGCTTATAACGATGTTTGTACATCTGGAGATTGAAATGAGCTGGGGCTCTCAGAGATCTGCTGCGTTTTTATTAAAAGAAAGGGAGTAAAGGTAAAAGGACTGCAGGCTTGGAAGCAGGGTTTTGGAAGGATTGGAGTTTAAATGAGGGATTAATTTTACAATAAATGACTAATAGTTTAACACCCGTGCTTTAAGCCGATTCCCCTTTGGATGGAGTTGTGACAATCTGAAGACAAAGGAGGCGAGGGGCACCGCTCAGCAGGATGAGTGCTCATCCAGATGTCTCTCTGCCCACGTCTGCTTTTGGATTCAGCCCATTTAGGGGCTTTTTGGATTAAGCCTTGAGATCTGGCAAAATGCAGCCCTTGTCCAGCCATTGTGTATCCCTGATTTTAGACAATGAAATCTTTGCCAAATGACAGTCTGGCCAAGCAGTTTGGGCAGCAGCATACCTGAGGAAATCACAGGACCGACTTGCTCAGACTTCTCTGTGGCCGTTTATCTTGTGTAAACAAGCAGAAAGCCTCTAATGATGTGCAGGCTGATGTGCAGCCTCTGGTATTCTCACCTCTGACAAGGGCCAGCATTAAATATGCATTGAACTCTCCTCCTGGCTGATAGAGCATCGCCTCTCCACTTCCAATTGCTTCCTCATGGTGTACAGAACTGCTGGGGGAGAGTTTTTAATCACACCACGAGAATAACAATCTATCTTTGGATTTCTTCTGTGCTTGTGTCTTAAGTGCCTGAGTACCATGGGCTAGATCCGGTGAAGGATAATGCTCTCAGGACCAAGGAACGGGAATAATTTAGGTACCTGAATTTATAGCCATCACTTAAATAAACACCTTCTTGGTGGCTGTCTGATCTCCCAAGTGCCTCTGGTCTTTAGGCACTAACCAGCTGACAGGAAAGCTCTCCGTATACACAGAGTTGTGCTTTTGCATGACTGCTGATGGCACTGAACAGGTCAATGCTAAAGAACTGAACATTGTCCCCTGGGGCCCCATTCACCATTCCGCTGATCCCATTGAACCTGCCTGGACAAAGGCAAGGGATGTTTCTAGCCTGTTCACTAGTCAGGTCCTCACTGATCACCTCTACTCTTCGTGAAGCTGCTGGCCATGAAGCCTGTGCACCTTCACTGGAAATGAATTGCCCAGGTTCAGTTCTCTCCTTCCTCAGGCAGCTCATCTTCCACTTCCCAAAAGAGTGATGCAACTACTATGTCTTTTCCCAGGAGTTTATTTTTTTTGCACGTGGCTCACTGACACATCCAGGTTCAGCCTTTCATATCCATAGCTCAGAGTGGTTGCATGCTTCTCACTTATGTAATTACTTATTACCATCAGGTGTGGGGATGTGGAGTGCCCTCTAATATATTTTTCCCCCATCACAGGCCACCACTGAAGTAGACTTCTCTGACTAACCCACCAAAACCCCCTTGCACATGCAGGCAGGTAGTTGTAAGGGGTAAACAGGTATGTGTGGCTGCCCCAATGTGGCTGCTGGCTGTCCATAGGAATCTGGGTCACACACACGCAAGGGCTGGCAGCAGCAGGCATATCAAATAATCTCTTCGCTGTAATAGGATAATTCCTGTGCTGCAGTACTAGTATCAAAACATGAATTAGAGCCCTTGAGGCAAACCAAAGCCAGATTTGTTCCCATTAGAGCCGGGACAGGTGCAGTGAAGTGACAGTCCCATCTGACACAAGCACCCGTATTGGCTGTCCCTCATAGGAAAGTGGTCTCAAAGGACCACTTCAGAGGAGGCCTTATCTTGTAAAGGCAATGCTTGAGCTGTTTATAGGTTGTTTTGTGTGTGATTACTTTGTTTACCATCAGCAAGGTTCTCCCGAAAGGAGCATCTGGAGAACAGCTTCTGGTGGATTCTATCATCTCTGCTTTGCCTGGCCACATTTTTTCAAGTCTAGCCCTGTTTTGAATGCTCCTTTTAAAACTTGTTGCTGTGCAACTGCGGACTCTCCGCATGTGTCACAAGCTGAGGGGAAGAGCCTTGGTGAACCACTTCTTGAAGAATGGCAGAATCAGAGGCCAAAGGAAAATTACTGCTGAGCAACAGCAGACCCAGAACAGCCTTTCTGATATTACCTCATAATGGTGTGAGGTGTCTGGCAGGCAATAAACCTTCGGGCAGTCACCTAGAAACTGCTGTATTTCCCTGTTAAAAGGACACGGTCCCACAGTAGCCTTGTTACTGCCCATTTACAGCCTACGTAACAGGTAGCTGCAGATAGTGGAGTAACTGCAGGCAGATGCTTACATGTGGGCTCACTGACAGCCATAAATGATGGGCCAGAAAGGATTTCTAAAGATGCTCACACCAAGCTTGTCATATGTACACCTCAGCTTGACAGGGCTTGTTTCTGCTGAGCTCTGCAGCATGTCCTGGCTATTTTTGGTAGCCTAGAATTCCTGGCTAATGCATGACCTACACTGAACTCTTGCAGTGTGTTTTGCCAGAAGATATTTGAAATCCCCATTTGGGGTAAGGGTTAATTTCATCCTTGATGTAACTCATGATCAGCTGAGTTGAACTAAGCTTTTAAATGTCCCAATTGTGATTAAGTTGATTAAATGTCCCCAGTGTGATTGCTGTTTTACAAAATGTTATGGTAGGACATAATCCTCATCCTTTCAGGCTACTAAAATAATGCTGAAACCATCTAGGGAGACATGGGTGAAGCTGGAACCTCAAAATGCTCTCCTCTCTGCCGGTAGAATGGGTACAAAGGAGCCATTGTGGATGTGGCACAGACTTCCAGACTTCTTGTAGGCCATGAGACACTCTGAAGCAGTGAGGGTGCACTGTGGAGCAAAGGATCAGTTCTTCCCAAGACCAAAACAGGTTTCATTGACTTCTGCACATGGATATGTCTTCCTTTACACGTTTAATCCCAGGAGGAGTTGGACCAAAACCCCTTAGACTTGGTGGTCTTCAGTTGGGCTATATGGCAGTACTGAAGGACACCCACACAGCAAGAGCTTTTCACTAGGGGTATATTTAACTTGCACTAAATTCTTTTCAGGTGGAAATACGCAAAATATGACTGAAACGTGTGGTGCTACTTTATACCAGTAAAGAATGTTGCCCTTATGCTGAATGTTCAGAGTAAACACCTTGCAGCTGTTTGTTAAAATATAAAATAATTTAAAAAAAGCTTGGAAGTAAACCAAACCACAAGTGTGTTTCCTGTCTCCAGCCACCACGCTGTAATACATGTTTGCTCTGAGGAGAATATTGTCCTTTTGGCTATGCAGAAATTACTTAAGTGCCGTTTGTTTTCTGATAAGCTGCCAAGCTTCCACTCTGAAACGTGTGAGGGTTTTTTTAACGATGCTTCTTACCCTAAAGCTATTTGATATTTTACTGCAAGTCTTAATCGTGTACTGATTTTTGGAAGAGTACAGTAGAAAAGTACACTTACATACTTTGGCACCTCCAACAACCAGTGTAAACCATGCTGATTCATTGTAATAGCTTTTATTACTTTTGAGAAGGTTTTATCGTCATGCAAACATGATCCCAGATACTTAGGAAACAACTTTCAGAATTCCAGAAAAATTTCAGCTGGAACATTGTCACAATATATTTTGAATTATAATATGCCCACTGAATTTTGGAAGCAGAAAAGCAGTAAGGAAGTTGCAACCGGTTGCACGCTTGTGCAAATACAAGCAGACATTTTAGTACTTAGAAAATAACTATTGCTCTTTATAAACCTGAGTAGATCTCACTAGCTTCACTGTACGAAAGCTACTGTACGTGATGGCAATGGCCTACGAGAACTTTAATAGAGTGCTTGCAGAAAATAGACTTGCTATTTCTGGAATGCTGTACTGTTTTCACAGAGCACTGCTTCAACTCTATGTGCTTTACCGTAGATGTCAGCAGGCAAACCTGCCCTGCATCCTCAGAAAAATAAGCCCTTAGCAGAACAGGGATGAGGTTGACAGCAGGTTTTTAGAAATGTGTTTGCAGCCTGTGTGATTAAGAGAGTTTTATACTTGTCTGTCCAAGTCCCTTCTATAAATAGTCAGCTTGAGATTACAACAGCATCCTAATTTTCTGTCAGCCCTTACCTACCACCTTCCTGGAAAGCACCCCTACCCTCCAGGCTGATACTTTTTGTGCTTACTTTCCCCCTCCAGGTATAATTACCATTTATTATAATAAAGTGCTGTATAAGCTTAGATGAAGAGCTTACTCCAAATCATGAGAAGCTGCAGTGGGAAGACATGTGGAAGATCCTGGGCATGTGGGTGGCTCTCCAATGCACTGGTTGTGGCTGAAAGGCAGCATGTGGTTTGCACCTTTAAAAATGCAATGGATGATTATTATTATTTTTAAATCTAACAGTCTAAATAGGGCTCTGAGCCTGCAGATTGCTCGATGTGGGTGAGTTGTGTCTGCATGGAGCCTTGTTCATGGCTGGTACTCCATAAAGTACCTACACAGGGCTCTGATTGTCCCACAGCCATTCTTCAAAGACACAGTCCCTGGCTGATGGAGTTCAGATGATCTGCTGTGATAAACCACTTGCACTCCCAGCCTTTCTAGTATGGGCAGGGACTCTTTTCAAGCCATGTGCCTTAATGAGCTATCAGCATGACAGAGGCTACATTCACCAAGACCATAAGCAGGACTATTCCTGTTGTCTTACATTCGGTCCCAAGCATGGCTGTTAAGTTTCAACATATAAGAAAATCTCTTCTTTCTCTGCATTTTTTGCTTTTCTCTTTTTCACACATAGAATGTGATGATCGGTTACCGTGATACTGCCAGGTTGGCGAGGATACAGTATGACACACATCCAAACTATCATTTATGATGAAATTAGATAGATGTTGAAGTCTTGAAATGTTGAAACACTGCACTTGAGTGCACTCTAAGCAGCTGTGGGACACGGATCAGTGCTCCCTGATGTATTACAGGTCTGGGTTTTATTCCCACCTTATCTCAGAGAAAACAGGACTGCACACCACTATGAAGCTATTTTCTTTTGATTGGTTCAAGAACGGTTATAGAGTGGGTTGGGTTGGAAGGGGCCTTTAAGATCATCTAGTTCCAATCCTCTGCTATAGGAACGGACACTTCCCACTTGATAAGGTTGCTAAAAGCCCCATCCAGCCTGGCCTTCAGTGCTTCCAGTGTGGGGGAATCCACAGTGCCTCCTAGCAACCTGTTCCAGTGTCTCACCACCTTCGCAGTAAAGAATTTTTTCCTAATATCTAGTCTAAATCTACCCTCTTCCAGCTTAAAGCCATTTCCCCTTGTCCTGACGCTACATGCCATTACAAAAAGTCCCTCCCCAGCTTTCCTGTAAGCCCCCTTTAGATACTGGAACGCCTCTGTAAGGCCCCCCTGGCACCTTCTCCAGGCTGCAGAGACCCAGTTATTAATACCTTAATAAGTTTGTTATCTTGGATGTAAAATACCTTCTAACCACACAATGTGCGTAATATGCCTTATGCATTAAATGATTTCCAACAGTAAACAATCCTGGCTTCAAAGCTCCCGTTAACAAAGACAGTGTCATTAGCAAAAATATGAAGCAAACATCTATTAAGCTGACATGGAATTTTCTCCTGACAGGAAATTTTAGGAACTTGAGTGTCAAAGAAGGAGACACAGAAAGAAAGGGCAAATATCAGTACCTGAACTCCAGTATAAGCTCCATGAAGAAAATGACAGGATTTAATTTTTCTAGATCAGAATTGCTTTGGGGGGACGTCTCTGCTGGTCACAAATCACGTCGGCCCTGACTGATACATTCATTTTGGCAAAAATCCGAAATGTGGGCTGGGCTGCATACAGTTCTGACTGTGCAGATAGCTGCTGTTTTCCCCAGCCTTGCAAAGGTGTGAAGAGCTCCTGCTTCTCTCACGGGGTTGCTCCAATCCAGCGCTCTGACTCAGTGACGAGAATGTAAATGCAGCAGCTGAAAATTAATTTGCTACATTTTTCCTAAAGATAACTTGCTGATTCTTTAAATCAATCCAAAGCAAGCCCCTGAGATATACAGAATAGTCCTGTGGTCTGTGAATGCTGTGAGCACTGGTATCTGCTCTGCCTGGTGGGCTCTGCAGCATGTGGCTAAAACAAAGTTGGGTTTATGGCATGAGCTGCAAGCTCTACAGATGTAGGGATGAAACTGGGAAGAGCCAGGTGAACTGGGGAGAACTGAGTCTTTACCTGGGCTTCAGAGTAGGTACAAATATTGCACATGGTAAAATATTATACTGAATATACTTATGTGTGAAATGAGCCTAGGCTAAGTTCACTTAGGGAGGAATTTGGAAAGGTCTGATATAGGTGTAGCTGCTGGGCAGGGTCTCACCTGGCTTAACTGCTTTGCGTTCCAGCCCAATGCGTAGCTGCCATTGTCCCTCTCTGCTAATGAAACTGTGCCTTTCTCACCTATCTCCTGTGAAAGACTTCTGGGATTGCTCAGTCTGGAGAAGATGAGGCCCAGGGGAGACCTTATCGCTCTCTACAACTGCCAGAAAGGAGGTTGTGGTGCGGTGGGGGTCAGCCTGTGCTCCCTGATAACTATGATAGGACAAGACATAATGGCATTAAGTCGCACCAGAGGAGGTTCTGTTTGGATAATAGAAACGATTTCTTCTCAGGAGGAGCGGTGAGGCACAGGCACAGGCTGGAGATGGGGGAGTCACTGCCCCTGGAGGTGTTCAAGAGCCGTGGAGATGTGGGACTGAGGGACGTGGTTAGTGGGCATGGTGGGGATGGGTTGATGGTTGAACTGAAAGATCTTAGTAGTCTTTTCCAACCTTCATGATTCTGTGATTCTATGACTTCAGAGGTTAAAGAGCGGAGTGTTGTTTTATCTCCATAGAAATCAGCCATGGAGAGAGCACTGAGACTGTATCCTTAGAGGAAATAGGTTTCTGCAGCTGCAGAAGCTGTCATCAGCAGAGGAAAGTTCTGACAGAAGGCAATAATGAAAACAGGGTGTGTGGTTAGGATGGAGCACAAACGGTGTGTGAAAAGAATGTCATGTAGCTGAGATACCTGCAATAGCTCATTCCAGCTTACGTGCCTTGGAGTACAGATTGCTTCCCTAAATGATAGATAGGGTGAAGTCATCCACCGGAATCAAGGGGAAGTTTCCCGTTGGCATACATTACCATTGTATAATGGATTTAATAACAGCTTAACATAGGCTGTTAAAATCTCTTTGGGTATCTATAATTTCTTCCATTGCTTTCACTACAAATAGACAATTAAGCTGACGTCTCCACCGCACTAAGAATTAAAATAAACACATTGGGGATCATATTGTTCAGTTATCTGTTTTACTGAGAAACCCCACGGAAGCTCCAGTGAGGGAAGAAGGAGTATTGCTTGTTCTTTTGTGGTTTCTGGTAAATATAGCATTGCTGAAGTGAGCATGGATATGTTTGCTTTCATGCTGGATGCAGTGGGGATGTATTTTCTATGTTTGGCTGGATACTGAGAGCTTTCAGCTTCATATGTTACACTCACAAAATTGAAGTGTTCTTTTAAATCACTATGCTTTGAAAAAAAAGGGCACAAAATGCCTATTTTGATTAATTTGAAAAAAAAAAAAAAAGGTGTAAAAATGAGGCCCTGAAAATGTCAGGAGAAAACTCTTCAATTATCTTTTCACTAATTTCAGGCAGTAGAGTGGTTTTAATCTATTCCTGAATAACCTGGGAGTCCCTCTGTAGATATCCTCAAATAGCAGAATTTACTTCTTGATTAAAATCATGCATGAAAATTTCAGACCCCAGAATAGTACCTTAGTACTATTGTGAAGAAATACCCAAGTGAGGCTAGACACGTGCAGTGGGAATGCCATCTAAATGCCAATGTTAGCCCGGCTTCTCCATGAAGCAGAACATGACTGCTGACTTTGCAGGATAACCGTGTCTTTCAGAAATCAGTTCACAGTCCTTCCTTAACAAAAAGGGATGAAGGCTGTTTCCCTTTACACACTGGGAAGGTCTTGTTTTGTTTTGTGGGGTTGATCTTAGGATGAATTTAGGAGAACACAGAGAATTCTGAGAAGGCCCGAGATTACTGACATACTTTTTTAACGATGTCATGAATCACATTGGCATAAGCACTGATTTTTGCATAATTCTATTAGAATGAATTTTCAAGGAGTGTATATGTGAGTGCTTAGCATTTTAAAAAAATTAGATCCATTTAATGGCCTGAAAAATCAGTGAGCCATTAAAAACTGAACTTCAACATTACCTCTCATATAAATCCCTGTGCCTGAGGTTACAGCTTATGTGCGTTTTCTTCAATGTAACAAAACTTGGGTTTCATTCATGTCTTTTAAAAGTGGAAAAAATGGAACATCAATTGAGAGGATCAAAAGGATGCTTTTGATTTTCCCCCATGTTCCTGAGCCGTGGGGCTTTAGAAGGCCTGGTCGAATAAATAGCTTTGATTTTCTTCCGCTTTGTTTCAGAGAAAGAAGAGGTTTTAACTTTTTTTTTATTTTTGGTCAGGTAAACTCCATTAAAACATGTCAGTCCTTTTTTAGAGTTCAGATGATAGAGATGCATGGAAAGAACTAAAGACCTGAGTCAAAGAGCAGATTTCATTAAAATAACTGATTTATATTATTGCATTTTCCTTTTCTAGAACCAAGTTCCATTTGTTTGAGCCTTGTTGGCATCAGTAAACCTAATACACCCTCCTTCACTTATCTGTGTGACAAGGATTTCGCTTAGTTTAATTTGGCATGTTTGTGGGATGACAAATCAGGCCAATGAAATGTGGAAACAGGAGTGATCCACGTTGAGTTGCCTGTATGGAAATATTTGATTGAGGCTGAGCATGCAGGAATTTGAGTATGGTTCTATGAATGTTTGCGGTTGTTTGGTTGCAGCAGTGGAACATGAAAGGTTTTGTTCTCACTGTTGCCATTACTGGATTCAAATATAAGTGACTATTTCTCCACTTGACCTTTGAGGTAAAGACCGTGCATGATTTCTGCACAGGTGGCCTGGTCATCTTTCTCGATTCCTGTTAAAGTTTCTGGGCTGAGTACCAGCAAACTGCCAGTCACCAATGGACTGTTGAATTGGTGAATTGTTATGCAAGTGGCATGTTGTGGGCAGCACAGTGTGTCAGCAGCACCCAGTGTGCTGGACCAGTGTTCCTCTCTGTTTTTTAACCTGTGTCCTCACGAGCACCCCTTCTGCTTAAGAGCAATCAAATAATTTTGGTTTGCATTATTCATCTGAAGATGATTTTCTTCTTTCTCCCTTCCCTAAAGGAGCAGGTAATTAAAGACAAGGGGGAAACTGTCTATTAGGTCGAGGAATTCCTTCATAAATTCAGGCTCCCAACCAGAAGGGGGAAAACAGAAGAACCAAGATGCTCACCAGCCCCTTACAGATCAGTGAAAGTGTGTCCTGCTAATGTAGGCCAATCTGAGAGCTTATCCTTTCTCTCCCTGCTGTCAGGATTTCCTAAATAATTTCCTGAGTAATCCAGCTACAGGCAGCAAGGAGAGGAGGCTGGGAAATCAGCCAGGCTGTAAGGGAGGTGTAAGGAGGCTTGTAATCTTCTTTGAAGATTTTCTCTGCTCACTCTTGTTTTCTTTCATATCTCTCCTGTGTGTTTTGGGGCTTTCACTTTGTAATGTCCATTTCTTCTCTCAACAAAATCATTAGGTGTTTGTCTTTCATTCCAGTGGGGGTATAGGAATAAACTGTAAGCTCAAAGCTGCTCACTTCAGGCTTTTCTTGCCAGGGTGATCCAACCGAGATTTAGCTTCATTTTTCTTTTATTTTTTTCTTGTTGAAGAATATATGAAGAATATACTTGAATAAAAACAGAACTGTTTGTTCAACCAAAAGGAAGGGTTTCATTTGGAAACACCTCTAGAGAAAGCAAATGATTGAAAAAGTCAGATCTACAAGATCTGGAGAAAAAATGCTGATGGGTCCTGGCTTTAATCCAGAAGTTCCTTAGCTAAAGCACACCATAGTGCAGAAAGCCCAGATTCAGTTCTGTCATCTGCTGAGAGAATTGGAAGCTACATCTCTGGCTTTCCAGTGGAAACTTGCACCCAGAGAAACCCTGCATCTTGCTCCTAGGGAGCCCTCTGTATGGATAGCCTTCCAAAGGTGCACTGTTTTCCCCAAGAATTCAAACAAAGGGAGACTATTACAAATAGATAAAATGGAGAAGGCTGTATTTTAATCATTGTCACTTGCTAAAGGCTGTCCATGTTCTTGTGCTGTAAAAGAGTCAGCAAGGACAGTCCCCAGGAGGTTTTGTGTCAGAATCGAATGTCTGAATTTTCATCAGTGTCCCTCTAACCTTTTACAGAAATGTGGTCAAAATAAATGACTGTTCAGTAGATGTGAAAAGTCCCCTGACCAGTCCTCACTCATTGACATCTGGATGAACAGGGTTCCTTTATTCCCTCTGTTTCCTTTTGCAGGGAAGGCTGCTTCTCCCCCATCAGCCCGGAGGCATGTCCCCTTGTGCAGTCCTTCATGTGCCACAACAGGACTTTCCTCCTTGATGGCCACGTGCAACTGAAGACAGGCCTGCAGACCCAAGAGCGACACCTCTTCCTCTTCACAGACCTTCTGGTTGTTGCCAAGTCCAAGTGAGTATGGCATCCCCTCCTACAGAGTAACCCTTTTTTTTCAGTAGATGAATTCCTTCATGCTTTTTTGGTAGTAAATCTTCCCTAAATCATCAAGCAGCTTTTTGTTTGGTCAACATGAGTTAGGTGCCTGAACTCAGCAGTCACTTTTGTAGACCCTAGAACCCGTAGAGTCCAGGCCACAGCACAGAGCAGTAGCAGATGTTCTGGAATACACTGCTTGCATTATATCATGTTCCGTGCCTTGGGAACTTAGTGTTATAAACTCACCGCTGCTCAGCGTGTCCCTTGGGATGCCTTGAACTGAAAGTTGCTGTAGAAGGTCATCACCAGTCCTATGGGGTTGCTGTGTTGGAGAGAGGCTACAGGCTTTCACACTTACCTTGGAGCTGCTTTGATGCTCTCCAGTGATCATAGAATCATAGAAATGTTAAGGCTGGAAAAACCACTAAGATCATCTAGTCCAACGATCAACTCATGCCTGTGACCTCTCTAGACAATGTCATTCAATGTGACATCCACCCTCCTCTTGAAAACCTCCAGGGATGGTGATTCTACCACCTCTCTCAGTAGCCTGTGCCTCACCACTCTTTCTGAGAAGAAAGATGCTGAGCAGTTGATGAGCATCTGCCTAAGAACAGAGGTCATAGGCAGCACCACAGTGCTGTGCCAGGAGCAGCATGGGGATGGGAAGCAGTGCTCAATGGTCTAGGCTGAGCTCCTGTGCAGTCAGGCTTGCTGCTAAGCTCTGATTGTTCACTCTACCATTCACAATTAAATCAGATTTACAAGCTGCATCTAGCATGCCAGCTTCATGCAGCGTTTGTGGTTTAAGGCATTTTTAGAGGGTGCTTTCGCTTGCTGTTATGGGGAAATAACCATAAAGGATCCTGAAGCAGCTTCATTCTCTGTTAGGCACTGTTTGTAGTCTCACAGGGTCGGTAATCTCAATGTGAATCCTGGGCTTTTGCGATGTGTCTCTTCGCTTAAGCAGTTGTTTCAGGGGCTGCTGGGAAAAGCCAGAATAAATCTGCGTTTTCAGTAGAAATCTGAGCAGTGTCTGTTTGAATCACACACAGTGAATGCAACGCCCCCCAGATGAACTCCTTCACCTTATGTGGTGTGACAACATGGAGAGTACTGTACCCAAACATGCTCTGGTAAGGGTGGGTGTGAAAACTGAGATATTTACAGGACATCGTGCTGTTCTACCAGCAGTAGCAGTAATATAATTGTTATTGCATTTGTTTTTGATTGTGGTGTGTTTAGGCTGGGATTCATCTCAATTTAAGCTTTCAAATGCTATTATTTGCAACTCACCTGGGCTTGTAGGCTCCTTTGTGTCAGCAGGAGAAAGCCAGCACCTCCCTGTGGCAAACCCACTCCTTTAGAAAAGAGCATCAGCAGTGGAGAGGGGGATGCTCCCAATGAATGCTCAGTGGCATCGTCTCACCGTCTTAGGTGTGAGCTCCTGAGCTGTTGAAGGCAGAAGCCTGGTGAGATGAGTCCCTCCCACCCAGCCAGCTTTCTGAGCCCCAGGCTGAGCTATGCGTTCCTGCAGGTCTGACTGGCTCCTAGTGGCATTGGAAAGCCCTTCTCCGTGTCACCACTCCAAAATATGGTCCCTGGGGAGGAATAACGTCTCTTAGAGCATTTGATTTAATGTAGTGAGGAGTCTGCAATGTTTGGTGGAGTTGGAACAGAACAAATTGTGCTTCTGCATGTGGAAAGAAAAGGGGAGAAATAAGCCACATCTTTGCTAGAAATAGTAAAAACAGTATTTGAAGTGATATCACTTCATGTATTTTGAATTATATTCATGCATTTTAAAGAACTCATTGGGATGTTCTCTCTACAGCTTCCCTGACAGCAATTAAAGCATCAGAGCTGTCACTAATGAACGCTATATGAAAATCAGCATTTTTAAAGGTACCACACACTAAAATACCATTGCTCATTCCTAGAGGGAAAACCTGAGTGGTGTGTACTGCTCTGCAGCCGTAACTAGGGATTGCTGTTGACTTTCCAATAGTGGATGCAGAGTCACGCCACAAGGTCACCAGGATAATGTTTAGATGGAATTGATGATACAGCTGAGTCTGACTTAACTTTAGGGTTATTCCATGTACAGGTGCTAAAAATTTGTAATATTCTTTTTGTTAGGCAGATTTTTCATCTCGGAGCCTATACACACCTAAGTGATGGCTCTTAGGTGCAGCTCAGAACACTGTCAGTGCCAGCTGAGCTGGAGGTAGCTGGTCACTGCACAAGGGAGCTCATGTGTAATTAGACTTTGTGTGATTGGTAAGTGGGCATCCATTTTTCTAAAGAGAGCAACAAATATTTTGTGTCCTCTAAGCTGGCTGAGCAAAGTCCTGCCCAGCACTGAGCTCCTGCTTAAAAGGAGCAAATTGGCATTGCTCCCATGGAAACATGGGGAGGTGAGTCCTCTCCACAGCTCATCTCATGTGACTTTGGACAAGGTGCCTATCGGTCCATTTTCTGGTACTTTCTAATCATTTTTGAAATGCAGACTGTTATCTTTTCAGTTTATCCATTAACCCAGCTTATGAAAAATAAGACTAATACTCTGTGCTTGTCTCTCTCCTGTCCCTTCATTTAATGGCTTCGTGTGAGGATTGCCATACATTAATTGATTGAAAGGGTTGGTTTTTTTTCACTAAACCAATGCTAAGAGTGCAAAATCGTATGCTGTTTTCCATTTACTGATTAGATTTCTTCCAGAGAGTGTGTGTTTTAATTTGGCAGAGTAAATATTTCAAGGATGTTTCAGTTCACTGATCAAGGTTTCTCACATAATCTTTTGTAACGGAAGGAAATGGCCTTCTCTTTCTTCTCCATAACACATACACACACATATACACATTCGTTTTAGGGTTATTTTCCAAACTTGGCTGGACATAGAAATTAATGGTTGAGTAAATACGTGGAATTACGGTAGCGATTGCCCACTAGTTCCATTAATGCTTTTGTCAGAAGGTCCTATTAAGAAGATTAGCAAATCTAGTGAGGAGTTAATCTTCCATCTGTTAACAGCCTCAAGGTATCCAATTGCCACTTACAGAAAGCCAAAGGAACTGAGTTTGCTCTGCAGAGATAAGACAACTTGGGGTACATCAGTACCTCCACCACTGATGAGCATGAATATTCTATGATTTCAGTGCAAATTGGATCTGCCTGCTCTTTACGGGACTGCTTTAAAAAATGATCTTAGATAAAAATCATCTTAAAAAAAATGAGATACTCTTCCCATTTTTCCAATGTTCAGCCATGCTTCTACCTTAGTCAGTAATGATAAATTCACTTCTAGAGGTAATGCCTTGGCGCTTAAATAGACAACCCACCTTTCACCAACACTGAGAACTCATGGACTGGAGAAAGGATGTGGCAGACAGGGATAAAATTATACCTCAGGCCCTTTAGATGTTAATGGAGGCTCCCGTTTCAGCGCCTCTAGAAACCAGGCCACTTGAATACTGATGATAGCTGAGAGCTGTGACTAGACATGGCAAATAGGGTAAGGATATACATCAGGAATGACGGGGAGAGCAGCTCTGTGCTTCACCCTGCCAACACCTGCTGCTGGCACTGCGGGGGCCTGGCTTTATGAACTGTAAATGCTAAGAAGTGAAGCAGCCTGTAGAGAGTTCACTGCACTGAATATTGGGGAAAAGGTATTGAGGAGAAAGGGAAGCTCAGCAGGCTTATCCCCAGCATAACCCCAGTCTTAATGGTGCTGTCAGGCCAAGCACCCATTTATTAGCATTTACACTACAATTTATGTCTGTGTTTGGCCGTAAGTCTCTATTTTTACAGTTCATTCTGTGGACAGTCCACTACAGTCCTTTCTGTATTCATCTTATCTGTTAGATTACAAATTGGCTCGATGATGAGCGTATTGAAATATTCTAAGCTTCTTTTGGACAGGGTAATGAAGTGTAATAGCTTAAAGAGAACTGAAATGTTCAGCTGGCAGTAAACACTACGTTATGGTTTAAAAAATGTGTGAACTTGAGATGGTATTTTACAGTATTTTATAGTGTTCTCATTCAAGTGCATCTTTTTGTTGTGGTGTGCACTGGGGGTCTTTTCTTTCCCAGCACTATGAATGTGGCAGGGCTATCAGCAGTGCTCTGTCCAGAGGTACCTGTTAGCACAGTGTCAGCTGGACCAGCTGAGGTACTGCAAGTTCATCTCAATCCTCTTTTAAGGCTGCAAACTCCAAGTGCTTTCATGCTTCAGACCATATTAGTCCAGTCTGTTCTAAATCAAATACCTTGTAAGCGAGACTAATCTCTGAGAAGGTAGTCTTTGTGTACCAGAGCCCTAAGAAACTGCTTACCTGGCATATTTATTTATAGAGCACTAATCACCATGCTGCCTGGCACTGTCCCCATCCACATTTGCAACAGTGCGATGAGCTGACATGCTCTTGATTGCAGTCCTTGGACTAGAAGGGCCGTAAGGAAGGGGCCATTTCTTCTTCAGCCTTTCCCTGCTAGCACAGCAGGCTCATGGTTTTAATGTACATTAAATTTCAAAAGTTTAGAAAAATCATGTAATATACCTTCTTTGTAAATAAGTAGATATTTTGAGAACACAGTAAGTGTTCTTACAGGAGAACAGCTTTGCAAAAATGGACCTGGGGGTCCTGATGGACACATGAACATGAATCAACAATGTTCCTGAACACAAGTCAGCCATGTGCTTCTGCCACTAAGAAGGCAAACAGTATTCCTAGCTGCATTTGGCAAAGCATTACCATCAGATCAAAGGAGGTGATCCTTCCCCTCTCCTCAGCTCTGGTGAGGTCACATCTGGATTGCTGGGTCCAGTTCTGGGCCCCCCAGTAGCAGAGACACATGAACATACTGCAGTGAGTCTAATGGAGGGCCGTCAAGATAATGAAAGGACTGGAGCAGCTCTGCTGTGAGGAGAAGCTGACAGAGCTGGGTCTGTTCATCCTGAAGGAGAAGAGGCTCAGGGGAGTTCTCATCAGTGTCCATAGATACCTGGAGGCAGGGTACAAAGAGCTCAGAGCCAGGCTCTGCTCAGTGGTGCCCAGTGCCAGGACAAGTGGCAGTGGGCACAAACTTGAGTGCAGGAGGTCCCCTCTGAACATGAGGAAGCACTTGAACCAGATGACCTCCGGAGGTCCCTTCTGTCCTTAGCCATCCTGTGATACTGTGAAGTCCTGTTGCTAGTTTATGGAGGCCTGACATAACCCAGGCTGTTGTGTCTTTCCCGAGGACTAGCTTTTTCAGTCTGGTCAAGCTGTTGCTATTCACAGTCATCATAGTTGTTGTCTGTGGAGCTAAGCAATCATACTATACCTTTAACACCTCAGCAGCGCTGAAGTTGCTGAAGTAGCTGAAGTCGAAGAGTGAATTTGCCTGATGGTGAAATTTGGAGGTGAGCTCCAGTCATGGGCAGTTTTGTCACAGAAAGCAAGATGCCAAGGGATGCCACAAGCAACCTATTTATCTCACATATCAATTCTGTTCATCTCACTTAGATCAGAAATTGTTCTATTTTCACATGCAAAGCAAACAAAACATTGGTTTCTTTAACTAAAGCAGAAGTGCTCTTTCCATCAATTCCTTTCAGATGTGCTCAAAGGAAGAGGAAATTCTAAGTTATTTAACCTATCTTGTTATGTATTCCTGTTGTGACGAACGTGTGAATTTCTGCCATCAGGTCGCACTCTCATTTCAAACTGAAGTGCCAAGCACGTCTCTGTGAGATGTGGACAGCATTTTGCACAGAAGAAGTCTGCGAAGGCAGCACCGACCCGGATAGGTCCTTTGTTTTGGGCTGGCCCACCACAAACTGTGTGGCAAATTTCAGGTAAGAAACAAGGTATGTTTTATTTAGCAAGCTACTGAAATGTGTTTAGGCTGAGAGGTAGAGACAGCCATAGAGTCATTTCAGCACCAGTGAATATAAGAAGGAAGAATTAATTGATTCTTAAAGTAGTTCCCTCTACTGCTGTGAGCAAGTCACCCTCTGTGCCCCATCTTTAGTCTCTGCAAATGTAGCAGCAGTACTCCCTTATCACTTCAAAAATCTGAGAGAATATGTGGTTTGCAAGGCACTTGCAGACTTGTGCTGCAGACTTGCTCGGTTGGAAGTCTCTCTTTTTTTTTTTTTTTTTTTTTTTGTATAATTGGTTCCACACTTCAGTTAATTAACAAAATGAACCAGAAATAGTAAACAACCAAGCTAATGATAGGGTCCAAGAGACCCTTGCAGGACGATTTGAAGCAGAAGTGCTTGTACTGGAAGTAGCAGGAGATGTAGGGCAAAATAATGACTTTTTCCTACTTCTCTTTTTCATAAAATTCTGCCAGAGAAAATGTCAAAATTCCTCCTGAAGCAGAATCACTGAAAGGTTTTGGTCTGTCTTTGCAGCATTGGCTGTAGGACACATAAGGGCTATAGAGGTAATGTCAGTGATTAGGCTAATTTCACTCTCAGTGGGAGCGCTCTGTCGTCACTGTGAGCCAGGGAGTGCACTGTCACCCTTAAATCCCAGGTAGTGGCTGTGTCTTGGAAAATGCATTTTCCTCTTTATCATCAGAGAGCAAAAGCTGACACGTGGCTTGATTTGTATGTCATGTTGTTCATATCCAAGGAAAGTGCTGTGCATAAACTGCTCTTTGTTGAGATGTCTGTTCTGTTCGTGACTTTTTTTTCCCCTTAATAATCCTGAAACAAAACTGAAATTTTCTATTGATTTTCAATTGAACTCCTGCCAATAAACAGGAGCTTTGATCTGGAGACAGTAGCTGATCCTTTATAGCTGTTAGAAAGTAGGAGAGTATGAAAGCAAAAGCACCAATCCAGAATCAGAGATCTATAGAAGGGAAATTATTTTATGTCTGGAAGCACATAGAAAATCTAAAACACCATGTGTGAGTCCACAGATGATAGCATAACCTACAGAACTGAAGCAGCCAAAGCAGAATCACAGTTATAGTGTTTGTGAAGTGCATGCCCCTGAAGCAGCATCATTCAGTAGATTTGTAGTTCCCTAAAGCCTGCTCTGAAAATATGAAGAGCCTGATTTGCATAAGTAGCAGTGGGAATAGCAGCTTCTCCATCGGGGGCAGGATTTATATCAAGGAAGTTGGCACAAAATTAGGTTAAATTCCTTGTGCTGTCCTATTATTAGCTGCATTTACCTGGTAGTTTTGTATCCCTGATAGTGTCGAAACAAGACAGGTGTTAAAAAGTCCAAAGTTAGGCAATTCTAAGTGAAGTGGTTTATGCGTACTTTGTAATTTGGTGGAAAGCCAAGTAGTAAATAAAAGGATAAATAACTGGTAGAAATAGAAAGAAGCCTATGTACCTGAGGAAATACCTTTATACTTTTAAATTAAGCTTTCATTTTTAAGCAGAGTGCTCTTTGGGCATCAATTCCTTACTGAATTCACGGTAAAGCTTTGATTTCTGTGATCAAGATAACAACTGGGGCTTTTGATCTCCCTGGCAGGCTTTCCTGTTGATTTTGCAGGGAAACGGGTTTTTCATTCAAATTTCAAAAACCCTTTTATTTTTTGTATGTATTTGTGGCACTTGCAACCAAGAAGCAGTCCATTTCACCGTGGTTTGTACAGGAGCTCTTTTGCTATTAGAATGACAGTTGATTTGTCTCTCTTCTTCCATAATCTTTGCAGGTCTGCAGAGCAGAAGGAAACATGGCTCTCCTTTTTGCAAAGGTACTTTGCAAAAGTCTTTGAAGGCACTGAAAAAAGTCCCAGTCATCTAGATCAGTGATTCCGAAGCAGTGGTACAAATGCCATAATGATAGAAGCTCTTTCAAAGAAAGAAAAACAGTCATTCCACACCTTCTCCCTGCTGACAGCTGCATGTGCCCTTCGTGCATCAGTCACTACGCAAGGAGGAAAACTCTTCTCCCTGTTTCTGACCATGGCCCAACAGAAAACTGTAATGTGTTTCCTTCACTGCTAAAGTATACACTGCCACTTTCACTCTAGTTGAGACTGTGGCTCTTTCGACACTGATGGCATCTAACCAAGCCCAGCTCAGGAACCTTTGTTCTAACCTATCTGCATGGCAGTAGAGAGCAGTGGGGCTAACTTTGGTTGTATGAAATGTACCCTAAGCCAGAGGATATACACAAGGGTCTGGGTAAACAGAGCTCTCATTTCAGACAACATTTTGAACAGAATACTACGAGAGATGATTTTGTTTCCTCTACACCTAAATTTTCTGTCTTTATTTCGTTCTTTACAGTTCACAGGGCTGTTCAAATCATTCCTGCTGGGGGTGATTTGCAATTCACTCTTCTCCTGTTCAGTCTTTTTCACTGTTCTGGACAATGAACTGCAAATGATTTCAGCGGAAGCTGATAGTACAGCCTAAGACATTACAATGATTAGTAGTTTTATCTCAATTTCTGTTTAAAACTGTCCTGACTTTGCTGCAGCCCATTCTTCTTAGTTAGACCTAGTTGTATAGACCCTCCTGTGCAATAACTGTTCTCAGGAATTCACATCCTTCATAAGTAGTTGTCATGGTCTCAAATAATCACTGAATTATGCCACAACCTGATTGAGCTATAGGTGTTCCTGTTCATTGCAGGGGAGTTGGACTAGGTGGCCTTTAAGGGTCCCTTCCCACACAAACAATTCTGTGATTCTCTGATTCTAAAGCAGAATGATGCCATGTTGGTGGGCTCTTTAAAGTGAAAATTGCAGGGAAGTCTCCATGTGGATTTTAAATCTGGTTCTTCTGCTATTTACACTGATTTCTGCAATGTAGTAACTTGGACACAACAGGACATTTCTAGGTACCACAGTCAGTATCCCCTTCAGACCGTGCTGGAGGCTTTCTTTTCCTCTGAGCTTTTTCTATTGCAGTAGATCTGAAAATGATCTTCCTATGTAGTTTCTGCTTGATTGCTATTTAAATGTTGGTCTTTATGTTTACTATATTAAAAATTCACTTGTTTTGCATTTGTTTTGGCAGTCGAATAAGGGAAGAGAAAGAGAAAGACTATCCTAAAAGCATTCCTCTGAAGATAATTGCAAAGGATGTTGGAACCTGTGCATATGTAAGTGCTCTTGAGCTAATCTGGGGTTATAAATCCACATCATCTGTAAATCCTGTGCTTGTCAGGGGTGGGAGGGTTCTTTGGGGTTACAGCCTCCTTTAAGGATCTGGTCCCCTCTAGAAGACTTAGCATATGCAGCCCTGAAATGTGTGCTTCCTGTCTTTACTAAGTGAGTTCCTTTTTAAAGACAGTGTTCTTAGTAAGAAGTGGGTTGGCCTTTTCTCCAAGGTAATGGTGATAGGATGAGAGGGAATGGCCTCAGTTTGTGCCAGAAGAGGTTCAGGTTGGATATTAGGAAAATGGTGAGGCAGTGGCACAGGCTGCCCAGGGAGGTGGTGCAGTCACCATCCCTGGAGGGATTCAAGAAACGTGGAGATGTGGCACAAAGGGACATGGTTAGTGGGCATGGTGTGGGTGGGCTGATGGTTAGACTGGATGATCTTTCCAACCTTAATGATTCAGTGATTATGAATACTGGATCCAACACACAAGCTAAGGACTGTAGAGTTTAACCCCCCGAAAAACACATCTAAAAGAACTTATGCATAAACATCTTAAGAAATGCCAATACAGTGTTCTCTTTTTTGTTTTTAGAACTGATTTAAACTCACAGCTGCCTTCATTCAATTCTGCAGAGTTGCAATGTGTTTTATTGTTTATAATGATCATAAATCTGTAAAGCTGTGTATACGAACACTCTGAAATTGCCTAAGATGTGGTTTTCATCAGCTTGGGGATGTTGGTACATTGTGGGCCCAAGGAAGTTGGTAGAGAAATACTGTCCACAGGGTGATTTGCACCTTTTTTTTGGAGTCATTTTTAACCAATTTAAATGAAATTCTTATAGGTAGGCAGTTCCCCAGGGATACGCTGGCATTCAGTGGTAATCCGTCCATTCTTCCTCTGCTTCTTCGACATTTGTCCTTTCCTTCTAATGGTATTTTCAAGGCATGTATTTCATGCTCAGAAGCATAAAGAGCATTTTCAAGGATGTGAGAAGTTTTCGCCACAGTTCAACTTTGTTGGATGTCTTTGCCCAACACTGAATTCTGTACTTGCATTGACAGAAGCATGAAGAATTCTGCTTTTTTCAGAAAATCATTGTTAAAGTGAATTGAAATAGAACAGCTGAGTTGCTAAGAGAAACGTTAATAAACAATAACTGTGGTAGTGCAAATGAAGGACTAGAGATCAAGGTACGCTCAGGTATAAATGTCTATAAAGCACACCTGCACCCAGTTGTTGAACTTTTGTACCAGGGTTGTTTTGGGGGATTTTGTATGTCTTTTCTCCTTTGCTATAGGTAGCTCATGTGCCAAATACAGTTTCCTGATCCTGGCAGTCCTAGAAATGACACACTGCAGCCTAGCTATTACCAGTAATAAAGCTGTGGAGGAGCAGATGGAAACTTTGTGATGCAAATAGTTCTGATGGCACTCTGCTGCCTGTACTACAGCAGCTGGGGATGCCCGAGAAATATTTCATTTTTGGAGGGTAGGGAAGGGTAAACACAAGGCATAAACCGTTTTATTATATTCTAGCCCAGAGCAAAACTTATGCAAATGTGCTGACCTACTGCTGAGAGCCAGATGTCAGTGCTTAGGGCAAATGTTAAATTTTTTATGGTATGAGCGTTCAGATATGTCCTCAAGCAAGATGTACAATACTCTCACTACTTTCATTTGATTGCCATGGCAGCTTGTTACCATCAGGGACTTACACACCGTACAGCTCAGATCTTATCTAAATGCAGAATGTCAGGCGGCTGCTTCACCTAAACATCACATGGCCGGTATAAAACTGATGCACTGCACAGAGCGGCGGGCGACAGCAAACTGTCCTGGGACTGGCAGGGACACTGACATCCTGGCTCTGCCCATCTCCTTTCTTTGGGCCGTTGGGTATGTCTGGGAGGTTCGGCAAAAGGCGTTCTGGACGTGCTCTCCCCACCTGCTTTTCCCCCATGTAAGGTGATGGCAGTGGTGCTGTGCATCGCAGCAGGGCTGGGAATGGATCTGTTAATCCTGGTGTGCCTGAAATGTGTGACATGCAGCGTGATAGTGCAGAGCAGCATCCTGTGGTTGAGGAGGAGGCGTGGTACCAGGCAGCAGGTGCTGAGTCTTGCCGTTGCTGTGTAGAAAGCAGGCCTTTGTGCCCACTTTGTTCTTCTGTACTGCTACTGTGCAGAGGCAGGAGGGTGCTGGAGGGGCAGTGTTTTTAACTGGAGAACACATTCTCAAGAGGAAGTGTTTCTGGTATTAAGCCAGATCTAGCTTTGAGATGACTATATAGAAAGTGGCAAAGGATATAGAGAAAAGCCTATGTACAGTATTCTCTTACCAGGAGTTCTTCAATAGAAAGGGAAGGAAGTGATTTACAATTGATATGAAGCCGCCTTTTTTCAGTGAAAAAACTCACTGAAATGTTTCTTTTCTTTTCCAAGGGGACATGCCTGCATCTTGTCCCCAGGAATCATGGCACTGTGCCCTTCTGATGGAGCTCTCGGGGAAGCAGGGAGCGAATACAGGCAGCGTGTGACAAGGCAGAGGAGTCAGACCCCTGTCTCAGGCAGCTGGGTCTTTCTCTGCAGTATAACTTACTTATTCAGCAAAATTTTAAGTCCCTTTTGTTTTGGCAATGAATCATGCAGTTATTGGACTTCAGATACTCTGTGCAAACCCAATTTTTTAATGCCATTTTGCCTTTCTCCTTTTTCTCTGTTCACAGTCTAAAACCTTAAATGTAACCAATGTTGATACAGCCAATGATGTCATTCTCATGGCCCTGCAGCAGCTGGGAATTTCTGTGAGTACTTGCACTGGTCTTAATGAGTCGCTTTTAATAATCAAATCTTCTCTTGCACCTTTTCCAAGATTTAGGATATGAACATAAATTAAAACCTTTATCATTAGCAATTCGGTGTTGTTGGAATGGAGCAATACTTCATTAATATACAGAACTCCAGAGATCATCAAATGCCTTGAAAGTGTTGGATAAGTGTCCCATCCCAGTAATGAATAAGTCGTGTTTGAAGTTGCTTTTAAATCCATTTTGCTGATGTGTAAGAGGAGATATCTCGACACAAAAAATGAGAGAATCTGAATACGCCCAGTTAAACAACGGTCTGAAACTACCTAAGATACCTCAAAATAGTACACTGAGTACATGCAGCAATTCCCAGTAGATCCTGAATGAGCTCTCTTTCCCCTAAAACAGAAAAGGAAGTCTCTCAGATTGCAGCAGGAATCATTGCCATGGGTAAGAGTTCCAACTCTCGTAGCATTTTTATCCCATCTTTTCACTATGTGTCTGATCGATGCTGATGGTCATAGGAGCTCCTGGATGACAGGTTTTTAATGGCCTATCATTTGGCTGTTTGGTTAACAAGATGTTTTTGAATGTGTTGGGCTTGGTGTCTGTGTTGTTCTAGATGCAAGGAATCTGACAAGGCTTCCCTTACTGCAGCCCTGCGTAAGACATGACCACATACCACTCTTGTGCTTCCTTGAAGCTTCCTGAGACCCCTTGCCCAAATTAGAGTAACCCCAGAGTTTGCCTTCCCTTGCATTCCTTATCCCTATTTTGCACAGGCTTTTAGTGAGTCTAGAGGACTGCGTTGCTAGCATGGTTGTTCCTGGGCGCAGCAATTTCTGTTGTTTCATCTGCTGCTTCCCACCTATACCAGAGCTGTGGCCCAAGCTCACAGTGCTGCTGTCTGTCCGGTTAAGGTAGCTCTGTAGTTCACAGAAGTGAAGAGGATGTGATGTGAGCTAAAATCAAGCCCACCGTCTGCCCCAGCCTATGCCAAAAATCAAGGCCATGCGACATTACAGCTGCGATTCTGTATTGCGATACATTTCGTTTTTACCCATTTCGTGGCTGTCATTTGCACTTCCTCATTTCTTTAAAGAAAAATCAGGAAGATGGTGTTACCAAAAAAGAATGTTGTGTTTGGGGTGCACGGAAGGAGGAGCTGGCTTTGTTACAGCTCCGTGTTCTTTTGTATGTAGCACCATCAGGCCATTCCTCCTCTTTACATTTTTATTTCAAGTGGAAAAAAAATGAAAGCCTCCTGCAAGATGTACAATCTTGCCCATGGAATCATTTGCTCAGAGTAATATACTGCATCTTTTCCCTGCATCTGCATAGCATAAAGCCTTTTTCATTAGTGGCAGATCATCAGATTAGCAATAAAATCAGACAAGCTAAATAAATTAAGCTGCAGTCTATATATCACCCAGCTCCCCTGAAGGACTGATCTGACTGCGAGGGGGCTTTTCCTTATGCACCATCTTGAGGGGCTTTTTATGTCCAGAGAGAACCACTTGAAAGGAGCTCTATGACTTTTCAATAGCAATTATGAAAACTACATTTCCCACGTTGTGTGGTTCATGTTACTTTGGCTGAGCTCACTCTGTTTTCATGCACTGGGGTTTTTCCCTCTGGTTTCTCTGATAAAACGACAACCAGTTCTCACAAAATGACATTGAGCCTTTCTCCCAGGTGTTCAGGGGGAACAGAAAGAAGGGCCTTGGGCTCCCCAGCTCCGCAGGTATACTTGCTGCTTTTTCTGGGACAGCCACAGTTCCAGTGACAAACGGCCTCATAAAGCCCATAAAGGACAACATCTGCAATCAGGAGATGAGCCCTGCTTGGCTCTTCCCCTTCCCTGCCCCCTCTTCCCAGTAACTAACCCTTTCATATATATATATATTTAAAAGGAAAAGTAAATACTTTTCTTGTGCTCCTCAGCTGTATTTATTTGCTCCTGGCAGCTTGCCCTGAGGCACCAGAGATGTCTCCAAAGCCTATTTATTTTCCTTCTGCCTCCTGCTAGCTGACTTAATAGCAGTGCTAATATGGCCCAGAGAGCTCTGTCAGTCAGTGAGCGAACCGCATGGTCTTTATGGGGTGCATCAGCACTACAGTGGGTGCGTGCAGCAAGCAGGAGAGTCTCAGGAGCTCTGGGGACACTGCATAAACGTCCAGACAGTGCCTGACAGTGGGCAAATCCGTTTACAAGGAGGTAGGATTTAATTGATGAGCTTAATACTGCTTTGGGGTGTTTATCATCTTTTGTAGCCAGAGAACTTTTAGACTTTAATTATCCTCACTGAAAAGGCATTTAAGGTGCAGTGGTTCACATTTCATACTGTGTATTTATCCACTTCGCTGTTGCCCTTCCTTCTGAAAGTGGTTTGTATTAAATGTCATTCTTCCTGTCTCTATTGCCTCCCTTTCATATCTGAAATAATGTGCTATTCTCCTCCTTCAAGTAAGCTGTAACATTGACTTGTATATTTATGCTGAAGGCGATATTTAGAATGTGCTTTCAAATCAGCAGTTTTACAGACTTTGCCTAAAGTTGCTCGCATTCTCCAATCCTCTGGAAATTGTCTCCTTTGATGTAAATTTATCCTCCCCACTGTGAATTATGAAGAAGGGTTCCGCAGCCTTAAAGCAGCATTCAGTGCTCCCGAGCCCTTGCACCTCCAGCAGCCGCACAGCAGGGCCAACGAGGCTGCCTGGGGCAGCTCTGAGTGCCACGAGTCCGTTGGGCACCACCCCTGGCACCAGCTGGGATGGCTGCAGGTGAGGGGGCTGCATTCCCTATGGCAGAGAATTCAGAAACTTGCATGGTGGCAAATTTGGGCACTGTGGAAGTAAATGGGGCTCCGCTGATGCCAGTGGTGAGGTGCAGGTTATCGTTATATGGTGAGAAACCTGACACAAAACTTGTTTGTAGTGGCTGGCAAACTTATTCTTGATTTTGTTTCCAAAGGGCTCTGAAAAAGACTACAAGCTGTGGGTGATTTCAGGAAGGGAAGACGCTCCGTACCCTCTTATTGGTATGTTGGTGACATCATTTTATTTTTCAGCGTTCACTCCTTGTTTTTAGTGCTGAAAGAAGCGAGAAATGCAGAGAATACTGATATACAGTTTCCTCTTTTGTTTTGTTGGGTTTTTTTTTTCCCTTTCTTCCTTTTATTTCCCTGACACCAAGTTTGCCTATTTAGGGAGCTAAGCAGATGCTGATCCTTAGTTTTGAAGAGCAACGTGTCTGATTGTGTCACATTCACAGAGACAGAAAAAGCTTATTTATTCCTGCTCTGTTTTTGCTATTTTTGGCTGCACAAGCCTCTGTCTTTCCCAGAGCCAACATCTCCCCTCAGCCACCTCCTCCCATGGAGCCGCTTCAGCTTTGCCATATTTCCTCCTACAGTCCCATAGCATTGTTTACTCTCCTCCTCATCACAGCTCAGCAGAGTTTTGAGAAATGATCTGTGCTTCCACAGCTCACCTCATTCCAGTGAGCCTTTGCAGACCTGTGTTTCTGCAGACTTGTGTTAGTGATAGGATGAGAGGGAATGGCCTCAGGTTGCACAGGGTTGGTTCAGGTTGGATATTAGGAAACCTTTCTTCTCAGATGGAGTGGTGAGGCAGTGGCACAGGCTGCCCAGGGAGGTGGGGTAGTCACCATCCCTGGAGGGGTTCAAGAAATGTGGAGATGTGGTACTGAGGGATGTGGTCAGTGGGCATGGTGGGGATGGGTTGGTGATTGGACTGCATGATCTTAGAGGTCTTTTCCAACCTGAATGACTCTGTGATTCTCTTACTGGCTGGCAGCTCCCCTCTGACTAGGAGCAAACTGTTCTTATTCACTTCCTAAAATGTTTTTTTAAACATTCTGTCACCAGAAACACACCCAAAGCTGAGATCTGATGAGATGGGCTGATTTGATTTTGGCCTGTGGTTCTTTGAGAACAAATCCCTCCCGTTATTAAGAACCTTTAAGAAACTTTCCCCCACAGAAGTCCAGCATTACTTGTGCTATATAAGAGTTCACACACAATTAGAATGAGAAAAAATCATGGAATTTCTGTTCTCCTGCAAATGTAATTCCTGTAAATTTTAGCATTCCTTCTTAAAGCATCCTGAGCTACAAATGCTTTGCTGTAGTCAGACAGCATTAATATTTATGAATGTCTAACCTGCACACCTTATGGACATGGCAAATTGTTTTGTCTTTGAAATGTAACAAAGTTTGTCTTTTAGACTATTATGTGTAGCTCAGTCAGAGAAAATCACAATAGTAGTTTTAAATACAGAACCAGAGTAGTCAGAAAGGAAGACCTTTCTAACTGACACTTCTCACTGGAAGTTTGAGGTACAAGCTTTGTAAAAGAAGAATCTGACATCCAACTGATGCTGTTCCTGATATTTACACAAAGGTTTATCAGATAAGGGTGCCTTCTATCATAGGTGCACATTTGAAGCAGTTTGACTGCATTTCAGTTTCACCCTACCTATAGTCTCAAATAAGTTTTCTTCCTCTATCAGCACTCAAATTTAAGTACAAGATAACTAATTTAATTAACTAATGCATTTCAGATTTAATACACTTTAGCTGCCATGTGTTTAGGCAAGTTCAAAACATGTCTTTCTGCTGGCATTGTTTGGAAGCTCCTCCAGAAATAAGTTGCTTCTGCACAGTCCCAAAAGGTGCTGTTGAATGCAGCTCACCTGCAGCAGCCTGGGATCCGTGTTTCCTTCCTCTCAGCCTCAGGCAGGAGATGCGCTTGTGTCACTCCTGGCTTCATTACCATGCAGAGACAGGGAGGATCACTTTCATAGTGGATTGTTTTTTGTTTTGCACGCTCAGGTGACAGATGACTGCTCCCAAAATCTTGTTTCTTGCCAGAACCATATGAGAAACCAGCACCTAAACCTGCAGCATCACATGTAAAGCAGGAGAAAGAATAAACACTGAACGCACAAACAGTCACTTGTGTTCTTCTGATGGGCTTTTGTATGATGCAGCTGTAGTAGATCTGATGGTACCTTTACATCTATTTAGTTGCACTGAATGCAGTAACTCCACATCTGCCCAGGTATTATTTATGCCAGTGTAAACACGCAGAAAAATGGCGGTTCTCAGGTAACTGAGAAATTGCTGTGGCCAGCATGCAAAATCTGCTTTTCCTCCGAGGTAGATGGGAGCTCTGAGAGCCTCCAGCCAGTCCAGCCCGCATGACAGGGATTTCTTTTTGCACAGGGCACGAATATCCCTTTGGGATCAAGATGAGCCACATCCGCGATGCAATGCCTCATGGCTCGAAGCACTGTGCCTGCCCCAGGCAGCTGCAGGGCTCCTTCCTGACAGAGCAGCTGCCCCAGGAGCTGCAGTGCCAGTTCGTGCTGAAGCCAAGCCGTCTGGCTGAGAGCCCACCGCTGCACGGTACGTGGTCTCCTGCTGCCTCCGGAACGCAGAGCCTGCCCATGGCCTGGCAGTGCTGGAGGAAGCCAGTGTGCTGGGATGGAGGGTGGGCAGTGAGGAGCAGCGGGCAGATGTTTGTGCCGGCTGCACAGGGATTTTGCTGTGTGGTTCTCCCCGACTTGAGCACGCTGTTGCCCATGTGCTGTTTTTATAAGTTACAGTTTGACAAGTTGCCTGCAAGAGGTTGCTCTAAAACCAGCAAAAGAAAGACAAGATCTTCCCCCTGCAGGTTTTGTAAGTCTGTTAAAGGAGCATCTCCATGCAGCCCTTTCTGTGCTCTGCAGCAAAGCAGGGAGGTTGTCTGATACAGAAGCCAAGGCTTCAGTTCTGCACAGAATTCAGCATCTTCTGTCTGAACAAGGTACCACAGACTGCCCGCCTCCCTTACTGGCACCTGTCTCACGGGTCAGCCTGGGCATGAATTTCTGGGGTTGACAGTCAGCTGAACATGAACTAACAGTATGCCCAGATGGCCCCAGGTGGCCAAGAAGGTCAATGGCATCCTGACTTGTACTAGCAATAGCACAGCCAGCAGGAGCAGGGAGGAGGTCATCCATCTGTACTCAACTCTGGTGAGGCTGCACCTCAAGTACTGTGTTCAGTTTTGGGCCCCTCACTACAGGAAAGACATCGAGGCCCTGGAGTGTGTCCAGAGAAGGGCAGCGATGCTGTGGAGGGTCTGGATCACAAGGCTTATGGAGAGTGGTTGAGGGAACTGGGATTGTTCAGTCTAGAGAAGAGGAGGCTCAGGGGAGACCTTACTGCTCTCTACAACTGCCTGAAAGGACGCTGTGGCAACATGCAGGTCAGCCTCTTCTCCCAGGTAGCAGCAATAGAGTGAGAAATAATGGCCTCAAGTTGCACGAGGGGAGGTTCAGGTTGGATATTAGGAAAAATTTCTTCTCAGGAAGAGTGGTGAGGCAGTGGCACAGGCTGCCCAGGGAGGTGGTGCCTCGCCGTCCCTGGAGGTCTTCAAGAAGTGTGGAGATGTGGCGCTGAGGGTCATCGTTAGTGGGCATGGTGGGGATGGTTTAATGGTTAGGCTGGAAGATCTTAGTGGTCTTTTCCAACCTTCATGATTCAGTGATTCTATGGCACTGCACCTAGATGAAGTGAGGGAATACAGCTTCTTTATTTCACTATTCCCCAAGTAAGATGAAAACAGTAATATTTTCTTCTGCCTTTGGCCTTGGTCCTGCAAAAATATGAGCACCTGCTCTCTGTTTTGCACTCTGTTGTCAACGATACAGTGACTGCTCACTGCTCACGGGTAGAACATATGGGCAGATCTTTACGGGCTGGGGCGTTAGGCTATAAACACCATGTGACAAGGATGCATCCCACAGTGTGTTTTTATTGTGCTTCACACGCTATCACGCTAAGCTTAGTTGGGAATTCTGCCCTTCCTCCCTGTTAATGACTCCATATCAATAAAAATATTATATGTGCACTCTGTTATACTTTGCAACCCCCAGCAGCCAAGATCTCCTAAAATGTATGGGTAGAATCCATTTGTAATGTTTTGAGAAATTAAATGTAGCAAGGTAATATTAGTACCTGTTACAAATTATTCCGGAAATTGATTGTGTTTTTATATAAATTAATTTCCTTTCCACACTCCTTCATCCCCCCACCCCCCCAAGTAATTTGTATCATGTATTACTTCACAGCATATTTCAAGAATGAGGCAATCTAGCAGAGGGGTGTAATTAGGTTTACAGGCCCCGCTTGGCAGCTGACATTGACTGGCAAGAGAAAATAGGAATGCAAATCAGCACAGATGTGATGTCGGCAGCACGGTGTGAGCTGTGGGAGGGGGCCAGGCTGGCACTGGGGCGGCCTGTGAAACTGAAGCAGGGCCAGGGCCACACGGCTGGGGGAGAAGCTGTGTGTCCTTGTGCCTTACCTGCTTCCATCCTTGGCTGATGGAGCCTATTAGAGTAATGCATAGGGCTGGCTGTTGCAAACCAGATCACCTTGCTGTTCGTTGTGCTCTTCCCACCTCTTTCTCACCTGCTTTGGTTTTGGAAAAGGATGAAAGGTGTCTGTGTGCTAGCCAAGGCCATGGTCTGGTTTTGGGCTTGTCTTCAAGTCAGCAGGCCAAGCAGTGTGGGACGGCTGGGGGACCACTGGGCACAGCACCACATATAGGGCAGTTTACAGGGAGGAGGGTCTGTTTGCCCATGCTTTGATTCCCATATGCTGTGTAACCCTCCTTCCCTGCTCCAGAGAAACTCACCCCAGGCAGGAGAGGACTTCCCTGCTCCTCAGCAAGTGTTTGCTCTTCTGGTGGTGGTGCTACCTGAGCACTAACAGTATTCTGTTTATTTTTCCTGGAAACATGATAAAACCAGAAACTTGGAATCCAAGTTTGAGCAGCACCTTCAGCCACCTCTCCCTGTAAGCACAGCACAAACGTGGCATGCACCCTTGGCACGTTCACAACCATATGATTTTTAACCAAATAGTTACCCTGGCCAGGATTTCATGTTTGTGAGGCCTTGCATCTCTGTGCAACCAAGCCCGTCCTCCTGCCAGCCCCTTGCCATCACCTGTGGTACATCAGCCCCCAGAGCATTGGTGTTGCTGGACCAGACTCACCAAAGGGAAGTTTCTGCTATGAGGACAGGCTGAGAGAGCTGGGGCTGTTTAGCCTGGAGAAGAAGGGCTCTGGGGAGACGTGAAAGCAGACTTTTGTATCTAAAAGAGGATATAAGACAAAAGGACACTTTAGTAAGGTGTGTTGTGATAGGACAAAGGGAAATTATTTCAAACTAAAAGAGGGGAGATTTAGATTGGATGTAAGGAAAAAGCTTTTTACAGGGCACTGGCACAGGTTGCCCAGAGAGGTGGTGGGTGCTCCATCCCTGGAGACACTCCAGGTCAGGCTGGACAGGGCTCTGGGAAGCCTGGTGGAGCTGTAGGTGTTCCTGTTAAATGCAGGGGAGTTGGACTAGGTGGCCTTTAAAGGGTCCCTTCCAACTCAAATGATTCTATGATTCTATGAAACTGCTCGGCTGAACCACGCGAGATCGTATGGGTAGTGACAGGAGGACACGACTGACAACTGGCTGTCCTGTGAGATAAGAAGCTGTGTGGACACCAACTGTGCTGCTGTAGTTGTGTCAGCAGTGCTGGCAGGATAGCTGGAAAACCTACGGGAGAATTTACTGTGTGGGAGCACCACGATGTTTCCCTCCTGCAGCTTTTCGACACGTAACAGGACCAGCACCCAGCTGCTGAACACGGCCATTAAGTCATGCTCATGAGCACACGTCTAAAAAATACCGTAAATGCTAATTTGCCTAAAGTTTGACTTGAAAGAGCTGACTGCTGTCAGTGACTCGTCTGTCATCCAAGTTGTTATTTAGTCGTCTGCTAAAAGAGAGAGCAAATTTTCAGCGAGTTGGTCTCAATACAGAAAGAGGGTCTTTGAAAACTGCTTGAAAGGATTTGGTCAGGAAGGACACTGTGTTTCTAAGCAGATCTGAGGTTTTCTTTGGAAGTTCCTGATTAGTCTGTGAGAAGAGGAAATGAGCACTTGTGCAGCTGAGATGCTGCCAATGAAGAGACCGAATTCGCCTCGTGTAAGATAGGAGCCCAGCTGATCCCTAGGCAGATGGCTGCTGTTGTGAGCTCCGAGCAAGATGAGCAGCCAACGTGGTGTTGCTTTTTTTCTGAATCTGGGCTAGAATAACCCACCATAGCAGGCCCTGGGGTGCACTCTGGTGTCTCCATATGGGAGCTGTGTCTTCCACAGAGTGATAACTTGCATCTGTCCTGAATGGGAGCAGGCTGTATACCAAATGTAGCTCTGCACAGGTTTCAAGAGGAGAAAGTGTACATCTTCCTCTTCCCATTTGCACTTTACCCCCACATTTCTCCCTCCTTTGAAATATGGCTGGGAAACAAATGAGTTCTGTTGCCCAGCGTGTTGATTTTGTAAGTGAGGTGGCATTTCGGTGCCTGGTATTGTTGGTTTCTGTCCTGGTGTGCCAAAGAACACCGATTAAGCTTTGCCTCCTGTTCCAGGGGAGCTGCATTTAATCACAGTTACCCCTTGCTCACATCGTCCATTTGGGCCATGGCTTTCAAGAATTGAGAGACTGAGAAAAGTTCCTTATTTTAGGACTCTTTTTCTTTCATTTCTGCTACTCTTTTTTCCTCCGAAATAGAATCTCTCCTTAATTTTTACTTGCTGAGATATACAAAGCTGTCAGGAAAAAAACAGCAAATTATATTTGTGATTATGTGTCCAGAGCTCCAATTGGAGCAAGCCATGGTCATGTGCAAATATCCTGCTCATCTGAAAGAAAAATTATTGTTTTGAAAGTTGTACTTATGTTCTCCCAAAACATGATGTGTCAAGTAAAGCCATAGACATTGCCAAGCTTATATTTCATGGAGCTTTGGGCTGCTTAAAATGTATATCCTCATTATTTTTTTATGAAAGGAATTTTTCATCAGGCTTTAGCATGTGTATGTTCACATTTTGAGTTAAACTGTAACTTTTCATCCTGTAAATCTCTAATGAAAAGCCTTCCACCCATTCCCTAAGGGAGCATGATCTTCCAGATTGGAATGATGTGTAACAAAAATCACTGTTTGGGCTAAAAAGCACACATAGTAAAGTATAGGAGGGAAAAATCTGGTATTATGTTGCAGTCTGTACTTCTGCAAGCATTAATTCTACCCTCTGCCCTCCACGACAGCAGAAGCTCATCACAGTGTCAGGGAAATAAGGGTACCTCCAGACGGTCAGCCAAGGGGAGGCCGGTGCTGTTTGTGTGAGCAGTTTTCCCAGAGAAGGTCTGTGGTTTCACACCTGCAGATGGGAGATGAGGCCCTGAGCACAGGCCAACCACATGCAAAGTCCTGACGCAGTGGTTGGGCCATGCAGTGTGGCTCTTGGTGATCCTCCTGTGAGCGTGGTTGGGCCGCAGTCACGCGCACACACACAGGTATGCACATGGTGGATTAGGCCAAGCCGGATGCCAGGATGTTGGTTGAGTTCATGACATTTTTTCCTTTGATACCATGGCAATCACTGCAAAACAAATACTGGAATTAGAATTGAAATGCATTTCTTCTAATAAACACCTCTCTCTTTTCCCAGACTTGAGCCAGAAGTCATTTAAAAGGAAAAGATCCATCATAAATTGGGCTTTCTGGCGTGGCCCAGGCACCCACTTGGACAACGCGCCCCTCTCCTCGACATCTGCTGCCCCTGGGAAGCTCTTTGGCCTGCTGCTAACAGCCATCTGCGAGGATGACAACCTGCCCAAGCCTCTCCTGGTGAGTCCAGGCACAGGGCTGGCTCTTACAGCGGTGGAATTTCTTTGTGCAGCCAATGAGAATACGGAGATTATGGGCTGTGGAAATGGGACGCTGCAATTACTCAAGCAGAAAAAACAGCAGGAAACCTCATTTATGGTTTCCAACAAAAATTTTGGTTTTTAGCATATGCTGTGGTCAGGCCTTGTTAATGCCAGACAGCTTGAGAAGCATGTGACTGCTCTGGGCTGTTGCTTCTCTATAGCCTATGTTGTAAGGCTGGTTCCCAAATCCTCACTTGTGCAGTGCAGATAAACACCATATTCATGCATACTTTTCAAACCACTCCTAAGGTTTCTGTAGAATCCCCAGTCCCAAGCAGGTGATATCTGCTGTCCAGCATAGGCAGCCCATGCTTGCACAGAAATGCCACCTGCCCTCAAACCATTTCAGAGCCTTTTTTGGAGACACCCACCCCAGGGCAGACAAGCACTCTGGGTCCTCATTTTTTCTCAGGAGAAGTGGTGAAGCAGTGGCTCAGGCTGCCCAGGGAGTTGGTGAAGTCACCGTCTCTGGAGGGGTTCAAGAGATGTGGAGATGTGGCACTGAGGGACATGGTTAGTGGTATGGTGGTGATGGGCTGATATTTGGACTGAATGATATTGGAGGTCTTTTCCAACCTGAATGATTCTGTGGTTCTATGATTTTGGGTCAGGAAGGTGTCCTGAGAACTGCCCTGTTGTTGATGCAGCAATTGAAATGTTTGCCAAAGGGGGGGAGCAGTTCCCGCCATGAACCCTGCAGGATTGGGCCCTTTGTTTCAGCAGACTGACTTCCAGCTGGAACAATGTGAAATCAATGGGGTTACATCAGTTTACAGTAACAGATGTGTTTGTCTCCAAAGCTTGTGCTTGATGTGCTGCTTTATCATTTCCTGAACAGTGAATCACACCAGGACTTTTCAGGTCTTTTGAGAGCGTGGGTTTGGTATTTTCTTTTGAGGGGGCAGTGTAAATTTTTATCATTGTTTAAATAAGCCCTCTAGAGATGAACCCTGTGAGGACCTGGTCTCTCTTTCTCTCCCTTTGAGAGGGGAGCCAAAGCTGCATTTTGGAAATTTCTCCAAAACATAACTATTAGGAAAATTGTATGTGAAGAAAGTGCAGAGTTACTAAGTACAGAATCAGAGCTTGGTTGACTTTGTGGTTTGAATCTTAGAACGCCGTGTTTATGCCACAAAATATAACTTGCTTTTGATTTCATGCAGCATCTCTGGAGAATGGAAAACTGCATCTGAGATACTGTGTGGGATTTATCTGCATGAGAAGGGAGATATTAGGAATGAATGCTGCAGGCGTTTGATATCTGCTGCTGCAAGGCTCCAAACTTGCTTTCACAGCTGAAGGGCTCTCTGTTAGCCATTGCCTCGCTGAATTATCTTACACCATTAGCTTCCTTTGTGTAATCTTTTGGATTTACTACTTTTTTTCCAACTTTGATCTTGTGGCTATTTTATTCCAAATATAATTTAAAGGTGTTTGTTTATGCAGCGAGACTGGTGTTTTGTCAGCAGAGCTGTAAATCCCCGCAAAGTAAATATAAATGCTGACATGAGTCCTGCTGCCTTGAGAGGTGCTCCTGCTGCACACACATCACTTTCCACTTCTACAGGAGCGAGAAAGAAACATTAAGAAAGTAAAGATTAAAAATACAGCTTCCATTAGTGATATCTGCATTAACGTGTGCCATGACCAGACTCTGAAAGAAGCCAGAAGCCTCTGCTTAGTCATTACTGCTAGAGTGACTTGGTTTTGTGATGTCAGGCTCTCTCCTCGTGTACCTTCTCTCCCCATCCCTTTTGATAACTCAGTCCTCAGACCAGTGTGCATATGCACATAGTTACAGAGACTGTGTGCGTGTTTTTCCCTCAGGAGAGATAAACTCAACAACTCCCACAGTGCTTAGAATCATAGAACCACAGAATCATTAAGATTGGAAAAGACCGCTGAGATCATCCAGTCCAACTGTCAACCTATCCCCACCATGCCCACTAACCATGTTGCTCAGTGTCACATCCACACATCCCTTGAGCCCCTCCAGGGATGGTGGCTGCACCACCTCCCTGGGCAGCCTGTGCCACTGCCTCACCGCTCTGAGCAGAATTTTTCCTAATATCCAAACGGAACGTCCCCTGGTGCAACTTGAAGCCATTACCTCTCTTTCTTAGAGCAAATCTTTGGAGAGGTGATTGTGGGCATGTCAGAGAGACAGCCCAAAGGAGCCAGCAGCCAAGTCCAGCCTTGCAGCTGATCTCACCAGCAGCCCTGAGCTGCTTGCAGATGCCATTCTGCTCCCATGGCCCAGAAGGGACATAATCCAGCTCTGATCTGATGGAGAAGTGCAGGTGGATATAAACAATCACTTTCCAAGCAGATGAAATCTCCTTTTTTACAGACATCAGGGTGTCAGTTGGTACAGAAATCTTCTTCTCTGATCATTGCTGAGATTGAACGTGCTGGTGAGCAGGGATGGTTTTTTATCTTCCTGCAGAGGGCTCTGCATTAGATAGACAGTAACCTTTTCCCTTGCTACGGCATTTATTTGTTTCAACGACGTGGCTAAAACTTGCCCAGATCCTGGAGGAGATCATACAGGAGGTCACTGCTCAGCAGCGGTGGCACAGTGTTTTTGAAGGGATGTTTACCAGAATCAGCACTCCGGGCCGTAGCTTTGCTGTGCAGTATGGCACTGTGTGGAGGTGAGCCCTGACCTCCGTGTGAACTTTCTGAGGACTCGGAGGTTTTTGCCTGTGACCGAAGTGGTGAAACCACATTACAGTGGTAGAACATGTTTCTGAGAAACCCTCTCTGCCTTTTAATTTTGTTTAGGACATGCTTTCCCTCCTGTACCAAGAAGGCCCTTCCACTGAGGGTATTTTCAGACGCTCTGGAAGTGCAAAGACTTGCAAAGAGCTCAAGGAGAAGCTTGATTCAGGAGCTGAAGTGGACTTAGCCTGCGAATCCATATTTGTGACAGCATCTTTGTTTAAGGTATGTGAAGAATGTTCCTTTCTCCCTTCTCAGGTGGGAGCAGCACAGATCTCAGGCACAAACAAGTGGGGCTTTTCGCCAGGGATGGAGGGGACGTGGTAGGCTGAATTAAGAAGAGTGGGCTGACACCTTCACATAATTCTCTTAGCCTCACCTGAAAGTCAGCTAAATGCCTGAAAGGCAGGTTTGCAGTCCTGTTTCTTTATTCAGACCCTTGCTAGCGTATAGTGTTGCCCAAAAAATCTTAGTTCATTTTCTCATGGGTTATCTTGTACACACTTCTGTGTTAAAAGCAATGTTGCTCATGCAAAAAGCATCACGAGCCTTCAGTAAAATATCGGCTACAAGGAGCATATCTGTCTTCACATTTTGTTACAGTGTGTCTGTTTGTGTGTAGTTTTTAGCTTAAAAGAAATCGTAATCTCCATTCTCAAGCAAACATTGCTTTGGACAAAAAAAAAAAAAGACATAGCAGCAGTGTAACAAAAAAAGCATTTCTTTTGCTGCCACATGAGAGGTTTTCATGGATAAGATACCACTGCATTGCTGCTGATGGTTTAGGATGTGCATTTAAGAGGATGGGGGCCAGCATCACATTAAAAGCAAATGTGTTATTTGTACAAACCATAACTTCCTTTGTCTTAACTTGCTGGGGAAGCTGGGATTTGGGAAGCAGGAATGTGGGCTTCTTCCCAAGCTGCAGCAGTTTACCTGCCATTATTTGAGGTATTAGGAGACAGGAGCTGGAAGACTAACCCTGCCCAGGGTAAATACTCCTTTACCACAAAGGACTGTGCCCAGAGGGAGGTAGGCAGGGAGTGCTTATGGTCTGGTGGTGTTGAAAGTTGTCAGCTGAGGGGAACAGACAGGGGCTATGGATGAATTCAGGTGGTAAGTAAATGCAGACATATAGTATCAAAATAACTGGACCCACTGCAGGGTTTTTTTCAGTTCATCAACAGCAGATGAAGCATCCAAATACCTCTGTTGATAAGAAAGAGTGAGGACAGGTCAGGAAAAAATTCCATTGTAGCATAATCCAAAGTGCTTCTTTATCTGTGATGGTTTTCTGCTGGTTCTGGTTGCTGTGTGGATCAAGATGCTTGTCAGTTAGTGCTGTCCCACTGAAACATCCTCTTGTATCTGCATTGCTTCTTCTATTTCCTCCCACCCACCAGAACAGCTGTTCACATTTTCTTCTTCTTTCCTCTGGATAAGGATTTTCTTCGCAACATCCCAGGCAGCATTTTGACATCCCAGCTTTGTGATAAGTGGGTCTCTGTAATGGATCAAGGAAATAACGAAGAGAAGATAAAAAGCATCCAAAGGTAGAGTTACTTATATTCTCCGTATTCTTTTCCTGTAAAATGATATCCCAGAATGCAGAATCCCAAACATTCCACTCAAAACCTGCAATTAAAAAGTCCACAAATTTGAATAATTGCTAAAATATCTTTGTATATGACAGAGCATTTAAACTTATAATATATTTAAGGGAGAGCCTATATGGGGCAAATTTCTGACTCTCTTTTGTCAGACATTTCTGCCTTTTGTGGATGCCAACAAATAAATGAAACATCCTTTCATGGGAAACATTTATAATGTTTATAAACTTGCCATCCAAGACCTGCATTTCTGCGTGATACCAAAGCCAGAGTTACCCACAAGGAAAATGGAGGTCCTGGCGGAAAGAGGAACAAAAATCAGTTCCTAATATTTTCCCCCACGTTCATCTCTACTGTTAGTAGTGACTGTTCTGAAGATGGAATTGCAAATGAAACACTGGAGCTCAGTGACAGGGGAAGCCTCCACACTGCAGATGGTACCAAGCAGAAAGTGGGCAAAGTTTGTTATGGGGAACAGAGCTTTGTACACCAGTGAACCTGGTGCATATTTACATACATACATACCTATGGCAACTGGATGGCGGGTAGTGACAACTGAACTGTTTGGTTAAGTGAACAATGAACTGTCAAGCAACTTAGGTGAAATACAGAGTTATCTTCAAGGTTTCTACTTTTTCTAGTCAGTAATCTGAAAAATGACATTTGTACATGCTTTCAGGTTAATAGAGCAACTCCCCAGAGCTAATGTTGTTCTGCTACGTTACATCTTTGGAGTACTACATGGTATAGAAATGCGATCTGAAGAGAACCAGATGAATGCATTTAATCTTGCCATCTGCATTGCACCCAGCCTGCTCTGGCCTCCTGCTTCCTCATCTCCTGATGTAGAAAGTGAATTCACAAAAAAGGTAGGAGACACCACAATGTAGCGAACACAGATCACCATATTACTGTACAAACAGTCTGTTGGTTACAAAGGTGAGAATAGCTGGTACCTCCTCAGATCAGTTCTCATCCTCTTACCAGAACTCCAGAAACATTCATAAATCCATTATTATTATCTGCCTGAGAAAAGAGGAGAGAGATCGTAAAGAAATACACAGTGCATTAGCAGAGGACTTCTGTCATCAAAAAGATCCCCAGTTGTGGCAGCCTTGAATAGGACAGAGTAAAATGAAATAGACATATGTAAGAAGACCAGCAGTATTTGGGCCTTAGTTAAGGGTCAAAGGGATGTAGATGGGAGAGAGGACTGCAGAAGGTGTCAGGGAAGGAGATAACAGGATGAATGCAATCCATCAGCTACTCTTTTGCTGAAGAAGGTGGAATTTGGTATGATGTGGGAAACATTTGGTAAAAACAACTCTAGCTACCAGATATAACAGACAAGGCAGGGTGATGTTCAGGAGATGCCACTTTGCTCTCTCTGGCTCTCACTCATCACCTGCAGAGCCACGTCCCTGCATGCCCTGGCTCAGCATGCCTGAGAGAGCTCAAGGATGGCTCATGGCAAGAGCTCAGGGCTGGGCCACCAGGGGATGGTCTGCCACAGGTCTTCTGGGGTGAGCCCCTCTATCTAGACTATTTTAAACACTTCATGGATGAGTAGCTTGCTTGTGTTCCTCCTCTGTAAGATGAGTTTGCCCTGAATGTAATAATGCAAGATGTGACAGGACATCTTTCTCCTGTTCCTTTGTTGCAGATTTCCAGTCTGGTGCAGTTCCTCACTGAGAATTGCTGCAAGATTTTTGGAGAGGAGATTAACTCCCTCTTTGGAGAAATCCTGATGACATGCAAGAGAGAAAATGGCTCAGGTAATGAAGATGAAGTTTTGATCCTATCAGCTAATCCCAGACAAAGATCGCTTATAGTCCATGGAAGGAGGCCGTTCCTTTTTCACATGGTGTTCCCATATACTGCTGTTATCTTTTCCTTACCCAAAGTATTGGTGATAGTCAGCGATCCAACTTACCACAGAACTAAACCACACCACAAACAGCTTTCCCTAAGAATCCCTTGCTCCTATTCCAGTCGTCTGAGCCACTATGTTGAAAAAAGGGGAGAGGGAGCTTAGGGGGAGGTGGGGGGGAAATAAACGAAGAAAGAAGGAGAAAGGGAGAGAGTGAGAAGATTTCATCTCAAATATTGAAATTGTGTTCTAGACAGTGTCTTCTCAGTATATCAGTAAGTCAGTGGTCAACAAGAGTTATAATACAGTTCTCACTCCATTATATTAGGGCTGAAAGCATCATTTATTATCAAGAGAGAGCTCTCCAGATGTTTAATGGAACAGTCAGATTTTGCTTCTAGCGCAGCAAAGTCATAGAAGTAGGGACTGAAAAAGGCCAGCAGTGTAGTTGGCTGATATGCAGCATGTTTCAGAATATCATTCTTATTCTTTTTCTCACCTTACCTCTCAGATCATGGGTTTTAACTGGAGGCTCAGGTCTCTCCTTAAATGATTTGCAAAGCTGCATTTCTGCAAAATAGATGTTGGTACAACAGGCCTACACTGAAAGTGGTACTGGCACTTGTCCTGGCATGCCAGATGACTCTGTTGAGATCCAAAACTCTTCATGCACGACCTCCGCTGGAATTTGGTGAAATTTGACCTGTCCCCCTACCCAAAAATAGAACCATGAACTTGAGTCATCAGTGTGCCCTTGTTACTAAGAAGGCTGATGGTGTTCCTGGCTTCATTAAGCAAAGTATCACCAACAGGCAAAGGGAGGTGATCCTTCCCCTTTACTCAGCACCACTGAGGCCACATCTGGTGTGCTGGGTCCATTTCTGGTCCCCCCAGTACCAGAGAAACATGGGCTTGCTGGAGACAGTACAACAGAGGGACAGCAAGATGATGCAGGGTCTGGAGCATCTCTCCTGTGAGGAGAGGCAGAGAGAGCTGGGACTGCTCGGCCTAGAGGAGGCTCAGGGAGATCCCGTCAATGTCCATAGAAAACTGAAGGGAGGGTGCAGAGAGGACGGAGCCAGGCTCTGCTCAGTGCCAAGACAAAGAGGCAGTGGGCACAAACTGGAGCACAGGGGGTTCCCTCTGAGCACCAGCTGATGGAGTGATGGAGCATTGGCACAGTCTGCCCAGAGGCTGTGGGGTCCTTGGAGATCTTCTAAAGCTGCCTGGATGTGGCCCTGGGCACCCTGCTCTGGGTGTCACTGCTGGAGCAGAGCAGCTGATGGACCCAGAGGTCCCTGTCAGCCTCAACCATCCTGTGATGCTGTGCTGGGACTGAGATCTCAGACCCGTGGTAGGTTAATGTGTCAGAGGAAGTTTTCCAGCAGGCACTGAGGCATGGTAACTACTCATACCTGAACTCAGTGTGCTGCAAATGTGAGATAAGTCAGCTTAGCATAGCCCTGAGCAAAAGAGATTAATGTAATTCCAATTATCATGTCTACAGAACAGGGTACATGTGTGCACAGCTTAGTTGAATGAAGTATGCCCTGTTTTCTTCAGTTGTATAGAAGAGAGAATGGAAGGTTAAATGATGTTTTCACCACTGAGTAACAAAAAGAAAGAGACATTCGATAATTTCCTGATTTAATAATCTTTATATAAAGTACTGTTCAGAGCTGGATCTTTTTTTATTACTGAAGTCTTCAGATTAAAAAAAAAACAATACCAAAACACAAAGAAACCTTATTTGTCCCATTGCTCTGTGTTTCTTAGCTGACCTGCAACTTACCGCTAATTTCAAGCTTTTTAGACTGTATTTGTTTCTGAAATTACTGACATTTCTGCTTTAGGAGACTTTAATAAATGGCAAGTGTTCCTAAAAGTAAAGGATACTTGCAAAAATAAATGCAGCCGCATGCAAGCAGGGTGGTTTGGTCACTGACATGCTACCACTTGGTTTGTCCTTGCAGATGTGGCTTCCCTCCATCTGAATGACTCTTCCTACGACAGCCTGGAAAACGAGGCAAACGATGAAGCCGACTCCTCTTCCAGCGACTGGATCAAGAACCGAGATCAGGATAACAGGAGCAGGGAGTCTGTCTTCACCCTGAGTGATGGCGATTCAGAGCAGACCGAGGTGGATGAAATCCAAAATAAAACCAAATCAAAACAGTTGACAATTTCTGTCGACGTACACCGTAAGTTTTCGTCGCAAGAAAATTCAGAGAAGGAGTCTCTCTGCTCCAGCGCATTGGGCTTCACTTCAGCAACTACCTCAGGTGTCCTCAAAACCCTAAGGAGACACAGGCGCTCCTCAGAGCCCGCCATCGGCCTCCTTGCCTCCAGTTTTGTCCACACTGGTGATGGTCACGAGAAGGCAGCACGCAAAGCCAGCTGTGATGTTGTCCTCTCTTACGAAGATGAAGACTATCTCCATCAGCTTCGGTCATTGCAAATGGAAGGACAAAAGCTTATCAATCAGAGCTTGATCATAGGGATTAATGTTGGTAAAAGTGACAACACAAACCAAAATGTTGAAAAGAAAGACTTGTCCCATTGCCTTCTGCCTCCAACGCCAGAAGGATTAAATATTTGCTCAGGATTTAGCTCTTCTAGCCTGTCTTCTCCCGGGACATCTCCATCTCTGTCATCAATGAGCTCCCTGGACAGTGCTTTCTCTCAGTTTTCAGACCAATCTGTGTTTACCCCAACTGAAACCTCCTCCCCTTTTGATATCAGCACTTTTCAGCCAGTAAAGAAACATGAAGAGACTGCCGCTGAGCCCCCTGATGACTATTTGGTTGCACCCAGCAGGGTGCCCCCATCTCCACAGCCTACCCAGGCTTTGGCTGAGGGGAGCTTGCTGGAGCCCAACAGCAGGCCCACACCTCTGAAACTTACTGAAGGAGTCGACGGCTATCTGGTTAAGCCTGACATTCAGCCATTACCTCTGAAAGCCGCAGGAAGAGACAGACTTCATGATCTGAGATCAAAGAGGAGGTCTAGGAGAGGATTGCAGCAATCCAAAGTTTGAAGAGACTGACCAAAGCTTTTTTTTTGCAGAGGAATCGTAACGCTTAAAATAAACACCATAAAGAAAATGCCTTCGGTGTTAATGCGTGTTCATTTTAAGTTCAATATCCAGGTTGTTCAAATTCAATTGAGCAGTCCCTGAACTCATGGGTTTTCTTTTTTCCAGGAAACTGTTAACGTTCCTACATAAAGCTTTGCGAAAGAATATTGTAAGAATAATCCAAATTGCTGAAAGCAAGCAAACAGAAACTCCTGAAAACCTGACAAGGTCCCAGGCTCTAAGTAAGAAAGCACCCTGCTCTTGGAGCCCCTCGGGCAGCAGGGCGCCTGCTGGGACTCCCCGTGACCACTCGTGTGTTGAGCCTTGCCCATGTGAGTCCCAGTCATGTGTGCTTTGACGTAGCGTGCAAAGTCAGTGTAGATCCCATAACTGTGGTATGATACTACTGTTCTGAAACTGATAGGTATGACCTTTGTTGTCCTCTGAGGAATAAATGTATTGTTTTTTGTTTCTGAGGTACGTTCGATAGGTGTAGTTATTTCTCTCATGCTGCAAAGGAAAGAAAAGAAATAAGCTCAAAGATATGTGAAGATAAATGCTGAAGCTTGTAACTAACACCCCCCAACCCTCTGTGTTCAGTCATTTATTGTGCTTTGTTGGCTGTTCTGTTCATGTTTAAGTTGTGAATAGTTTCTTAAGATCGCTGTAAATGGCATTATGTATTATTGCAAGCAGAACACATGTAATTTTATTATGCAGCACCTAAAACATCATATAATATATTAAAAGTATTGCATTATCTAAATGCTTTGAGTTTGTATAATATATCCTGATAAATTTTGCTATTATATATGTTCTGAAAAAATGTGTATTTTTGTACTTGCAAAAACTGCTGCTAATTTTATGAGTTCTGTTTTGTTGTTACAGCACTGGTACTGATGTGTATGCATTCAATGCTATATATTAAATATTATTTGTTATGTCATCCTTTCAGTTTATATTCTTTGTAATGTTTTTAGGTGGTTATTTCTAGTTCTGCAAGCTGTCGCCGAAGCAAAAGTCCCAGTGATGCTACTGTGGGTGTTGCCCAGGAAAGGACGGCAGCATTTTTCCTCCTCTTTGGGTGGCATCAAAGTGCGTGTTGTCATACTGTTAACTTTTGTCAGTCTTCATACAATTCAAACAGGAATTCCTACCCTATTGCTCTTCCTCTGGAAAAAAAAAGATTGTTTTCTACTAATGGGACACTCTTGCCAATATGGAGGTGCAGAGATACCTTCAGGCAATAGATATTAGGGCAGGGAGAAGGGAGGGAGAGGAGCAATATCCGTTATTTAACATCAGCAGGATTACGGAGAAGGGAAGAAGGAATGACATGGTTAAAGAAAACACATCTGGGCATGTGTGCGTGCATACAGCGCTTCTGAAATTGTATACATTCATTAATTAGCTTTCCATTCCCAACAGCCCTTCCCCACTCCAGTTTGTACTGGTAAATCCTGGAGGTTCAGATCCTATTCTGGTCAACTGCACTCTGGTAAAGCTACTTTTGCTCCCCAATTGCTCAGCACTTCCGAAGAGACGCAAGCACTGCCCAGTGCTCTAAGCCATGTCCAGTTGTTATCAGTTAGAAAGATTGCTAGCTCTGTGTCAGCAGAATGGATAATCTCCAACAGATTTGGGGTGGGTGTTCACAAAGTTAGAAATATCCTTACCTGAAGACAAAGGATGGAAGACTCTCTGGTTGGGTCTCTAACCCTGCACGTGGTTCGATCAGTGAGCAGAGAGGTGTTTGTAGACAACCTCGCAATGCAATAAGTTACCATGCACTCGGTACTATACCTGCACGTTTACAAGCTCAAATACTTAACTATAAATTCTCTGTTTCACAGTTTTCATATTTAGCTATTTTAATAAAAATGGTACTATGCAGAATCTGGTCTGTAATAGTTACCTTCCAAAGGTGAAACCCTTTGTGTGTATTTTGAGACCTGTCGTCTAATAGCTCTGCATGTGCACCTCCCTCAAAGCAAAAAAATGATGTTATTTTGAAATAAAACAGCTACTCCGCGTTTCTTTTCAAAATAGCAAGAAGCACATTGCCACACTGCCAAGATTACATCAAGGAGCAAACGCTGATTCATTGCAACAATAATAAAGCTTTAGAAAAATCTCTAGTCTCCACAATATAAATGTTCTGTCCTAGAAATGGTATCTTCCAGCAAGTCATTTATCTCCGCTAGGCTGAAGCTAAAGTATATCCAAGAGTGCTTCGATGTGAAACAAATTATGTGTCTGCTTTTGAGCTGTAGCTAATGTTAGAGTGCTTTCAAATTTAAACATATGGTGAACAAGCTGGATGTAGACCCAGCACAATTTAATACACGCTCCTGTCTTGAAAGACATGCACCCTGCTGCTGCACAAGGCTCATCCTGGGGCAGTCACTAAAATGAGCACTAATGGAGAAAATCACTGTCTGTGGTGCTTACTAAAGGAATTAAATGCTATTAAGTTCTAAAATAAATTGTACTGAGCCTTTTCTGAGTGTTGGATGTGATCTTGAGGACTCCAGTATGTGGTGACTCCAGGTGTGCTGTCGTTGATGAGCCAATATCCATGTAGCAGGGGTCTCTGCTGGTCTTTCCCTTGAGCACCCCAGGGAGCTCAGACAGGAATAATACTTTAATGACCTGGGAAATACTGAAAGGAAAGTGACCTTCATAGTGAAGCTGTCCTTTAGCCGTGCTTCCGACCACCAGGCTTCTGCTAACACCCCCTGGTCCGACTTCTTCCTTGTTCTGGAGATGTACTTTTGCCCCAGGATTTGGCGGTCTACATTTCATTTCCAGCTTTGCTCTGAGTGTGCTCTGGGACATTTGGCACTTACCTGCCTCCTCTGTTCCCTCTTTCCATTTGTATCACTGGTCTTACAATCGCAGAACCATAATAAAATCTAGGTTGGAAAAGGTCTTCAAGATCATCAAGTCCAACCCTCAACCTGACCTACCAAGTCCCATCACTACGCTGTGTCCCTTAGTGCCACAACCACATCTCATAAATGCCTCCAGGAGTCAGGACTGCTCTGCACAGCCTATTCCAATGCTTTACCACTCTCTCCGAGAAAAAATTCTTCCTAGTGCCCAATCCAAACCTCCCATCACCTTAAGAAGGACATAGCAGTATGTGCACAAAGATGGTTGTTCTATTTTCTGTCCCCTGAAGCCTGATTTTCATCCACAAAAGCATAGCAGCACAAGATTATTCAGGATGGACGGGACCCCAGGATGTCTCTGGCCCAACCTCCTGACCTCTGGTCCAAACCTTCCTGGGGTTTGCAATTCTACATAGCCCAGGTCTGGAAGAAGGATAGTAGTACCCCAGCTTCACTGCTGTTCTTCAGGACTGGGGGAATTTAGCAAAAATTCACTGTCTTGGACACCTGAATGAGGTTTTTTGGAACAGACAATGCTGCTGATTCTCAGAATCTAAAAAATCTCTATGAAACCAGCAAAAGCTGTGTCTTATACCCAGCCTTCAGGTTGTCTTTATATTAGGACTGTACGCCTACAGCATATATTTTCCTTCAGTATGTAACAGCTACACACACCCTGGACCCCGAACAGCACCGTACAGTATGGAGATGACCTCAGTGACACTACTGAGTGGCCTGATGTACTCACGAGGCCTGAGGAATCCTCTGGACGAGGACCCAACTGGAGCACACTCAGGCCTTTCCCATGGTGTCTGCTGGTGGACAGAGTCCCCAGTAAGTGCTCAGGGATCCCAGACAGCTTCCTCTCCCTCACAGAAGGCTTCCCTTGCTCCCTGAGCTCACCACGTCTCTGTACGGAGGTGACTGTGGGGATAAACCAATTGACCCACCGGTGTCCACAGGGAAATGCAGTTGGTTAAAGGTGCTGAATATTTCTCTTAGGATGTGGCTGTCACACAGAGCCTAAAGGTTCTGGGCATCACTTGTGCTTTGTAAATATGTACAATTCACTCTGTAATGATTTTTTCTTAACAGTAGGTTTGCTCCGGGCCTTATTTTGTCTGGATTTCTTAATGGCTTCGCTACAAATGTCAGCAGTTCCTCGAGGACAAGCAGTCTGGTAGCTACTGCCAGCCGCATTGAGTTCAATGTTCCAGAATTCAGCCATTCGGTGACCCCATTGTAAGAGAGGTGTTTTCCATGCAGAAATTATTTCTTTGCACTTGATTCTTCTGTCACAAACAATTTCCGTCAAACTGCTGCAAATCTGCTCTGTAAGGCAGCTGTAATTCTGATGTTATGGGGGAAGGAAGGCTCAGCTCCTCCTGCTTTTCCTCCCCCTGTGTTAATGCAAGTGACCAACTGAAAATATTGTACTTGGACAAACCAGCTTTGGCTGAAATGCCCTTGAAGGCACTGAGACGAGCTGTCCCTGTTGCAGAGCTGAGCAAGGCGGCCTGGCAGGGCAGGAGGATGAAAGAAGGCAGTGGTTGGGTGCTTTGTTGGCACAGCTGCTTACAAAACACGTCTGACACCACTGTCCTGTTTCTACTGGTGTTCTTGACTCCATGAGTATTAAGGTTTGCAGGCACCAAGGATGTCCAGGCCTCAGTGTGCTCTTCCAGCAGAAATGAGTCTCTGTGGATCAGAGCAGTGAAAGATGCACTTCATGATCCTGCCCATCTGCATACTTCCATGGCACAGCTGCCTCCCTACTAAATATTTGCAGAAATGTGCAGAGAGAGAACCAGGTCTGTAATTTTTTCTTTTACTAATTATTTCTAAGACCTATGCAAGCTCTGATGAATTTTCATTGCCCACAAGAAACGGCTCCAAGGGTGAGCATCCAGATGATGTTGCCCTTCTCCACAGAACCACCAAATCATTATGGTTGGAAAAGGCCTCTAAGATCATCCGTCCAGCCATCAGCCCATCCCCACCATGCCCACTGACCACGTCCCTCAGTGCCACATCTCCACGTTTCTTGAATGCCTCCAGGAAAATGGCTGCAGCACCTCCCTGAGCAGTCTGTACCGCTGCCTCACTGCTCTTACTGAGTACAGATTTTTCCTAAAATCCAAGCTGAACCTCCCTGGGGCAACTTAAGGCCATTATCTCTCGTCCTATCACAGTTATGTGCAAGAAGAGGCTGACCTTGACCTCACCACAACCTCCTTTCAGGCAGAGAGCAATGAGGTCTCCCCTGAGTCTCTTCTCCATACTGAACAATCCCAGCTCCCTCAGCCGCTCCCCATAAGCCCTGTGCTCCAGACCCTTCACAGCTTCATTGCATTAAGAGTCTGCAAGGTGAACCTTAGCAGCACGCCCAGCCTTGGGCTTGTCTTCAAGTATACATAGCCCCAGAGAAGTGCAATAATGTCATCTATGTGCTTAAATTCCCCACGAGGCAGAAGCCCACGTGCCTATTTTCTAAATAATTGAGAAGCCACGCCAGATGTTCCTGCGTTCCTGGAAAAGTTGCTCCCTATCAGGTTTCTGTTCTCAATTTTAATTTCTATTGCAGAGATCCTTCTACTATTTTATAAAGTGGAGACTTAGCAAATATTTTTTCATTGTGGTGAAGACGAAGAAAAAGCACTCCGTTCTTGTGTGTTCTGTCTAGATTTAAAAAAATGAAGAATTTGTCCAATAAACCATTTGGCAAAGCCAAAGTCTGAATATTTGTATTTTTTTTTACCTTGGGCCACGAGTTTACAGTATGCTTGTCTGAGGTGTGCAAACTGGGCAGCACAGCCATTAGTTGATCACACAGAGACGGGAGGCTCTGACTCATGCCGAGAATGTTTACTATGTAATTTTTTCACTTTTCTCACCTTCAAGTGGGACGTAAAAGCCACAGGTCTGTGAGCAAAACCCGCTCTGACGTGTGGGTGGGAGACCCGCACCGCGTGGGGGCACAGCAGGTGCCCTTGTGAAGCGAGCTGTCAGCTGGGCCCGACTCCCCAGAACATTTATAGCGTTCATACAGCCCACGTATGAATGTACTCGGCGTCCTACTTGGAATGTGTAGGCTCGCACAAAGAAACAAACACTCCCAAACCTGGTTTTCTTCCATGGCCATCCCAGAATCAGGCCCTGAAATGTAACAGAGCCAAAGTGTAGGGTCGATTGCAACAATTCTGTGCCACGCACTGAGCCAGGAGATGGACAGCCTGCATGCAGGGCTGGAAGGTGCCCTGCTCAGGGCTGGGCCTGGCCTGCCAACAGAGATGCTGCCTGCGTCTGTGAGGGGACGTCTCACATCCTATATGGGCATATTACAGGGTCCACAGGGCAGGCTGAGGAGACGCATTCTCAGGATGATGAAAGTTGATTCTAAACATCTTTCTGAGCATCATGTCCTCAGCTCATGCCATCTCCCAAGCATCATGTCCCCACTGATGGCAGTGAAGCCAGGATCCCAGTCAACGCATCTGAGTGCTGTCTTCACAAAATGCTTGAGGGGCATTTGTCTGAGCATCCAACCAACCCAAGGTAATGCATCAGGCTGGAGGCAGAAGGCTGGACTGCTTTTGTATATTTTCCTCTCAGCAAATGTGTACAAAATAGGTCAGTCCAAATGTTACAAGCTCAGCCTGTTCCCTGGCTGATGTCCGATTTCAGCTTTTTCTTTTACGTAGGTGTTATTGATTACAAGGAGCTGACAAAAACATGCACCTAAGAGTTCTTTTTCTGTCAGCTTATGTATTTCCAAAGGAAAAAATACACTTGGAATGGTCTTTTTTAACAGACAAACAAGACCTTCTTACAAAGGTGACCTTATTCTTTAGAAGAAACAAACAAAAGAAACAACAACAAAAAGCAGCAAACAGAAATGTTGTGTGAAAAGCCTGGAAAACTCCCAACTTTCACTCATTTTTCATGAGACTGAAACCAGAGATGCAATAATGTGCTGCCGTGTGCCCCGTGTTCACGCTGCTGGAGAGGGAACTTCCACATTGAGTGCAGCTCTGGAAGACTCCATGAGAGCTGTCCTTGAGACTCAACCTGGGCGCTTCACAGCCAGACATATCACAAATAGTGATGGAATTAAAGCTTTCTGACCAAATACCTCAGAGCAACAATTCCTTCCAGTGGTGGGATCCAGGAGCATGAAGACAGGGCAGCCCATGTTCCTACTCAGTGCTGGGACCGTCCATGGAGGAAGAGCCACACTGCAGACTTGGGGCTGGAGATGGCACCTGCTCTGCCTCCCTCCTTGGGTACAGCCCTCTGCCTTTCAATCGAGTCTTTCACCGGCTGAAGCTGTGTAGGAGAGGTTTATATTTGTCCAGATATGGAATGGATGAGTTTGCTAAGTAACATGGAGCCTGAAACCAAAACCAGCCCAAGAGGGTGCCATCTGCATCTCTTCTTTGCAGGCTTACCGTGGGTCTTACCTGGAGCACATGTAAAACCACAGAGTCCTACAATGTCCTGAGTCGGCAGGGAGCCATCAGGATCATCGAGTCCATCTCCTGGCTCCACACAGCACCACGCACTCTGATCCCCAGCGTGTACAAAAGGCTGGGTATACATACATGTGTGTTCTATGTATGCACAGATGAAGAGCATGCTCAGCATTGCTTTTTGCTGTTTCCCCATTAGCAGAACACGGAGGCCATTACCCTCCTCCCGCCTCTCCCAGCACACACACACGTGCTCACAATTAACAGGAGCCCCGTGCTGTGGGTTGGCTGCACAAATTGCTGAAGGGACGCTGCTGTATGCAGGAAAGAGCAGCAGAGGAAGCCGATGGGGTTGGCCAACAGGAAAAAAAAAGGCTGCATTCTTCAGATCATTTACTTGCAATGAATAATTCAGTGAGCCTCTGCTGTGAAGCTGAATTAAATACAGAGCACTGTCACAACGAGATGTCCAAACAGAGGGCACTATTCACTCCTAGCACAAGGAAATATTATTTACTATCATTAATTATCTTCCACATGAAGCCACAGCCATTTCTGTACGTTGTGAGAAAGAGTGAGAGGAGAATGAGAGCACAGAGCTGCCATCCCTTCCCTTGGGTTTCCTTTCTCTCTGCAGACATGGGCTGGAATGACAAGGAGGGGATGTGCCACTGCCCCACAGCCTCACTGCCACAGCTCATGGATCCTCAACAAGAAGAGGTCAGTACCATAAAGGGGTTCCCTGAGCAGCTCCCAGGATTTGGGTTGCTCTGGGTAAAGCTGAAAGAGGCAGAGATGCATTTGCCTTTGGGAAATGGGTTAACAGCCTGGATGCCCCATCTACCTTCTGCATTTCCTAGCATTTAATGAGTCTGCGTGCTAATTAGCTCTCTGAAGTCTCTCGTCTGAAATGCCAAGCTTTAGTAAAACCAGAAATGCAGATGCTTGGCAATACTGGCAATTGTTATTGCTGCAGGAGAGACTGGGGAGCAGCTCTTTGCAAGCAAAACAGGGCAGCTGTCTGGTGGCTGCACAGCTTGTGTGCACACCACGCTCTTTGCAGATGATACTGTGGGTTGCAAGCAAAAGTGGGTGAAGATCTGTGGTCAAAATATTTTTCTCCAAGAAAATATAATTTGAAGTTAAATTGAAACACTTCATAAGTGCATATCTGTTTTGCTTCATCATTTCAGTTTAAAAAGCACTGGAGGCCTCCTCCCCAGCCCTGAAGGTGCGCGGTGCCAGGTAGGATGGGGCCCTGGGCAGCCTCAGCTGCTGAGTGGCAGCACTGCCCATGGCAGGGGGTTGGGGCTGGGTGGGATTTGTGGTCCCTTCCAACCCAAACCATTCTATGATTCTGTGACAGAGCTGGTCCTGTGCCGGACATCCTACAGCTTCTCATAGCCAAACCACATCTTGTTGGTGTCTTGTCCCAGGTCAGGCATTGTCAGGTCATTGTGATATTAGATTTTCTTGCTGGTATTTGTTTCATGACGTAGACCCCTAATTTCACACCCATGGAACTGAGTCACTCTCTGGAGATGCAGAAGTGAACAGGGAAGGAGAGAGCCCCACAGAGCTGCTTCCTGAGCAGACACCCACAAGAACTCTCATTTGGTGACTGCTCTTCCAGTGCTCCTTTTGGACATGCCATGTTTCCTGTCCATGGTCAGCCTGCTTTGCTATGTGGCATCAGAAATCCAGATAGAGGGCATCCACTGCCTCCTCCACCTCCTGCTATCCAGGCGACTATTGGAGTAAGAAATTAAGAAGGAAACTGCTTACAGGACAGGCTTACAGAAACAGACAATGAGCATTTTGAATAACAGGTTGTTCTATCATTGGTTCTACTTTATCAATACATTGTTCTGAATCAAATACATTATTTTTTTCCAAATTTCTACCTATCTTTGGACTGGACAGATTCTGAGCCACCAGCACATGTGTGCATTTGGGTCCTCCCATTTTTTTCTGCAGCCTGTGGGCTCCCAGCAGGCTCCTATCCACAGCAAGCAAGGTACTGAGCACCAGGTCCCACGTTGAGCAGCGTGCTGGATATGGGCATAGGGCACGTGTTCCATGAAGCTCCCCACCCAGGCTTGCCCCAGGGAGGTGGTGGATAACCCTTCCCTGGAGACACTCAGGGTCAGTCTGGGTGAGGCTCTGAACACCTGACAGAGCTGTGGTGCCCCTGTTCATGGCAGGGAGTTGGACTACACGGCCTTTATGGGTCTCTTCCAACTCAAACAATTCTGTGATTCTATGATTATGCTCCAATGGGGAAGGAGAGCAGTGATGGGGTGCAGCCGTGCCAGCGGGCAGCCAGCAGAGGAGATGTGCTCTTACTCATTGCCTGTCAGTCTTTGCAATCACCTTAAATCTTTTTCTTCTAAAAGAAGATGATTCCAGGGAGAGCTTCAAACACTTCTACAATATGCATCTGACTGACCGCATCAATCCAATTTATTGGTATTTCTCACATCCTTTCATTTTCTCATTCCTTCTCGCACTGGCTTGGGGTAGAGGATTAACCAGGCAAATCTCTGGCTTTATCCCTCCGTGCCACAGGCTAATGAGCAAGCTGCAGTGCAATGCTTCAGCCCATCTCCTCATTAAGCCAAAAGCACGTTTTGCTCTCTCAGGGTGGCTGCAGGGCATCCAAAATTTCTCCTGTGCTCATTAACATCTGAGGTTGCCACTCAGCAGTGCAGAGAGCGAGGTGGGATGGTGATCCTCCCGCAGCCCGAACAGCAACCCACCAGTTTTGGTTGAATCCCTTTCAGTTTGGACTCAGGCCAGCTGGTTGCCACCTCAGATTTTCTTCCGATCCACCCTGCACCATTTTGCTGCAAATCATAGAATGAATGAATCATAGAATGACCTGAGTTGAAAAGGACCGCAATGATAATTGAGTTTCAACCCCCTGCTATGTGCAGGGTCGCCAACCACCAGATCAGGCTGCCCAGAGCCACATCCAGCCTGGCCTTGAATGCCTCCAGGGATGGGGCATCCACAGCCTCCTTGGGCAACCTGTTCCAGTGCGTTACCACCCTCTGGGTGAAAAACTTCTTCCTAATATCCAAATCCTGCCACAGGAAGAGCTGCAGAGCAAGGCTCTGCCATACACAACAGCCCCAGAGACACGCTGCAGAGAAAGGATGCTTGTGACCACCCAGGGACCCACGGAGTCAGCAGCAAATGCAGTACAGCTGGGGTAAGAGAGGAGCACCTGAAGCGGGGTGCTGCAAGAATTCGCCCTCTCCTGGCTTCAGACGCAAGGAGACTGAGATTCAGGCAGGGAGACATCACCTGAACTGGTGCCATCACAGGGAATGGAAGGAGGCAGACAGCCAACAGATTCTCTAGGATTTAGGTGGAATTCTGGAGCCCTTAGAATTTAGATAAAACCCTGCTTCAGGTGGGATTTAGGACTGGCTCCAGCCACGGTTACCTCTGTTTCGTCTGTGAAGTTCACTGAAGAGCAGTCAGAATCCCTCCAGAAGTGGCCTATGCACAACGGAGTGAAGAAGCAGAATTTTGGGCACTGCACATCCCAGAAGCTGCCCAAGGGCTCCTTGCCAGCAGCAGGCTGCACCCACCCCTTGGCAGCAGCAGCCACAACCGACCACGTAAGCGCTGCTTTGAACTACTGAGGTGGCCACTGTATGTGTAGGTGCCCTGCAACCCCTCGGGCTGCCCAGGGGTGACCTTCTCCTCATTTAATAGGGAAAAGAGCAAAGAGTGGGTGGGTTGGTGGGATTTATCAGGGAGAAACCTGGCTCAGGAGCAAGAATCACGTCTCCTCACGTTCAGCTCTTCTGGCCTTGTTCGAGAGCTCCCTCATCTCTCTGAGCTCCTGAGACAGGGAACAAGTTATGATTTTAGGAGTAATTGCTTTCAGGAGCCATTAATTCTATTTTTATCTTTCACTGTAACAAAAGCTTCCCAATAATGTCATTACTACTGATCAGCAGTATCCACTAAATACATTGAAATAACACAATTAATGTATTACCCTTTTTACCCCGTATGCTGTTTGATGTTTGGCCCAAAAAGTGAACGTCACATTTCCATTCTCAACTCTATCATATTTATAGAGGACATCTTTCAAAGATCATTTCCCAAGAAAGAGTCACCGCTGTGAAGGAAGCTGTCATAATATGGAAGAAAGCAGCACACACACACACACACACACACACTGACCTCACTCATCAGTTACAAATATATATTGTACAGAACAAGAGTCTTTGAGTAAACGTGGGTGGATCTTCATATTTCACTCAAAGGACAACTATTAAGCAGAGGGGGAACACACTGCCCAAAGAGGTGGTGGATGCCCCATCCCTGCAGACCCTCAAGGTCAGGCTGGATGGGGCTCTGAGCACCTGATGGAGCTGTAGGTGTCCCCGTTCATGGCAGGGAGTTGGACTGGATGGCCTTTAAGGGCCCCTTTCAACTCAAACGATTCTATGGTTCTATGATTCTACGACATATTATTGCATCTTGTTGCATAGTTACTGCTAAAACTGGGACTGGTAAAAACTTCTGAGCACACATATCCACCAAATCTAAGATGTAAAGTCACCCTAAGGCACAGCTAGGCACAACAAGCCCAAAGCAGCAGATATATGTGTTGTGAAGTACTGGGCTGGTCCTTAAAAAATATAAGAAAAGAAAAACAAACCAACACCAGAGAACTAGAGATGACAGGGAAATAAACGGACCATAAAGACTCCCTAGATTAGTTCTCATCCTGCATTGTCATTGCAGACACTGCCAAATGGAAGCTGTTGGAGGGATAAACGCATCATACCTTTACACGGGGCCTTAATGCCAAAGGCTGACTGTGCCCTCCCACCATTCCTGAGCTGCAGCATCCCTCCATGGGCAGCACAGGCAGCAGGGGTTACACAGCCCTGTAAGCAGAGGAGCACAGTACTGGTCTCTCTATATGCAGACCACTAAAACAAGCCAAGATACCAAACTGAAGAGATAAAGAGTCAATCTCTCCACTGCAGCAAGCAGATGTGGCCACAGCCATGGGGTTTGCACCATCTGGGGCTCAGCAGAGAAGATCCTTGTGATGTTGAAGCTGCTCTATGGACGTGAAAAGATCTGTCTTCATCACAGAAGAAAAGCCTTAGATACAGAGCCAGAGGTAATTAAAAAATTCTCTAATCCTCCCACTCTAATTTCCTTAATTTGATAGGATAAAATGATTGTATCTGAGTATTTATGTACTTCGTACAGACTGACGGGGGAAAAAAACAGCTTCCCACCTAAGATCATAAGATTCCTTCTCCTTCTGAGAACATCTTGAAGAAAGTTGGATAATTACGAAGTAGCTGAAAGATCAGACCTTGAAATAACTTTCCTTGGAACTACCAGTTTTACCCACAGCCTCCCTAGCCCTCAAGGCACTCCCACTCACACAATCTCACCATCAAAAACAAGATACCTCATGTCCAACAGACACCAAATGGAGACAGATCTTGCCAGAGCAACTACAAAACTGGCCAATAGAGAGCCAGGTGCAGCTTCATGATAGAAATAGCAAAAGTCATTGGTGATTGTCATGCTCAACCAAAAAAGTTTTCCTGGAAGAAAGTGTACTGCATCCAGACGTGGAGTATAGGAGAGACATGGAACTGTTGGAGTGCATCCAGAGGAGAGCCACAAAACTGGCCCAAGGGATGGAACACCTCTCCTATAGGGACAGGCTGAGAGCTGGGGCTGTTCAGCCCGGAGAAGAGAAGATTCTGAGGTCACCTGAGGGCAGTCTTTCAGTATCTAAAGGGGCTGTAAGAAGGAAGGGGACAGACTCTTTAATAGGGTCTGTTGTGACAGACCAAGGGGAAGTGGGTTCAAACTAAAAGAGGGGACATTCTGATTGGAGATAAGGAAGACATTTTTTATAGTAAGTGTGGTGAGGCACTGGCACAGGTTGCCCAGAGAGGTGGTGGATGCCCCATCCTTGGAGACCCTCAAGGTCAGGCTGGATGGGGCTCTGAGCACCTGATGGAGCTGTAGGTGTCCCTGTTCATGGCAGGGAGTTGGACTGGATGGCCTTTAAGGGCTCCTTTCAACTCAAACGATTCTATGGTTCTATGATTCTGTGATCTGTATCTTCTCCATGGTCTGAGAGATTTTGACTACTGTTACTCCCTCAACCACTTCAACTGAATAACACTGTTAGTTTGGAGTAAAGCCATTGCTCTGATCAGGTTTTAGAGTGGGAAGGGCTGGTTCTCTATAAAAAACATGGCCATATTTCCAACCAGGTGGTCTGCTAACAGTTATTATTTCTCCCTCACAGCCTTGATCTCTGAAAAGCTTTTTCAGATTTCTTTTTCTTTCTGTAAGACACAAGTCTTGCCTTCTACAGCAACGTGTCACCATCAGCTCATGTCATGCTTGGACACATTGGCTCACATCCACCTCACCAGAAGATCTACATAAAGAGCAACCCTTGAACCAACTCTTCAAGTAAATGACTGGTAGCAGAAACAATACTAAAAAATAAACAAGCAATAACAACAAACAAAATGAAATAAAGCAAAAAACAAAACAAAACAAAACAAAATCAGCTGGGGACAAAATCACTGACACAGGGCAAATTTTAGATTTATTGACACGCTATTTCCTTATGAGCAAATGCCATTAAGAAGCAGTAATCTGACACATGCTCAGGTGGACCTTTTCTGTACAAATTTCCTCAATGTCAACTGATTTTTGCTGATGGATATCAGATGTACAGCTCCTTCCTTTGCACTAATTCTGTCTGCTTTCATTTCACCAAAACAGCCTCCAAGTACTTCACAAATACATAGAGAATGGCTTGGGTTGGAAGGGACCTGAAAGGCCATTCAGACTCTACCCCCTGCCATGGGCTGCTCGTCATCCACCAGCTGAGGCTGCCCAGGGCTCCATCCAGCCTGGCCTTGAACACCTCCAGGGATGGGGCACACACACAGCTCTCTGGACAGCTGTGCCAGTGCCTCACCACCCTCTGAATAAAGGATTTCTAACCTAACATCTAACTTAGACTTGCCCTCTTTTAGCCTAAAGCCATTCCCCCTTGTCCTGTCACTATCAGACCACGTGATAAGTCAGTCTCCCTCCTTCTTGTAAACTCACTTCAAATACTGGAAGGCCACAACGAGGTCTCCTCAGAGCCTTCTCTTCCCCAAGCTAAACAAGCCCAACTCCCTCAGCTTGTCTTCCACAGGAGAGGTGCTCCAGCCCTCCGATCATCTTAGCAGCCCTCCTCTGGACCCACTCCAGCAGCTCCAAATCCTTCCTGTACTGGGGGCCCCAGGTCTGGACAAAGTACTCCAGATGAGGCCTCACAAGAGCAAAGCAGAGGGGGGCAATCCCCTCTCTCTCCCTGCTGTCACCCCTCTGCTGATGCAGCCCAGGATGCTGGTGGCCTGGGCTCCAAGTGCACACTGCTGGCTCTTACCCAGTTTTTTGTCCACCATGAGTTGATGGGATGAAATCTCTGCTTCTGGAGCAGCCTGTCCCACCTGACCTTTAAGAAGCCAAAGGACGTGCCAGGCCACAGGCGGTATTTCAGCTGCTCAGCATCAGGCTGTGGTTGATCAAGGGATGCTCTGTCTGACCCAGGTTTGAATCAAGCACATCCAAACTGATGGGATGCTCTCAATCCGTCCAAGGGTTTGCTGGTAATGACTTGGAAGAAGGACTCTCCTTCCTAGAAAACTCAGACCGCAGAGGAGGAAGGGAAAGAGAGGACATGGGATCCCATGTAGCTGCAGCTCCGATATGCAGGAGCACATGGACACAAACCTCCCAGGGAGCTGGCAAGGGGGCTTGGCCAGGGATGAAGGTGGAAGGCCTCATCTCAGAGGAATGTTCAACAGCAGAGGGAAAGAGCTGTGAGAGAAAACAAGTGGTGTCATAGAGATGAAGCATTTGGTAGCTGGGAGGGAAGGGGAAGGTTTGCCCAGGTTCAGTTGCAGAGGATTAATGACTGCCAGTGGGGAAGGCTGGCGCGGGATTCCTGCTTCAGGTTTCAGCACTTTTGTTCCTCTTTCTTCCAGCTTAATTGAGTTGTTATGATTGCAGTCATTGCATTTTTCTATGAGAAGGCGGCTCAGGGGCTGGGATGTCCCTCTGCTGCAATTCCAGCAATTTCAGTTCCAGCAGCCCGCACCTGAGAGTTGCACGGAGGGGGAAAATGTGCATTTAAGCAGAAAATGCTTATGTATTTTAAATAAACCAGGTTATTGTGATGAAACATTGAAGTCTGGGGATGTCCTGGAGAACACAGGGCTCCTGCCATGCTCCCCATGCTCTGGGTGGGGATGCACAGCCATGGCTCTGGTGCAGGACGAATGGATGAGGCTGGGCACAGCAGTAAAGAGGTAAAACCAATTACCTGGCAAGAGGAATTAATTACTGGAATAAAAGTGTGAAGAAAGCACAGGGCATTTGCTGCAGCGTTTCACTGCCTCTATGAGCGGTTAATGGGCACCGTCAGCTGAGCAGTCTGGGGCCTCTCCCGGCACACCATAAAGCACCGCGCTCACCATAAATAACAGGTTTAATACATCTCCGCTTCCTTCCAGCTGGACCTCAGGGTCCCAGAGTTGTGTAAAGTTAACCTTCCTCCCAGGGTCAGGTACCAGAAATGGCTGTGCTCGAGCAAAATCCTTTCTTCAAACCTTTCACAAGTGAGAGATGAACGTTGGCTCCACGCCCAGCGCTGCCTGAGCGCCCAACCCGCAGGTTTGGTTGGCAGCTCCCAAATGAGGCACTGCCTACCAGAACCACGGGATGGGGCTTCTCCTCCTCCTCCTCCAGATACAGAAATATACAGGAGGGTGCCGAAAATTTGTCATCACTTCAGGCCTAGAGGGAGACAAACGTTATTTGAGTTCATTCCTGGGAGCACATTTTGCTGGCTGCTGCTCTGTCAGCTTCAGTCTGCAAACACTTGATCCAAATCCAGGGGTGGAAGGAAAAAGCCTTCAGACCGTCCTCGTGGCCTGCGCCCCGGCCCTCCAAAACAAACAGACCGCTATGTTTTGGCTTAGCAAAAACGCTGAAATGAATTACGTTCGATGCAAGTCACAGCTCCATTTCAGAAGTGAAAGCCGCGCTATTCCTGCCAGAGCACGCTGTGCCTGCACACACCAACACACACCGCCCAGCCAGCCCTGCTGCTGCCCCCACAGGGAGCCCCCAGGGGACTTTGGAACATCCCCAAGGAGGAGACCCCGCAGCCTCCGGGCAGTCCGTGCCAGTGCTCCATCACCTGCACAGCACAGCAGTGCTCCTGGTGTTCACAGGGAACCTACTGTGTGCCAGTTTGTGCCCACCGCCTCCTGTCCTGGCACTGGGCACCACTGAGCAGAGCCTGGCTCCATCCTCTCTGCACCCAGCCTTCAGTTTTCTACAGACACTGATGGGCTCCTCCTGAGCCTCCTCTCCTCCAGGCTGAACAGTCCATGATACTTAATGCTGGTGAGCTGGTTCATAACGTCTTCCGAATCTGTTACTTACTGAAAATGTCCTAAAGTAACCCTGTGCTACAGGTTCTGAAAGAACTTGAACATTACATTGATTTCCAAAATGTCAAAAAGACCAATAAAACCGAGATATCTGGCCAGAGGTGGCTGGGCAGCTGCATAAACTTTGAGTATCTGCTACATTTGTTGTGTTAAATTTTCTGATGAAGTTGGTTTTATTGCAATTGCGTGCTGTCACAAACATCACACATCGTTTGCTGCTTGGTTTTTGGATCTTTTCAAATGAAATCTCAAAGGAGTCTTCAGAGGCCTGGAGCACCGCTCCTGCTGACAGGCTGAGGGATCTGGGCTTGTTCGGCTTGGAGAAGAGAAGGCTCCGCAGAGACCTCACTGTGGCCTTCCAGTACTGAAAGGGAGCTTCCAAGCAGGAGGAGACCAACTTCTTTACACAGGCAGATAAAGAGAACAATTTTAAACAAAAAGAGGGGAGATTTAGGTTAGATATTAGGAGAAAAGAAGCTGTGGGTGCCCTATCCCTGGAGGTGCTCGAGGCCAGGTTGGATGGGGGTCTGGGCAGCCCCAGCTGGTGGGGGGCAGCCCTGCCCAGAGCAGGGGGTTGGAACTGGATGGGCTTTAATGTTTGCAATCCAAACCGTTCCGTGAGTCTATGATCAGTAGGAAGAAAATCCCGCTGGAGGAAGGAGAACCAAAGTGGCCGGGGCCTCAGCTGCCCCCAGAGCCTGCAGGCTGTGGGGCACCAGGAGGCAGCTGCTGACCCTGCAGCCATGTCCTGCCACAAGGCTGGAAACAGCAGGACCATAAATCCTGTCCTGTAACTGGACAGCATCAAGGTGAGCGGCTGAAGGCTCATCCCCAAGAACACAAAGGAGCAGAGGCACAGAGATAGGAGGGAAACCCTGGCAGCCTCACAGACACTGCGTGTACGTACACACCTATGGTGGCTGCAGGAACCCAAGCTGACCATGGTACCAGTCTGCACTGAAAGCACAGACACAGCTGCTTTGACACAGCCCCAGATTGTAACCCCTATAGCTCAGGGCTACTTACCACATGGGGTCAGCTGTCAGAATTTCAGACCTCTTTTCCAGGACACAGAGACTCTAAGAGTCAGAAATGGGAAGGCAAACCTCAGGAAGGCTACACCAAGCACACTGAAAACACTTTTTATCCCTCCTCTTCCAGAGGTAGGATGCATCCCCATCCTTCTGAGCTTGAGGAACAAGGAGAGATTACAACTCTGGCAGCACTGCTGTGATTGCACACAGGCAGTGTCAGACAACACTCAGCTTTCCCGCTGCTGGGCCAAAGTCAAGAGAGCTTCAGAGGTCCTGGAGACACCGCTCAGCACACGATGAGGCCATGGCTTTAGGCAAAGTGTCTGCCCAAGTTGCAAAGGCTAAAGCACTGCTGGCCAGAAATTACTTTTAACAAGACCTTTGTGAATTGGGACTGCTTCACAGGAAAACAACATTTAACTTCATAAAAAAGGAGGCAGCCAATAGGCTGGGAAATAAACCTCCTATTTCTTTTAGTGCCCACGATCTCACACACAGGCACACCTTGCTGTACTGGCAGCGCAGTGGGAAGGAGGGAAGCTCCATTCCAGCCCACAGCGGCCACCCAGACAGACAGCAGCCCCTTCCCACGCCTTTGTACGACGCAGGAAATCCCCATTCCCTTTTCATATATTTTCAGGTCATTTGAGGAAAAAATTATGAGTCACCTACAGCAGCCACAGCCACTTCTTAATGTTTTCTGCTCCTCGATACCTTCATAACTCAGCTCGAGTTTCTCTTCTCCCCTCTCCTCCCTTGAAGATTTATCACGGATGAGGATTTTCTCGGTTTATCCCATTTTCAAGCACCACACTGCCCTTTATGCAAGCAAAACGAATTTAAGCTGTAGTGACTCTTCTTGTCCTTACCCATTCACTGCAGCTTTTCCAAACCTATCTACTCAGGTTGCCTCTGATGTGGATGTGAAGTAAGTAGATGTAGCTGCCTTCAATCTCTCAGAGCCCCATAAACAAAAGCAGTGGACTTCAGAGCTTTTCCTTCTAAGAAATTAAACTACCTGGAGAATTTGCTTTTTCCTTCCATGGTGACCTCCCCTGGCAGACCAGATGCCACCCTGAGAAACTGCGAGGCACCTCTCTTCTTCCTTCCTTCCCCTCCAGATATCCTGCCAAACAGCAACAAGAACAGAATTTCACAAGCACACAACATGCGACAGAAATGGGGAGGGGACTGCTGGCTCCTGCACACAGCTTCCCTGTCCAGAAGAGAAGCTAGCAGGACTCCCACCCAATGGGGCTTTAAGGGCCTGGAGGGATGCTGCCCAAAGCCCCAGATGAGACATCACCCAGAAGGGCAAAAGAGGTTACCAGATCTTTCCTTTTGGCCTGGCTTGCTCAAGTAGCAAGCAAACCCAAAGGGCCTTTCTAGCCCCAGAAACCACATAGAAGTTGTGCAGGTCAGAAGGCAGTTCTCTCCCATTGCTACAGATTCAAAGACCTGTTTCTGCCCTACCACATGTTGCAAACTAAAGCTTAGAAACAGAGGAAACAAAAATCAGTTCTTATTTTCTCCTTGTTTTTGAGAAGACAGGGGAGACCCACTGACTTCATGTTTCAATAAAGTAAATGCATATAGAAAACCAGTTACCTGTAATCTTTTTTCAGGCATGGAAGTAAACAGACAACACCTTTAGTTTTGATGCTTTGTGTGTGACTTGGTGATAATCCATCCGTATATCCGAATATGCACCACTAACTGAAGTTTCACCTTATATACCCAGAAACACATCCCAAGGGAGCACAGATCAATACAAACAAGGTGTGTCAGAAAGCGGTATAAAATAAGATTTATTTGCAAATCACCTTGACAAAAAGGAAACAAGTATATGAGATGTGCATGGTGGAGATTACACACCTGTTCTTTCGTCTTCTGAGATTTCCATTTATATGAACCATGGAATTCTTCCAGAATTCAAAAGGAGCTTTGAAGGTATTCTTTTTTTGTCTTGTCCTGCTGTTCCCTCCATTGGCACACTTACAGGAGACTCAAACGCTTTGCAACAAGAAGTAGCACACGTAAACCAAGGTTGTTCTGTTGTGTTTTAAGGAAAACTTGGACAATAGCCTTTTCACATTTGGTCAGGATGGCGTTAAGCACTTCAAGATTCCCTCCAGGAGCAGCGCTCGGTGCTGTGGTAACACAGAGAGCCCTACAGTCAAACACATCCCACCCTGAAGGATCACATCTTGACTGAAACTTCACATTCTTTCTCATGTAAGACACAGCACATCTGGTTATGATACGAGTTCTCTCTCTTGGAAGCTAAGGAGCTGTCTCGCATGTAAAAATGATAGAAGTTTGGTATTTAATAAGAACTGCAGTGTATAAATGAACCTGGGATAAAGGCAATGCAAACAGTGAGCTTATGTGATTGTGGAAGGGCAACCTCTAAATTACAGCTGCTCGTAACAGTTACAAAGGAAGACAGCAATATCTTCAGAACACTTCTTCAACCAACCTCATTCTCTCCAGCTTTCAAAAAGGCAGGAAATTTCAACTCTGAAGTTGTACTTCTAATTAGATGAGATACAAAGCAAATTTCCAACTCCCTAAACGTTCTCGGAGCAGATCTTGCACATTAAGCACACCATGCTTTAGGTGGAAGTCCAAAATGAGCACCACAAAACAAAGGAATATCTGCTCAGAGAGGAAATCAAGGACCCCAAACTGGATCCATTTTTTTCCCCGTAACAGCTCTAGAAAATATTTCTTCTTCCAACAGGGACTTTCTGTCCCCCCCTTTTTATGAAGTTCAAAATAATTCCAATACTCAGCACTGGAAAAATAGTAGTTTGTGTTTTTTTCCTCTCCATAAATACAACAATGCAAGAGAAGATGCCTAGGCATCACTGTCACCAGTTCAAATAAGGCATTAATGAATGTACTAAATCATTCAAATGTACATAAACATGTTACATACATAAAAATATGTCCCAAATCTTAAAATAATGTTATAAGAGTAATAACTCCTGTATTAGTGACAGCCATTTTGTTATTTTGGCAACAAAGAGCAGGTAAACCAATGTAAGTCTTACACATTATTTTATTTTAGCCTACTTTAGAACAACTAAAATAACACCCAACTGAGCTTTCTCAGCCATCAATCTACATTATAATCCACCATAGGTGTTTCCCCATCCCTTCTGAGAAATCTAGCGCATCTTCATGGGAAAAATACACTTGGTCACATCAATCAATGAAATGATTCTGAGGGAGAGGCACAGAATCCAGGATTTCCCTGAAGCTGAATGCCTTAGCTAACATCAGACTGCTTCCTGAGCAAGGTCAGAACTGAAGAAGTAAGAGACAAGGATTCAGAACAATTTTTATGCTGACAAACCATGCTCTTTTCAACCTCAGTTCAGCCATTCAATTTCAGAGAATGGCAAGTTTGCATTTGCTTCCTGTTTCACAGCTCCAAGCCTTTACTGGAAGCCACGTCAACCTCCACAGTCGCGGCATACTGCAACAAGCAAACTGCATGTGCCCAGTTCTGTACTGGCCCCTCATTTTTACAGTTTTAACAGTATTTTCGGGAGATGGGATTTGCCACATCTCCAGTAAGTTTCATAGATTTGGAAAACAACTACCTGAAAATCCACTACTTGCAAAGGAATTATCATATTTACTAAGAAAGCGAATTAGTTCTGAGCTTCTGCAGTCTCTCAAGTGCTGCTAACAGATCTAGGCCCGACACCTCGCAATGCTCAGGGGATCTGCAAGTCTTGTAGAAGTGATTCAGTTTTCAGTCATCATTAAAGGTTTTGGCAGAGTAAAATTATATGAAATCTGTAATACAGTTGTTAACATTTATAATCCAATGATCAGTTAGAAGTATTATTGCATCTGAAGCGTAAAAATATAGGAGGTTCTATAAAGAAAAATTAAAATAGCATTAATCTAGTACTGATAGTCATATAAAATAACTCACAATTATGTAAGTTTCCATATTTAATTACACATTTAAAAATAAGTTATAAAAATAATTAAGCTTCTTTAAAACTCCTACGATAATTTCTTTTAGGAGTTTTTACTCAAATCTACTGATTGTCTAGCATCAGCAACAGCTTCTGGTACTCGAACAGTCATATTGTCCATTGACTTCTTCAAGCAGATCTGGCAGCCTAAACGTGATCTGTAAGGAAATAATACTGTTTTTAGTTCTAACCAACCATCCACCTACCAGTATTTACAGCCTCGCTTCCCCAACGTTTAGCCACCCCAAACACTTTATGGTCCAGAAACTGATCCCCTACTATTGCATGGTCATAACCAAGACCAGCAGCGGACTGCTTGCATGAACACAAATATATGTGATATCAATCATGGTCACGGATTTACATCCTTAACTTGGGATGTTTACGTTGGGAAGTTTAACCTGAGTACTTCCCACTTGTTGAGGCAACATGTACAAATGGCAACCCTTCCATTTTCAGTGACTAACTAACAGTTCAGCCAAAGGCAGGGAGAGACACTTGCATGGAACACTCAGCATCTCTGAAGAGACCAAGGCAATCAGATGGAAAGCTTCAGTAAAAGCAGACTAACTCACCCACAATCTTAAGACAGCTCAAGAAAACTGAGCACGCATTTATACAACTCACCTAACAGCTTAGGTTAATTTCACTTTTATAGCTTCCCAACAAGATACAACCTGAGTGAGAAGAGATTAGGAACTTCCATTTGGGTCACTTGCATCTTTCTAAAAGCTCACACCCAAAGTCAAACATGTTGGATTTTTACAAGATTTCTACCTGGAGTTCTATATTTTTCCTTAAGTATTTACAGGACAAAATATCTATTTACCTCCTCTTAACACAGTTAGTGCTTAAACAGGTATCTAAGAAGAAATATCTTCCTATGACTTAAATTAACAAAGAAAACCTCTGCGGTAAGGTAACAGAGAGCGTGCATGAGCTGAATGGGACACATTAACTACCTCATTACACGTACAAATTATAGCTTCAGCAACTTCCAAAGTCTAAAGTTTCATCTCTCCACAACTCACTCCCTGTGAGCTTAACACAGCGTTTGCCAGAAATTACACACATTAAAGAACCCTGCCAACTTTTTAGCAGTTCATAAACAAAGCAAACTACAGCTGAGGATAATTGGATTTTTTAACATGAGAAAGTGGATGCTGATACTCCATGAAAAACAGGAACATATTCTGAAAAGCATCTTCATGATCCTAACAATTCACCCACCCAATCAAAACATTATGTTCACAGAAACAAGCGAGCACAGCTTGTGTATTGGATAAGGCAGATTTAAATAGCTTCTTAAAATCATTTTTAATCTCAATAGTCACTACTGAATTAATCCTCTCTTCCATTTTTGCTTCTTCAGTCCAGCAGGGTACAGCATCTTTCTCCACTGTTTTAACAGAGTCCAAGGCTTACTCCCTGCTTTTTCAAGGAATTCAGTTAATTCAACCTGGTATTTAAGTATTGAATACTTAAAACTTCAGCAAGGATGGGCAAATGATTTAGCCAACTCCTTCCAGTGAAAGCCATTCAAGCCTTCACCATTTTTACAGGTCTTCCCTTCCCTCCTCTCACTCTGCTATATGTTTTGTGGATACTTTTTAAAAGGCAGGAAGTCATTGCTGCACAAGTGTAAAGACTAACAGGTAATCCCTATCTAGGCACAGCAGTATTTTCTGGTTGGGTTTTTTTTCTTGCTGTTGTTTTTTCATCTGTTCTTACCTCATATTACAGATGTCCCACTCACTTTCTTAATACCAAACTTTAAAGTGACATTCCTGGAAAGACATTAGGTAGCTGACAGCCCATTTCAAGAATGTAAAGCCACCACTGTTTCACCCACTTCTCCATCATTATGGAGTGCATTAAGACAAGCACACCCAGCAGGTCCAGGGAGGTGATCCTTCCCCACTATACTCTTCCTTGACGGGACTACATCTGGAGTAGTGTGTCCAGTTCTGGGCTCCCCAGTTCAAGAAGGACTGGGAACTCCTAGAGAGGGACCAGTGGAAGGCCATAAACATGATTAGAGGCCTGGAGTATCCCTCTAAGGAAAGGCTGAGACCTGGAGTGCTCAGCCTGAAGAAGATAGAGGGGATTTTTATCAATGCTTACAAATATCTACAGAGCAGGAGTCAAGTGGACGGGCTGCTCAATCTTCAGTGGTGCTCAACAACAGGACAAGGGACAGCAGGCACAAACCAGAGCAAAGGAAGTTCCATAAAACACGAGGAAGAACTTCTTTAGCGTAAGGGTGACAGAGCACTGGAACAGGCTGCCCTGAGACATTGTGGAGTCTCCTCTGCAGATATTTAAAGCCTGCCCAGACACTTTGCTGTGTAATCTACTGTAGAAAATGTGCTTTGGCAGGGGGGTTTGACTAGGTGATCTCCAGAGGTCCCCTTCCAGCCCCTATGATTTTGTGATCTATTAACATCAAATTCCTGTCAATCAATTGGAGAAGATTCTCCACGGTGCAATCAGGGTTGTTTTTTCCCCCCTACACAGTAACACAGTACTATATACAAACTGCATCATCTTTTTTTCACCCCCCAGGTATTTCACAGATACAGTCAACGCATAAAATCTAGCACTGATGAGTTTCAGATCCCACTTGACCACCTACATTTACAAGACAGTCAAGTACTTCTATCCTGTTGAAAAACAGTATTTTTTGACCAACTACTGATCCTCTACAGGGCCTATGCTCTTACCCTGCAGCAATCCAGAACTCAGTAAAGGACTCTGGAAGCCAAGTAACTTCTGGAAGCATCAAGTATCCTTCATGCTTTGTGATTCATTTAAGAACTTCCATATCTGTTATTTCTGTCTAAAAAAGCCCTGTTGAATTCTTTCCTTACCACTATTTAGCAAAAGCTATAAAAAGCAATAGGCAATAGACACAAGCCTAATGCATCCAGTATGGAACAAGACTGACTGTTCTCTATAGCCCATAATGTTATTTTAATGGTTAGCTTGCTACCTTCGGAAGCCATTGTAAGTTAACTAATTAAACCTCATAGAGAGTAGCTCAGCAATGTCATACTGAGTTCATTTGGAACTCCTCGGTGAATACTACCTACCCCTTCCATTTGTTACTACTGATTTATTTGTAGTACTACTTCTTCCATGGACACATAAGAGAGCCCTTTCAGGAAATCCTGTGCCAAGAAAGCTTCCAGTGCACAGAGATCCTGCAACATCTCCAGAGAAAACAATGCAAAAAACGCTTGCTGTTACATTATCTCTTTGTATTTTAAGTGCAGCATCTGCATCATCTACTAGATCCTTATGCAGATGACCTTTTTGCTTCTGATAATAACGAACAAAAGTAGAAAGGTATTTGTTTGGCTTTTATCTTGGTATTTTTAAAACATTTAATTTGCCAGGGTTTGCTTTCCTCCCCTCTCATTTTATTACATTGAATGACCCTATTATTCTGATGTTGTTCAAAACAAGTTTGTTTTAGCCTTTCTAATCAGTCCCTCATTTTAAGAGGTATTAATACTCACAACAGCTGCTAGTTGAAACTTCTCCAATTCCAGAGTCACTGACAAGAAAAAAACTTTTATTCTTAAACTTTCACTGCAGTGCTCTGCCCTGTCTCCATTACACAGCTTTGTACTAGCATGACACCAGGCAACCTGTAGTAAATAGGAGGATCACTTCAGCACTCTTTCAGAAAGTCCTCCTTTCACACATGAAAGACTTCTGGCCACAGGAATAACACGATGATAGGAAAAAATGACACAACACTGAAGTCTTCAGAAAGTCTAAAACTTATTTTCTCTCAAAATTCTTTCGACTAAGCTAATATTTAAACAGAGAACTCGTTTTCTACTGCTTTTCAGTTCTTCAAGAAAAAAAAACTTGTTTTAAGCCTTTCATTAAAAGATGGACAGAGAAAAATAGAAGCTGAAACAGGTTTCTCAGCTTGACTTCTTTGCCTTCTCAATCTCCTAAAAAGATAAGATTTGGCTGAAATGAGGAAAAGAAGTGTACTGCCATGCAGAAAAGATTTGTACAAGATTCCAGTGTTACTGGCAAAAAGAGATAAAAGGCTTAATTCAAAATACTTCCTTGCAGAGACACTGAAAAATAAATACTCTATAGGCCAGGTATAAAGCCCTCTGAAATCACTGGAAAGACTCTCAGAAACTTTAGCAAGCAGTTCCTTTGAAATCTGAAGGAAAGAGCTAATAAACCCCACTCAGCACAGCTGCTTATACTTCATGTGGCTACATTCTCCGAGACAGGCTACGTGTACAGCAGCAGGTAGTCTAGCCCACTAGGAACAGGTGTGTGAAATGGAATGCTCTGAGATGAGAATGTGACATCCACGTTATGAGGCATGTGACAGTGAGGAGGATGAAGAACAGAGGGGTACTTCAAACTTGTGCTAGCCTAGTTCTAGGCCAGTCAGAATTGGAGCACACTGGGCTCAGTTTCACCCAAGAGGTATCCAGGTTGTACATTTGAGAAATACTCTGACATGAGTGGGGACACAGCCATGTGGAACACTTCAGCCTGGAGAAAAGAAGGCTCATGGGAGATCTTATAAATAGATACAAATGCCTGAGAAGCTGTGGAGTCTCCTCTTTGGAGATATTCAAAAGCCTGCTGGACATGGTCCTGGGCATCCTACTCTGGGTAGTCCTGCCTGAGCATGAGCTTGACCAGAGGAGCCCAGAGATGCCTTCCAACTTTAACTATTCTGTGGTTCTACAAAATGAAGGTCTGATACAAACTAAAATGCCAATGTAAACACATCCATAGAATAAATTAACTAACTGCTGATTGATGGGATCAGAAAACAGAAGGAAAACAAGAAGGAAGTTCACATACAGGACTGCAGTAGTAAAGTTTCTGGTGAAGAAACTGGGATTTTGATCATACTTCAGTATCTGACACTCCTACGTCAGACAGCTATGAAGAGTCACTGTTCAGGTACACAATAGTGGACAGCATTTTCATCAACATTTCATCAGTAGTACCAACGTAAGTATGAACTCAAATAATATTTCATGTAATAGAATGCAGCCATTCACTAAAAGCAGATTAAGGCACTTTAAGAACACTGGACTGCTCCACCTGCAAACCCTCCTTTCCATTTACTGATGTAGCAAAGCATTACGTTGCCTTACGTTTCTGTGAGACCATATGCCAGGTCTAGCATGTCCATTTCTTCATCAGTAATTGCATCTAGTTTCTCAAATATGTGGTCTTCAAAGATTAAATGACAAGTTGAACAGGCTAACGTCCCTTCACATGCACCTAAAGAAAACAGCAAGTTAACAGAAAATTCCAAATAACTGAATTTCACAACAATACTTTAATATAGAACACGTCCACACTAACATAACAATCAGTGTAACTCATCATCAGACTGTAAGAACCACGCAGAAGCACTCTGTTGATATACTTCATGGTGGTATTAGCAGCACATATTCAAACCAAGCATGATGCTGCTCTGCACAATTCAATTTTGAAAATATATCACGTCTTCATGTACATAAAAATACATGTGGAAAACTTCAAAGAACTGTAAAGTGCTGAATGTAGAAGCTGTCACATCAACAGTGTGTGCATTTTAACATTGGGGAAAATAGTAATGAATAAGTTAAAAAGAAAAGAAAAATCACACTGAGTAGACTGTTTAAACAGTGGAAAGCCTTACTGCGGTTGTAAAGCAGCAGCAAACTACTCAAGGACAGCTGAATTGTACAACAGTTTAGTTTCTATGCACACATTTCCACCACTATTACTGCACATAGGATGCCCCCTAGTGATAGAAGTAAATAGATAACACCTGCATTTGACTTTTTTTTCTCACTATCTATCCCCCCTCTAAAAAGAGCATACGTTTCTACATTATTTCCACTGCATTATTTCTCTGCTCTAGTGTGATCACCAAATTATGGTTTGGTATGATTACCAAATTATTATTGAAATTGGTACAGTATGTTGCAATTAAAGGTTAGTAGAGTATCTCAAATGTTTATTTTGGTCATTATTTACAGTCTATTGACAACATTATCTTTTTTACTACACTTTCTCATAATGTTTTAACATGGCTGATATTAACATGAAATGAGAGGACCTTAACTGCAGACTAAAGAGTAGCCATAAGCCTATACAATAGATTTATTTATAGAGAGATATACAGATATACAATAGATTTATTTTATGATATATAAAGGTAGCTATGTCAATGTGCCATGCATTTTTTAGTTTATTCTTCGAATGTATACAACCCATAACAATATTCTTTAGAACCTTAAAGATTTTATTACTAGCAGTGGCATGTATTCATACTTAAATAAAACACACATTACATTTCAAGCTGTGCTGAACTAGCACTTTCCCCCCCACTATAAATGGCTCCATGCTATATATTCATTCATGCAGACTGTAATCCCATTTCCTGCTTTACTCTGTATTATTACTTCTTAAACTCACATATGCTCTGAAAGTTTGCTTTGTATAGTCAAAACCCTGTAACTACCATGGAACTAACTGGGGAAAGTCCAAAGTTTGAAGGAAAAGGGAGGTTTCTTAATCTCTTTCTGTTTTGATTTTAAACAGAACTTGTACTGAGTTAGAATATCCCTAACACATTGGTCTCCTTTACCTGCTTCTTTTATTAGAAGCTCTTGCTCTTCTTTGCAAACTGACATATACCTGGTTGTTTCTTTCATTGGTCATTCAAATACCACAGCAATACATGCTACAAAAAGCCAAATAACAAACTCAGATCACACAACAATAGAGAAGTTACTCAACACTGTCAGAAATACACCATTTTTGTGTGGTCTTCAGAAGCTTTCAGCTCACAGAGGTGGCATCTCTCATCTTCACAGAGAAATTGTCCAAGCAGCCAGAGATCAGGTTAGGAAAGTTAAAGCCCTGATAGAATTGAATCTGGCCAGAGACACAGAGGGCAACAAGAAAGGGTTCTTTAAGCAATGCCAGCAATAAAATGAAGACTAAGGAAAACGTGAGCCCTCTCTGGAAGGAAACGAGAGCTGGTCACGTGGGATATGCAGCAGGCTGACGTTCTCAAACTTAATTGCTTCAGCCTTGATGAGCAACTGCTCTAGCCACACTGCCTAAGTCACAGAAGGCAAAAGGACTGGGAGGACGAAGAACTGCCCACTGTAGGAATAGATCAGACTCAAGGCATCGAAAGAACCTGAATATGCACAAGTCCATGGGACCTGATGAGATGCATCAGAGCATTCCAAAGGAACTGGCGGATTAAGTTGTTAAGCTACTATCCATTGTATTTGTGAAGTTGTAGCAGTTCAGTGAAGTCCCCACAGACAGGAAAAGGAGAAATATAACACTTATTTTTTTAAAAAGAAAAAAAAAAAAGGAAGACCCAGTAAACTACAGGTCAGTCACTCTCCCTCTGTGCCTGACAAGATCACAGAGCAGATCCTTTTGGAAACTATGCTAAGGCACATAGAAAATAGGGAGGTAGTTGGTGACAGCCAATATGACTTCACTGAGGGCAAATCGGGCCTGGTAAATCTGGTGACCATCTGTGACAAGGTTACAGTGTTGGAGGATAAGGGAAGAGTCACCTACTTGGGCTTGTACAAAGCATTTGAAACTACCCCACACGGCATTCTTGTCTCTGCACTGGAGACATGGATCTGATGGATGGACCACTGAGTGGATAAAGAATTGGCCGGATGATCACACTCAGAGTTGTGGTCATGTCTAGGTGGAGATCAGTGACAAGTGGTGTCCCTCAGGGGACTGGCACAATTTAACATCTTTGTCAGTGATGTAAACAGTGGGATTGACTGCACCTTCAAAAAGGTCTGCAGAGAACATTCAGCTGAGTGGTGCGATCAAGATACAGTGGAGGGAATGGATGCCATCCAAAGGGACTTGGATAGTCTTGAGAGGTGGGCCTGCTCAAATCTTATGAAGTTCAGTAAGGCCAAGTGTAAGGTCCTGCACCCAGACTGGGGCAATTCCAAGCACAAATACAGGCTGGGTGGAAAATGAATTGAGAGCAGCCATGAGGTGAAGGACTTGGGGAGGAAGGACTGAGGGGGAAGGAAGTCAATTAAAAAAAACCTCAGCATGAGCTGGAAACATGCACTTGCTCCCAAAAAGACAACTGTATCTTGAGCTGCGTTGAAAGAAGCTTGGACAGCACGGTAAGGGAGGTGATTGTCCCCATGCACTCCACTCTTGTAAGATCCCACCCTGCAGTACTGCATTCAGCTTAAGGGGCCCTGGTGTAAGGAGGACAAGGAGATGTTAGAACAGATCCAGAGGAGGCCATGAGGATGATCAGAGGGCTAGAGCACCTCTCCTGTGAAGACATAATGAGAGGGTTGGGGTTGAGCTTGGCAAAGAGAATGCTCCAGGGAGAACTTACAGCAGCCTCCTAATACCTAAAGAAAGGTACCTACAGGAAAGCTGAAGAGGGACTCTTTATCAGGGAGTGTAAGTTACAGGACAAAGGGTAATGGTAAGTTTAGATTTGATACTACAACAAAATTATTTACTCAGGTGGCAGTAAGATACTGGAGCAGGCTGGCCAGAGATGTGGTGGTTGCCCTATCCCTGGAAGTGTTCAAGGCCAGGCTGGATGGGGCTTTGGGCAACCAGGTCTAGCGGGAGATGCCCTTGCTCATGACAGAGGGCGGAACTGGAGGGTCTTCAAGGTCCATTCCAACCTCAACTATTGTATTATTTTTTAGATTCCTCCCTGACACCATTCTGTCACCATTATCCTCCTTTAATTCCTTCAAGCAAGGCTCACCCCAAATATCTTTCACAACTAGATCCAAAATATTCTATGCACCCACAAGAGAAAAAAAGTATTTTATTTGGACTCTTTTCCACATCTAGGTTTTACAAATACATTCATAAACATTTATGAATAAACTGGTAAGAGATCCCAATTTCCAGACATTGAATATCGTATTCAAGGAATCCACTTACCAAAACCATCTATGTCTAGATTATTTTCAACAACAACATCCAGCAATGAGTCTCCAGGTTTTCCTTTGGCTGTTAGCTTATCACCATCGCGGTTTATGAAATGAACAGTTATTTTATCTTCTGAGCTGAAAAAGAAAAGTACACAATGGAACCAAAGAAGCAAATCTATTATATTTTAGATCTTCACATTTGATTGAATACTGCTACAACAATAACCTCTATCAACTGTAGGAGCACAGAACTCTAAGGGAGTTATTGACTTTTCAAAGCTGTAGTAGGCACAGGCATTCACTGGTGGCATTAAACACAAAGACATGAAAAACAATACCAAAAACCCCTTCACTTATGTTTTATCACTAGAAGCCATTCAGAATCCTGATGCTTCACCTTTCACCAAAGGGATTCCTCGCTTTCTTTTAGTCATACTATTTGTATTTTCACCAAACAAAAGCTGACTTGAAGTGCTTCACACTTCTCTGTGAACTCACACTTAGCATTTACAAAATGATCTAGCAGATTACACTAAAAAGAATTAACAAGTTTAAAAGTTTCCCATGTATGGTTGGAACTTAAGGCATTTTATTACCTCTAAAATCTAATTCTGTTCTCCTTCCAATAACGGGAATAGTCCAAAAGTATTTGCCTTTTCTGACTGCAGGTTCTCTTAGAATTACACCTTGTAAATATTTCTTCTGGTGAAGTGCATCAAAATTTCAACAGACATCAAAGAAAAGTCTCCTGCTTTGCTTTTCAGGCAGTTGTGTATACTTAAATTTTTAGGCAGAATGCGAAGGAATTATTTTTCTTAAGACTAATGCTTTTGATATGGAAAAAAATAGATTTTTTTTGTGTTCCATATGGTTTCCTTTCACATGCAAATTAAAGGAAAGTCGTTAATATAATAGCAAATCAAATACAGTTCATTAGAATAGACTAGGCTCTTTCTCAGAGCAAGTGAGCAACACAAGAAAAACTCGTTGGATAGACAGGGAAGAAACATGCTGAGAGGTCAGAGATACAAATAAAACAACTGAAAGCTAAAGCAACATCTATACCTCAATGTGAAATCCATGTTCAAGAACAGCTCACTTCATATTACATACACTCTTTGTGCTAACTGCAGGCTTTAAGCAATATACCACACAGAACACATTCAAGCCTGAAAAACCAAGCCACCTCCTAGGAAACTCGAACTTGTAGGGCTGAATATTAAAAAACTGGAACTGGCTACAAAAGAAAATGCAGTTCTAGCAATTAAAGTTGAAGCTCATTTTGAAAAGCAAACATGCTCATTGCTCTACACTTAATGCACTTGCGCCAGCTGTAAGCTCAGTTGGCAGCAGTACCTGCTGTCACATCGTGATGTTGTGTCCAACTCCTGTCGTATCACCCCTCAGCCTACTTTCTGGAAGGCAACTGCAGGCGACTGCTAATCATAAATTCATTCCAAAATAATAATCAATAATGAAGGATTAGCCCTGTGGACTCCCACAATTCAAATGAAGCTCACACTACAATGAAATTCAGAAATCTTAGAAGATGCACCTTCAGATAATACAATTCATGTTCTGCAGTCACCTGTGCTATCAGGGGAGTGCTTCCAGCAAGCCATTCTGCAGAAGTTTAAGTTACCACTGCGCTCTTCTTTCCACTCCCCCGCTCAGCATTATTACCTCCCACAGCAGAGATGAGGAAACCAGCACCCACCTCCCAGATACACAACTGCAAAATCCACTGCCTTCACCAACATTCAACTTCACTGATAGGTTTAGATTGCATCTGCAAAAGTATAGATTCCAATTCTGAGAGCTAAAGTAAACCACCAACAATGTTCAGCTCTTCAAGAAGTCCTTCCAGAGCTCACCAAAACACTCATTTACCAAAACATTTCTGTCAATACGACAAACACGATCCTAGCAGGAGACAGGGATGCAGCTGCATTTATAGACATTTTGTGCCCATGTAAGTGCTAAATATTTGTTCAATATCCAAAGCGCATCCTTTCTTTCACTGCAGAATAAGGCAATAGCCAGTAACACAGTCCAAATAGCAAGATGTCTGACTACAATGCTGTGAGATGACAGGAAGCTTCCTAAGAGGCTCCTTAAGAGGTCCTCCCTAGGTGGGTTTTCACAACACACCTGAACTATCTTCCTCGGTGATTACAGTTTAGTCTGGAATAACAGCAGCATCAGATGAACAATGGTTCTCCCATCCCTTCTTTGTTCCATCTACCTCCAGCACTCACAGTGCCCTGCAGTGAACTGGGCTGGAAACAGAATGGGCTGAAAACCAATCTTGGCAGCCCTGCGGCCATATGAACAGCAGAACTGGTACAGTCAGATCTACCTGTTACATAACATCTGTTTAAAACAAGACGACAGAAATAGCACTCCTCTTTCTGCAGCCACCATCTTACACTGGCTTTTGCCAGCTGTGGGGCAGCACCATGGCTGAGTATGCCCAACTTAAGTATCATCTTTAAGTCATCAGTTTTTGTTAAAGAACATAGGAAGGATTAATTTTGTAAAGAGGATTAATCCACCTGATTGATCAATGAAACTGAAATTTATTTGTAACAAAGTTTAAGACACTTTGGTCTTCCAATAGGATCTGTCTTCCTCGTGCTGGAACAGGCTGTCCACAGAGGCTGTTTATGCCCCGTCCCTGGAGGTGTTCAAGGCCAGGTTGGATGGGGCCCTGGGCAGCCTAGTTTAGTATTAAATGTGGAGGTTGGTGGCCCTGCCTGTGGCGGGGGGGGGGGGGTTGGAGCTTCATGATCCTTGAGGTCCCTTCCAACCCGGGCCATTCTGTGATTCCTGCGATTGCCATCTTAAGTACCTTTCACACAGCCAAAAAATTTAATCTACAGATCACTGAGGCATTACAGTGCATGAACCCGACTGCTGAAAGTGGTTCCAGAAGCTTAAGTACATCACTAGTCAGAGTGTCAGAATGCACACTGCGTGGATCTTTTCAACTGAGAGATTCCACTGAAAGAAAGAAATCACACCTATGTGGAACAGCACTTAGGGTTTATGAATTTCAAGCAATGTGGCTTTTGCCTACCCAGACATCATTTACATGGGGAAAGAAAAAAAAGTAACAACAAACGAAGAAGAGCAACAAAACCCCCACCACTCTGTGAACAAACTGCACACAGAAGATTAACATGAAATATATGCCAGGTCTTATGCAAGCATAAATAGCCTCAGGATTCCCAGAAAGAACCAAACATATTTCAAGTGATTTACATACAGCATAAATATCCCAATTCGTGCTTAGATTAACTTTTTTTTTTTTAAGCTGTTAAAAAAATTCATTCCTTCATATGGTTGCCACAGTACTATCAACACTGTTATCAAGCGTCACTAGGGTACCCTAAATTAAGCATATAGCAAATGAACTGAACAGCAGCAGAGAGTTGATAGGTGCTGTTTGTTGTCCCTCCTTTGCACAAACGATGTGCACTGCAAGAATACCTCTCCTCCCTTGAAAAGGGTACCCTTCCTAATCTTCAGCCACTACTTGCATGGTAAGCGTCATCTATACTCCTCCAAACAGAACTGTACCCGGGTGTTGCACAAGGAGAGACCAATTCTATTATTCCCAGATTTTCTGATTAAATGGCTCACCCAACAGCCCAACCTGACTCTCAGAAGAATTCACTACGCAAGTCTTAATTAAAATTTTCAAGTTATGAATCAAAACTAATCCTTAAAACAGCAATTATGCACTGCAATGAAAGTGCTGTATGAGTAACTGAACTGATATAAGAGAACTGTTAGATAGTTACCGTTCCCCATGAAATGCAAAGTGAGGATAACAGGAAAAAAATGGATTGAAGGAAAATAATGAAGATGGGAATGAAAACAATGCCTGACGCCTCACTGAAACCCTTGGAAACCTCTGCTCACAAGAATCCCTGCCGCTGATGATTTTATATAGCTAGGCCTTCATTCTCTGGACCTAAGTAAAGATAGGTTTACATGTATGTACTATTATCAATCTTTTTATTGGACTGATACTGGCTGATTATACAAATTTAAGGAACTGGGTCTTAATACAACATCCAGAAAAAGTAAGACTGGAGAAAAATAACTGGCAGTAAATTGAGGAAGTGCTTACAATTAAGTAAGAAAATGTTTTCCCTTTACAGTAATCTATTTCCTCCCATTTGTACCTAGTTCAATAACTTCAACTTTTGAAGTCTTAGCAATGTTTTAAAAGACCTTTTTAAGTTTTGACCTCAAAATAACTGATAGCCCGGGCAAGTCACTGGAGACTTATTTTAAGGCACTGGGCTGGGTCAATCAGATCTAAGCAGGCATACAGGAGACCTGGATTAAAAAGTTCTTTCCATTCTGTACTAAGAACATTTGCTGGAACAAAATAAAAGCTACAGGAGAGCTTAAAAGCGAACTACTGGAACAACTTCTATGATTCTGTAGGAGTTGGACTCAGTGATTCTTATAGGTCCCTTCCAACTTGGGATATTCTATGATTCTAATCACGGTGGTGAGGGCCACCCAACACTTAGGAGCAGCCCAGGCTACACCAACAGTGCTGGGCAGCTGGCTGGGGGCCCCGCTCTTAGCCAAAGGGACTTCCCTGACAACCCAGATAATCTGGCCTTTAAGTCTGTATTTTCAGTACTGGAAGCAGGCTCTTTGAATACTCAAGGTACAGATGGGAAGGCAGTCTTTGATGACACACACTACGGTGCAAACCTACGGGTGAAGGCCGCGTGACATTACAGGACAGCCTGGTCAGGGGCTCCACACAGCTGTACGTACAAGCGCTTTTCGGTGAAGAAGATCTACACTAAAAGCAGAAGAGCCCCTCAGGACGGATCTCGGGCGCTCCCAGCATCCATCCTGCTAACGCACCCAGCAGGAGCACGGCTCCTCGCGGCGACCTCGCTGAGGAAGCTCTGCAACTGAACTCCGCACACCGCCGCCGGCTCTACCGCCACGCACCGCCCGCAGCGCGGTCACAGCGCAAGGCCCGGCCCGGCCGAGCCACCGGGCCCAGCAGGACCTCCCGTAACGCGGAGTCCGGTCGAAAGCCGGGAGGGAGCGGCGGCAGCGCCTCGGGGCCGACAGGGAGCCGAGGAAGCGTCGGAGCGGGCCGGGACACGGCGAGGGCACCGCGGGAAGGTCACGCGGCGCCGCCCGGCGCGGCCGTCTCTCGGCCCCGGGCGCCCTCAGCCCCGCCGCCCCGCAGCTCTACGCCGTGAGCGGCCGCCCCACGAGGAGCCCTCCCGCCCGCCTCCCCGACCCGCTTACCTGCACGCCGCCCGAGCCGAGAGGCTGAGCGGCCGCAACGTCCTCACGGCCACGGCGCTGCAGCTCGGCCCCGTCCCCGCTGTCGGCAAAGCGGAGAGGAACCAGCGGCGGGAAGGAGCGGCGGCGGCCCGGAGCAGCAGGCGGGCCGGTGCCGGAGCGGCCATGGCAGCGGGCGGGCAGCGCGAGGCCTCAGCGCCGGCACCGGGAGGGGTGGGGGCAAAGTCTCGGCGTTTACGCCTTCGGCGCAGGTTGCGGCGACTTTCGTAGCGATCTACGCCATCCACGTAACGCGCTTCCCGCCCCCTTCTGGCGGCGTCGAGAGGGGACCGCGGGACGGGAGGAACGGCGGTACGCAAAGTGCGCAGCGTAGCGCCGCGTAGCTGCAGGCGGTACGGGAGAGGCGTAGGGCTGCTCGCCGCTAGGGCCGGCCTTCCCGCCTCGTTCCTTCGGGGCCCGCTGCAGGCGGTGACAGATCCCTGCTCCCAAATCCAAGCCCTGGTTCTTTCGCGAGGTACTCCCGTGGAGCCCGACGTGAGCTCGTCCCCTCCCCGGTTTGCTCTGTGAGGGACTTCTTGACTCCCCAGGTCCTCGGTGCTATTTCTTCTAAGAGAAGCTGAACTTCTAACACACAGGTATCAGCAGACGGGCAGCAGTGCCTCAGAGGATCTGTCAGGAAGAGAACTCAAATATCAGTATGGAAATGTTGAGATTTCCCCGATGTTACAGACCACATGTGACCTTAAGTCGGCTTTCTGCAGGCATGTGCTTGTCTGCAAGTTTTGACCAGAATCTAAAGGAGGGTGGGGGGGTAAGAAAGGAGGGGACAGCCTCTTCAGCAGTCTGTGGTGACAGGACAAAGGGAAATGGATTCAAACTCAAAGAGAAGAGATTTAGACTGGATATGAGGAAGAAGCACTGGCACAGGTTGCCCAGAGATGTGATGGGTGCCCCATCCCTGCAGACACTCGAGGTCAGGCTGGATGGGGCTCTGAGCAACTGAATGAGCTGCGGGTGTCCCTGGTCATTGCTGGGAGTTGGACTGGATGGATTTTAAGGCTCCCTTCCAACTCAAATGACTCTATGATTCTATATTTGCATAAATGCAGTCAATATTCTTGAATATATCGAAAAGTAGTGTCTAAAAAAATAGCACGAGGGCCAGATCCTCAGCAGGTATGCTGCTATTCCCTCACCCTTGTGAGCTCTGTTTCAATGAGTTTCTCTTGAAACATTGGAAAAAGTAGCTGCAAAGAATGTGGTTTATTTCAGCATTGTTCAGACAGCACAGGATCATAAATGCACCTACGTGAGGCAGCATATAGATAACTTCAGCTTTGTGTGGATTTCTAGTTTTGTAAGGTCAAAAAAGTGCATCAGATAAGCTACTCTGACTTTTTCCAGAGGCTGCTTTAAATTAGTGGTTAATGCAGGAAATAAATCTGAAAGAAATCCTCTGGACCTTCCAGTCTAAACCTCTGCTGTCATGTATTCAAGAAATTCAACATAAAATTATTTGTTTGCTTTTTTTTTTTTTTTTCCCAGTATTAACCCCACTGAAAAAAAAGATCACTTTCACTCCTTGGAAGAGCATAAAGTCTAATTATGTATTAATTTTCGAATAATTCATTTTAGTAATGTAATTTTTAGTTTAGGATAATGTATACCAATCTTTTCTTGCCCGGTGCTGCCCATGAGTTTAAATGGTTCTTGACCTTTCTGATGTTCACTCACAGTTTGTTGTGTCCCCTCCAGCCCTTTTGTTTCAGCCTCTGTTTTTATTCATCTGATTTCACAAGACAGGAAACTCTTATGTAATTCTCCTGCTTTTCCCACTAAGTCATTTCTGCATATGCTCGTTTGAATTCACCCATGTTAAACCTGGGCAACTAGTTAGATGCTGCATTCACTTGTACAGTGTCTTTAATGAAAGTGCATGGCCATCATACATCCTAGGATTCTATTTGGTTATTTCTGTGTACACATCAAACTAGTAACCCCAAATCATTGTGTGATCATTTTATCAACCACATGTCCCTTGTTGCTTATTAAAGAACTGTATTAACAGGATGAGTTCTTGCTTTCCTCAGCTGAACACAGCAAGCTCTAAGCTTTGTTTCAGGTCCTTCCATGTGAGACGTACATCCATACAGTGCTTTCATGAAGAAGACCATTTCCACTAACCACCTTTACCCCCATGTTCAGCACGTTCCCTAGCTCTGTCATTGCCCTCGGATGACCATGGTCCTGAGCACGTCACCCCTTTGTAAATGTTCACTTGGCAGAGTCCGAAGTCAGAACCTTCTGTATTAGAGCTGCTGCAGCAAAAGCTAGAAGTGAGGCGCTGTCTCTCCTTCCTCCTGGGAGCCTCTTTGAAGCAGAGGCTTTATGCTGGCCCTTGCCTGCAGCAGTGCAGCCATGTAGCGGCTGTATTTGCATTGTCTCAAGTCTCCATAGGTCTGTCTGGCTTGACCCAGACTCACTGACTTGGCATCCTGATATGGCCTTGGATAGGCCTCGTCACCGTGGCCTTGCTGAGTGAACAAATAACTGCTGCTGACCCTGACCACCATCTTGCAAACCAATTTTGACCCTGGCTTGCTGCTCTGCTCCCTGGCTCCTTGGTGCGGTGACTGCTTTCCTCTGCCTGATTGCTCCACTTGGCTCCCAGCCACATTCCCTTGCAGAGCTACCATCTCTTGCTGTTCTCTCACATTTCCCACCCCCAAACAGAGCCCTCCTATGTAATTTCTTGGCATTTTCTATATAATGTGTGCTTTTTGGGGGGGCTCGTTTGAGAAGAAGGCAGAGCAATTTGGTCTGGATACCTGAATGAAAAGCAGCAGATTGAAATAAAAGAGACAAAGATAGTTAATGGTGTGTTTATATCAGACATCTGTCTGAACCTCACATTGCTTGTGTAAAAGCTTTGCTGCTTGTCTCCATGACATGTTCATTGTAATGATAAACATTTTGCAATACAAGCTTCATCTTTCCTCTGTATTTGTATAGGTTCTAGTATATTGGGAAACATATATATATATTTACAGTTCTGTTCTCCAGTTAATTATTTTTAAGCTCCTATTTGCAGGAGGCCAACAAACCACTAGATGGCAAACAATTTCTACAAGATAATACCCGTGTATTCATACAATCTTCTGTCCTCAGCTTTATAACTGGGGCTTTGGGGTGTAGTGCAATGGAAGTTCATAGAAATCTGGGGTGAAGATGATGTGGTCCTGCTCCTGCTTGCCCTTTTGCTGTTTGCTGTTCATGCAGCTAGGTGTGGAGAGTGTTCTTAGAGGTTATCTATGCAAAAAATAACCTAGCAAAAAACAAAAAGAAGATGGAAGGGCTGTTTCCAGCCCTTTCAGTTCCATCAACCAGCTTACAAAACAAGAAGGTTTATTCTGAGAGCAGCTGTCTCATCTTGGGTTCTTTTATGCTGCTCAGCAATGGTATCAAATTTCTCTTATCTGGCATTTCCAGGGTTCAGGAGGACAACATTCTGCATGTGTACAAATGGTCACCAGATAATCTCCACAAGTTACTGAAGATGCCCTCTGACTCCTGGCTTTTCATCAGCAAGAGACATGGTATGAAGACATGTTTGTGACACGGCTGTTTTTATTTTGAGGATTAAAGTGGTTTGTAAGCCTTTCTGTAAGGGCAGGTTATCTGAGTACCATCAAAATCAATGTGGGGCTGCCAAAAAGTTCTGCAGATTAAGGGTGATTTGGATTTGAGAACTTTGCCCCTTTGTTGCTGAGGATCTGATAACTGCAGTACAACAGGGCAGGAGAATATTGTTTTCAGTTGCTTTGTCTTTGCTGGTTTCACTACAGCACCTGAAATACAGTGGGGAACAGATAGAAATGTTTGGAGTTTCTCATTCAAAGAGGTGGAGCTCTGGGAATGAGGTGGAGCCCAGTATTACCCACTCAAATAGGGCAGCTAAGGAGGTGGGTCTGCCTCATGACAGAAACATGAATTAACTGTGGCAGAATTCTGCTCAAGTGCCAGTAACTCTGTGTTCAGAAGCCATGGTTCTATCATACATACTGCAAAGTCTGTGTGAGAATTTTCATCTGAGTAAAGGATATTCAAGTTAGTTGTCCAGAGACTTGGTGCTTTTTAATAGAAAAATGTGTGAGTTTTAAACAGAAATGCTTTTCTTACTCTTTTGAATTTATGGAATTCTTTTACTTCATGTTATGCTTTCATTTCGTAGCACCCCCTCTTTCCTATGACAAGTTGAAGAGTGGGGGACAGCCAGCTTAATGTGAAATTTTCAAAACTAAGCAGGATTTGCCATCGCAGAATTATGGCCAGGTTTATGGCCAATAGGGGATCTCAAAGTGTGTTCAGAATACAGCTGTACACGTTCAGGAAAGGGAAATCCGCCACTGGCTGTTAGATATGAAAGCGCTGTGTCTAGCGCCTGTCTGAAATCCTTGATGGGCAAGTTGTTGGAAGCTGGAAAAAAACAAGGGAAGTTGATGCTTGCTCCACTGTCACATTCTTCCCCTGGCGTTGATTTTGACAGCTGCTGAAGACAAAATAGTGGGCTTGAGGGGCCTTTGGCCAGTCACTAAGTGGACATTTCTTTGGTCTGACTCCTTCCTAATTTTCTTACATATACTAGCACTCTGAAGCTGAAGCTGCTAAGTTTGCAGTGGAGGACAGGAAGTGAGGACCAACATCCACCAGACCTCTCCTACTGAATTTCAGCCTGGGCAATATTTTCATTGCTACCAGCGCTGCATTCCTGACTGTAGTTCAACAGTAATTAGAGGCTTCAGTTAGACAAGAAAGCAATTTTCTGACTGCACAAAATTTGAGTTGAAAATGAATTAAAGCCTGATACTCACTTCTGTTGCCTGTTAGTGCCCACCTCTCTTCTCTGCACAGTGCTGTTATGAATTGTCTGTAATACATTTTACTCTCTTCCCAGAAGTCTTTACAGCTGTTTTGTAAAAACCCATGCAACTAAGAGTAAGGCACATCTCTCCGTTAAGCAAGGATATTGATTGCTGTCCTGTCATTTCCAGGTGGAGTGAGTGATAAACGAGTACTGCATGTTGATCTTTATTATCTTTGAAGAATACATCCTCGAGGAGCCTGCTAGAAATGAACGCACTTACTTCTAAAGACAGCCGGTTAGTTTGTACCGAGAAGCAGCTCAATTACACAAGAAAGCGTTTGGTGTGAGATTGTTAGAGAAAGTGAAGTACAAAGGTAGCGTAGGAAGGCTTGCAGTTGGTCTGTGTGCCCGCCAGGAGGCACGGCAAGCTTGGGCTGCAGCTTGTTCATAGTGCTGAGCAGATCAGTAACGAAGGGAAGCAAAAGTTTTCCTCTGGTTTTTGCATCCGGAAGAAGGAAATTGAGAGATTTCTAATGAATATATAGAATAAAAATGGGAGCGTGGAGAACTGGCAAGAAACTGGAGTAATCAGATGCATGTGTGTTGAAACTATCCTCCAGCCAAGGCTGTGAATTGAAATACACTTTGTTGCTGTTGTTCACTTTCATAAATGTCACAGTTGGTGTGACTGAAAACAAAAATATTGATCAGTGCATAAAGCAATAAAGTGGCTCTTCTTAAGGTATACATAAGCAGCTGTGTAAGAGAACTTTCCAAATTAGATACCTGTGTGCACATGTGGAAAAGGACCAAGTTCTGGTGCTGCAAACATTTATGCACGTGAATCATCATATCTATTATCTATCAGTATATATATATAAAAGATTAGAAAAAGAAAACCCACACAAAGCAGACACGGACTTACCAAAAGGCACTGCACGTTTGGGACTGTGCAGCAGTCTGGTTTGGAATAAGCTTATCAGTTATGTTTTGTCTCCAGTGGTGTAACTGAATTAGGAGAAATGATCCCTTTCTCTGCCAGCCTAGGAGCATGCAGATCGCATCTGGAACCTGAACAGTGGTGTACTCAAAGCTGCCACACGTTACAATTTCTATAACATTTTAATCAAAGCGCTCTTTCCGTCATTTCAAAATCAGATGGTAAGTGAGGAATTGAGCATCAGAGAAGAAGCAAGCAAAAAGTTCTTTTCCCAGGCTTGAAAAGAAAAGAAATAAGAGCACAGAAAGGAAATAAAGAGAACCCCAAACTATTATTAAAGTCTCATGATTGTATATATTTTTTTAATTGCCAGTCTCATGACTTTCTGGGAACTGATTTATTGAAAGCCTTGGTTTGGCAATTCTGTGCTTGGCTAGCTTGGCCTTTGCCCAAGTCCCCTTTTTTTCTTGGCAGCACTTGAAACAGTTGAGCTGTGGCCCATGCTCCTTCATAATCCAAGATTGCTGTGTGCAATGAAGAGCCCTTCAGCAGAGGAAATGAGCACGGTGACCCCAAGCCCAGCTGGCTGCATGTGCTGTGGGGGGCTGCTCCCCGGCACTGCCCCCTTGGTGGGCTCAGCGCATCTGGCGCTCTGCAACTGGTGCAGAAACTCGTGTTTATTTTAAATCCCGTTGGTTCAGCTGGCAGTAACCCAACCGCTGGAAGCTCAGTTGTTTCGAGAGAGCTCATCTGATCTTTCCAATTATTTTGCATTTGCATGAGCTGCTGTACAGCAGACAGACACAGCGTGCAGCCGTCTCCTGCGGCAGCTCACGTCCCGCTGGAGCAGTGCCGCAGCAGTGCCAGGCATTAGTGGTCGCTCAGCGAGCTCAGCAGGAAGGCAGCAATAACACAATGCTTCCAATGTGCTTCACAGGCTTTGCCAGTCCTCTCTCATTTCAAGGCAGAGCATTGCAGGTGTATAGAGAGTATAGGTTTGTTTCTCTTGCACTGCTTTTAGGGCTTTCAGCCAAACTCTTGGAACACGTTGGGGTTAGTAGCCCATAGCAGTACGACTGCTGTTCCAAGCTGCTGAGGTAGCACTCTGCCCTGTTACCTTTTAACGCACTTAGGTTTTGTATATACAGAATCACGCAGTACTAAGGCTTTGCTTTGAACTGGCAGCTGTGAAGTTAGCAGCAACCATGCCAGGACAGCAGCACAGAGCCTGGCTGACCAGCATGGTACTGGGGCCCTGGGCATCCCCAAGTGAAGGAGTGCCCAGCTTCGGTGTTTATGCCCTGTGTGATTAAGAGTGATAATTTAGTAATCCTCTTAAGAGCAAATGTCTCTTAAAGGCTTGCTGTAAGTTCCCGGTCTCACTGGTTGTCTGCAGCTGTTATTCTAGCATTGGTGCTTGTTGCACTTGATAGAGCTATGTGTAGGCTGATGTCTTACTAAGATGGTGGAAGCTTGAACCATTCGCCTATATAATGAAAAAGCAAATGCTTTTCCAGAAATTAGTGGCTGTTAAGCAGAGGGGAGGTATCTCCTCAGCTGACATTGTTGTAGCTGTTGCAGACCTGGTTGTCTATAGAACCTGGAACAGGCAATTATGTAATCTGAATGTGTTTCCTTTTACACCTCTTCCTGCCCCTCTGCTCTGCAGTGCTGAAGCCTCACCTGCAGTACTGTGTCCAGATGTGGAGTCCTCAGTACAGGAGAGACATAGACCTGTTGGAGCATGTCCAGAGGAGGGCCACAAAAATGATCCAAGGGATGGAACACCTCTCCTATGAGGACAGACTGAAAGAGCTGGAGCTGTTCAGCCTGGAGAACAGAAGGCTCTGAAGTGACCAGAGATCAGCCTTTCAATAGCTAAAGGGGAGCTACAGGAAAGGAAGGGGACAGACTCTTTAGTATAGTCAGTTGTGACAGAACAGGGGGAAATGGTTTCAAGCTTAAAGAGGGGAGATTTAGGTTAGATATAAGGAAAAAGTCTTTTACAGTGGGGGTGGTAAGGCACAGGTTGCCCAGAGATGTGGTGAATACTCCATCCTTGGAAACTTTTAAGGCGAGGCTGGATCAGGCCCTGGGCAACCTGATCAAGCTGTGCATGTCCCTGTTCATTGCAGGGGAGCTGGACTAGATGGCCCTCAGAGGTCACTTCCAACTCTAAGGATTCTAGGATTCTGTGATTCTCGTGATGCTGCTTTAATAGTTCAAAGGGTATGTATGAAACACTAGAATTTCCATCAAACATATGAATAGTTTTGTTCTAAAGACTTGCTCCCACTGCACAGACAACCACAATGCTATCACAGAACAGCCTAAGTAAAAACTCAAGTTTTTACATGTACTATTACGAATACCATATTTTACTGAATCAAAAAGTCATAGGTTCAAACACAAGGACACCGAACTCTCTGCTTTTATTTGATGCTTGTATTTAATAATTATGGAGGTGACTATCCCTCTGTACTTGCCACTGGTAAGGCTGCATCTCAAGTACTGTATTCAGTTTTGGGCTCCTCACTACAGGAAAGACACCGAGGTCCTGGAGTGTGTTCAGAGAAGGGCAGTAAAGCTGTGAAGGGTCTGGAGCACAGGGCTTATGGGGAGTGGCTGAGGGAGCTGGGATTGTTCAATCTGGAGAAGAGGAGGCTCAGGGGAGACCTTATAGCTCTCTGCAACTGCCTGAAAGGATGAGATGGAATGGGCTCAAGTTGCACTGTGGGTTGGGTGGGGGGGTGTTCAGATTGGTTTATAGGAAAGATTTCTTCTCAGGAAGAGTGGTGAGGCAGTGGCACAGGCTGCCCAGGGAGGTGGTGCCGTCGCCATCCCTGGAGGTGTTCAAGAAGTGTGGAGATGTGGCACTGAGAGATGTGGTTAGTGGGCATGGTGGGGCTGGTTTATCATTGGACTGGATGATCTTAGTAATCTTTTCCAACCTTAATGACTCTATGATTCTATTTGATTATAAATACAATAGAAAGCAGATACAGCAGCACCCCTGTACACCAGAGCCTGACCTCTGGATCTGTTTCAGAGGAAGAATGCAGAGCTTTCATTGAAAGGATACTGAGATACACTCATGCACATTGCATGAGAAACCAAGCCCACCCACATCCTCATCTGCAGTGCGCATCTTCCTCTGCTTTACGAGAAAAAAAATCTGGAAGAAATCCCATGTTCTAATTTTTTTGCTAGAGCTCTTACATCTTGTGTAAAGAAGGGTAATGGTGCCAGCTTAGTTTAGGGTAAGCAGTATGTTGTAATCTGTCTTGCTTAATTTGCTGAGTTATTCATCTTTCTTGACGCACAGATTTGTGAGTGGCCTCGCTCACTGAATAGGAAGAATACAGGCCCTGTGGTTTAGATTTCACTGAACATGGAAAAATCTAGATGGCCAGTTCTGCAAACCAAAAATGTGTGTGAGCAATTCTTCAAATACACCAGGACTGCTAGTGAGACTCAGCTCTTGTGAGGCTAACTTTGCTGCCTATTTTAGCTTACTGCAAAAGAATGCAGTTAACATTTGAGTAACAGGTTACTTCAGGTGCTATACAAACATTTTTGAAACTAATTTCTAAATATTTTTATAGACAAATTAGCAGTTTGGGTATCTTAAACTGATAAAGAAAAATGTCAGCAAATAAAAGTATCTTCCAGGGATGTTGAAATGTGATGAAAAGCAAATGACATCTGTCATACTAACATCCTGAAAAATGCCCGAACTGTACATACAGAGTGCTCCAGAGGCTCCCGTCTTAATGAAGATATTCCAGCAGCATTCTCAGCAGCTGCACTGGTCACAGTGGCATAAGCTCTAGCAGAAACTGAAGTAGAGAGATTTATTCTACCATTTAATACCCAGTCTGAAAAGAAAAGGCAGGAAGAGTTAGGCTATGCCAAGAGTTAGGCTGTGACAAGGTGAAGAAGTGAACACAGAATGCCGTCCATCTCAGTGCAGATGGCAGCACAACTACTACTTTTACTTTCAGTATGTGGATTAAAAGCCCCTATGTAGGTGTTGGGCAAATCTTCATTTTGCTTGGAAAATAACTGTAACATTACAGACTGTTGCTGTATTTTAGTGTATGTGCTATGTCTAGCAGGACGTGGTCTTTCAGTGTTACCATAGAACTACTAATGAAAAACACCCTTATGTAAAAAAAAGTTATCTTCTGCCCTGCCACATTAGCAGTAGTGTGACTTGGCTGCTATTGAAAGATGAACTTACCTTAAAAGCTGGATTCTATTCTTCCATATACATTAGTGGAAGTAGTGCCATCACAAGAATAGAGACAATGTGAAAAACAGCCTTTGTAAATGCAAAGGACTTTAAAGAATTTGGGGTGGAACTGGGACAGAGCCTTCCATGAGGACTGGTACCTCTCTAAGGGCCTTAGCAGCTGGAGAATGTATTTTAAGTTATAAAATGTAATTGCTAAGAAGAGCTGTAAGCAGGAATCTAATTCAACATTTGCATGGGCTGTTGTATTTGGGAACAAGGTTTTTGGAGCCCTATTAGTTGTACAGTAACACCTGAAATGGGTCTCTGCATAAATGAAATTCCCTCCGGCCTATGTTGTCTAGAACTGACCTCCTACAGAACTGAAGGACTTTCTCACCAGTTGTGTAACTTGTATTTCTTACACTCTCCTGAAGGGAACTAAGAATTGACCTTTCAGAAAGAAAGAGTTTGGAGCAATTATGTGCACTCCAGTAGTCTCTTTGAAACTTCGTTTTATAGAATTAAACCTTAGAGATTCTTTCTCCTGTTTTTCCTTGAGGCAACTATAGTTTGATCACTGACATGCTCTCTCTGTGGGCTAAACCTAGTTTTATTTTGAAGAAAATGCTGAGCTCGTTGGAGCATGTAACATGCCATACTGCATTATGTTCATTTAGCCCAGTTGTGCACATCTAACTGTTGCTGATTCCCAGCGCTTCTGAGAGGAAGCAAAGAAAACTCAAACCCCAACGTATTTTCAACAGAATTGGGGTGATGGAGAATTCATCCTAACTTGTTTCAACCTAGTGTTTCAACCTGTTTTTCAGTGCCTTTAGCATCAATATCCCGAAGTACTAATTGAGGACAGGAGAATATTGCACTTTCTCTGAGACCCTCACTGTGTGACCTCAGTGCCATCCAGTCTCGCAGTCTATCTTGTTCTTTGATGAAAAGATAGCACTTGGCTCCAAATAGACTAGTTTTCAACTTCATAGTCTGCCTCCTCTTGTACTACAAGACTAAGAAAACTCGTAAACCGTGTTCTCTGTTTTTACGTTTGTGAGCCCTATGCGAGATCTTGACCCAGAATTTCTAGGGAATATTTACTAAAAAAGGACCTAAGTAATAGCATGCATGCTATTTAGAAACAAGAAATCATGTGGTGTAACAGGACAGAACTTTGAAAGGAGGAAAGCAAAGGAAGGCCAGTGGGACAGCAACGACTCTTTTCCCAAAGTAGTAATGTCTCACTCCAATTTATATAAAAGAATAATCTCTTACAAGTAATTTAGAGCTGTCCTCTGGTTTCTTAGGGCAGGCGGCAGATCCTTACCTCCTTCAGTAATGCTTTCTTTGCTAGTACTTTCTGTCAAGTCCAGTGAATGACCAGCAGCAGCTTATGCTGCTGTATGCTGAAATGTCACCGCTTAATTTCAGTTAGTCGCTTCCAATCACCGGCTGTCCTTTCCTGCTGACTGTCCTACCTGTTTTTGCTATTTGTTAATCACTTATTAGTGATGCGCTTTTCATAGGGAATCACATACGAAGACACAAGTAATGCTTGTTGCCCAAGGAAGATTTTTTACAGGAAAGAGCTGGTTTAATTTATTTATTTTCTTGTTTGTTCTTCCTCCGAAGCCTCGGGCTTGCATGTTTGAATCTCTTCTTATTTATTTCATTTCTTAGGTAAAAAGTTCTAATTCATTAGATCCTTTTTTTTTTTTTTCTTTGTCCATGCCCTTCATGTCTCCAAATGTTGTCTAATTCTGCAGTCCTTTAGGCTCCTGTCCTAGGATGGGGAGTGAGAGTGGCTTGGTGGGCAGCTGGCAGCTATCCTCAGTTAGCCTACCTCTGGTGATCAGGTCTGTGCACATTTGGGCCCAGGTTGTGTGATTTCTATGTATATCAGTCAAACACCTCGTTGATCAGAGCTACAGACTGTACTGCCTAAATTAATAGCTGTGTTTTTTTCACAGAACAGTTGAAGCTGGGAGGGACCTTGTGAGGCCATCTTGTACTATGCCCCACTCAGGCAGGGTGACCTAGAACCATTTTTCTGGAAGCACTATTGTTACCACATCATGTGCAAGATGCAAGTCATCTGTACTTCCTCTACCTTGTGTAAACTTCATTTGCCATTGTGCTGCCTTTTCAGGGCTGCTGAAATTCCTCCAGTCTTTTGCAGGCTGGCAATCGATATGAGGCTTGCGTGAGGGCTTAGCTGGAGCAATGAGGAACAAAATGCTCAACTATACTTAGGTGACAGGATATCATACAGAGAAAGAAAGGACACACCTTCAAATTAGCAAATGTGCAAGTTAGCAAACATCCATCTTTGTGCAAAGCTTTAGTGTTACGATGATGACCAATCAGCAGGGCAACCAGGTTAACCCTCCTCCTGGTCTTTAGGTGGGAACAAGAAGAAGCATGCCTTGTTTAAAAAGATTTAGATTCATGAAACAACTTACCTATTTTCGTAATTTCAACTTCAGCAGCACCTGAAGTACCAAATCTCATACAATCATAGAATCAGAGTTGTTTGAGTTGGAAGGGACTGTTAATGTTCACATAGTCCAACTCCCCTGTAACAAACAGGGACATGTACAGCTCGATTAGGTTGATCAGAGCCCCATTCAGTTTGACCTTGGGTGTCTCCAGGAACAGGGCATCCCCGACCTCTCTGGACAAAATGTTCCAGTGCTTTTTCCTTATATCCAGTCTAAATCTCCCCTCTTTGAGTTTGAACCCATTTCCCCTTGTCCTTTCACAACAGAACCTGCTAGAGTCTGTCCCCCTCTTTCTTATTACCCCCCTTTAGATACTGAAAGGCCACTCTCAATCTCCCCAGAGCCTTCTCTTCTCCAGGCTGAACAGCCCCAGCTCTCTCAGCCTGTCCTTGTGGGAGAGGTCCTCTGTCCCTTGGATCATTTTTGTGGCCCTCATCTGGACACTTTTTAACAGGTCCACATCTGTCTTGTACTGAGGACTCCACACCTGGATGCACCTCTGCAGGTGAGGCCTCAGAGGCACAGAGCAGAGGGGCAGGATCACTCCCTCACCCTGCTGACCACGCTGCTTGGGATGCAGCCCAGGATACAGTTGGCTTCTGTATCTGTCCCTGTACTCTCTTTCATTCTGTTCACCCCGAGCTTCGTGAATGACTTATCATAGAAAGTCATTAACAGAATTCAGACCCTTAAGGAATCTAAATTAAACTAATTACTCATTTCAATTGTATCATATTTCATTGCTTTAGTACTCACTATATCCTAACTCATTTGGTTCAACTGCCAGCATTCTTTAAGGAGATCCAAAGATTATTATCTTTTAATAATTTTTCTAGAAGTAAATACTGCTAAATCGTTCAGCCCTTCTTCACACACGGTGAAACGAAGAAGAGCAGCTTTTAAAAATATTATTTTTAACATAAATAAAATTTTTCCCTGCGCCAGGGAAGGTTCAGGCTGGACGTTAGGAAATACTACTTTTCTGAAAGGGTGGTCAGGCACTGGAATGGGCAGCCCAGAGAGGTGGTGGAGTCACCGACCCTGGTGGTGTTGAAGGAACGTTTGGATGTTGTGTTGAGGGACGTGGTTTAGTGAGAACCATTGGTGAAGGGCGAATGGTTGGACTGGGTGATCCTGTGGGTCTTTTCCAACCTTAGCAATTCTATGATTCTATGATTATTGGAGTAGCAGCACACTAAATTTCTTAGCATCTTAGAATTGTCTTGCCTTTCTCCCTTTCCTTCCTTGTATTTCTCCTTGCTCAACTCTACTTAAGGCTGATTTGTTCCAATAACATTAAATTGCAATATAATACCTGTACAAGAACATTTGCCCTCCTAAGTCCAAATTACCTTCCAGACTCAAAATTGCAGCTTTGTAGGTGTGCTAATGATAAAGCGTTGAGATATTCTAGCTTCTGCAAATGAAGTCCTGATACATTCATCACTTGCAGTGATAGGGAGGTGAAGAAAATAATTCCATAGGGGTACTCACGAAAGCAATAGAGCTGTAGCTGCTTTTAATGACACTGCTTTTTCCTTGCATCAGCTCAGCCTTTTTGTTCTTCAATTCCTTCAGAAGCCCAGAACGTCTGCTGACTTGCTACTTTCTACTCTGTGCTAGCAGATTAATTCTTAAATAAACCACTGATTCCAAAATAAGAAAGGAATTGTATTTATTTCTACTTCTTTACCTGAAGGTCATGGTGTGATTTTTTTTTTTTAAGTTACTGCTTTTTTTTTTCTTTCAGCAAAACTTCATCATCAAGGGCAACACACAATTCAGCTGAAAATAACATCACCAAAAACAGCCTTCTATTTTCTTCTAACTAGAACACTGTCTTAGTAAGAGTGAGCTGGGGAGCCTCGTGTAGTTTCCCCTTTGAACAAATGATCGGGTTTTTATTTTGGTTCCATGGGCACTTTTTCCATCTTATGTGATGCTGGCATATTATCAAAATATTGAGAAATACTACCCTGTAATCCAAAAACACAAAACTGAACAGTCCACTTCAGTTTTCACTTTTCTAAATATATGTAAACATTCACTGAAATGCTCATGTTAGAAAAGGAGCCTTAGCCACTCTGTTTGGAAGGGGTTGAGGGGAAAGGTAGACTTCCTTTTTGAAGTTCCAGCACATCAATTTTGGTAGAACAGGCTGACGACAGTCTTGAGACCGTGTTTGGAACTGAAAACTCTTAACTCTCACAGCCTTCATTACTTCTGTTTCTTAATAAGGAAGATGCCAAGGAAGTAAAATTAGAAGGGTACAGGACTTAAAATACTTCATCTCTAGGAAAAACCTCTGTATTTTAATATCATATTGTTTATTCACAAAAATCGCATGGCTGCATCTTAGGAAAGCTTTAACATGTAATTTGGGGAGGGAATGTGTTGAGATAGAATCAAAAGCATTTGCTTTGGCTTTAACAGTTGTATGTCTTTTACAAGCTTTCAGATGCTTGCATCCAATTCCCTGGTAATCATATTCTTTCTCTCTTTTTCTTTTTTTTGCCCATAGAAGTCGTTCCATCAAAAACATTGTTGTCTGAACTGGTGCTTTTAACTCTGCCTATTACCTTACCTCCCTCCTATTTTATTTCATTACAAATTCTTAACCTTATTTTGCTGAAATTAATATCTCCAGGGTTACCAATGGCTTTCATTTCCAATGCTATGGACCTGACCCAGACTTGGCCATATTACAGATATAATAAACACTGTCACGAAAAAAAAACCAACGCTGTCACTGCAAAACAACCTGCACTTGTCATAGTAATTACAACTATGAGTGAGATAAAAGTGTCCAGCAGTGGCCAGCAGCAAGAACTGCAGCTAAGTGTCAGCTGTTAGATGACAACCTTATGTATCAGTGAAGGCATGTTTGGGTGACATGACACAAGAGCAGTGACATAAACAGATTTGTCCCAGCTGGAGTACAACAAATTAGACAGCTTGCCCCAACCTTAATTGCAAAGCAGTTTAATTTGTTAACGTGCCCTTCGTGCATTTATCAGCAGTTACAAAACCATACAGTGATAACGGTAGTTAGAATAATGGATGAAATATAATGAATGGGTGATCCATATTTTGTATGCAAAATTTATTAGCAAATTGCTACCTCAGAGATGCAAGTACTGAATCACTTAATATGAATTGTTAAGGTCTGTATTTTACACAGTTAAATGAGCACGCTCCTCTGCAGTGAATTTATTATGTTCAGTCTTGAGCTGAAAATAAATAAATAAATAAATATATATATATATATATAAAATTTGGCCCTGAGATAGGCTGACACCACTGCAGTATCTTCGCTGTTGTATCAGAGATTAAATACCTATGAGAAAAACAAAGATGTGTTATTAGGTTATCATATGTGAGGTGTCAGTGAAGCTTTCAGGCTATTTACCATTCACCCAGGCCCTAGACGGTACAGCGTGTCTGCTTGCAGTAGCAACAACCATTAGGAGAAGCAGTACTTTCCTTAAGTCTTCCACTGGCAGGAACTCAATGGACTGCAGGACAGACCTTTTGCCAACGACTGCAGATTTTCAACAGTAAAGGTGGCTGCTGGCCAGCAGAGTCTCACTGTGAATGTTAAAGGTTAAGCCTCTTCAGCTAGGCTATTAAAACAAAAGGCAGAACCGCTTGACACCAAACTAGCTGCCAACACAGCAGTTCATTAGCAGATTATCCTGAATACTGTTTTACAGACATTTTGACCAGGCTTTGGAGTCCTGGTTTGTCCTTTCTGTTTTCTGTGCTCCTGAAGAGGAGGCAGAATCTCTCTTCCTTGCACTTCTTGTACACCGGGGCTGTCCTCCCTCATCGTAACACCTGTGAAGGGGAATATCCAGCTGCAGAGCTCTGGATATGATTGCCTCCTGGAGCTGAGGCACTCAGCAATAAATGTCTGCACAGGTGCTGCAAACTGCAACGTCAGGGCACTGCAGGACTCCTAAATGTGCTTCACACAACTACAGCACTAGGAAAAGGACAAATTCTTCCCATTTGCCACAGTTTGCCTTTTGAACTTGATCAAAGCTGAGACTGCATCGATATACTCAACAAAGGGAATTTGGAATATTCAGCACCATTACTGGAATCCTTGTATTTTTACTGAAATCCGGTACTTTCTGGAATGAGATGCATTTAGCTTTAAATGACAGACAAACTTAACATCAGACATACAAAAACTATTACTTCAGACATTTACTGTAATTTAACCAAATATCTTAAATATCTATGAATTGGATTCATCTAATGACCACAAAATTCCTTCAGTTCCATTCCTTTCTAGCAGAAACTTGAAGGAGCAATAAAAGAACCATTATCAATGTACATTAAGATAAAATATCCTGTTATATTCACATATTAACAAAATATTAAACAATTTGGTTTTAGGCCATACAATTAGTAATAGTTGAATTAGCCTGCAGTATTTTTTTATGATGTGAGGTCTGCTTCTGCAAACATATTAATAGATAAGTATGTGTGTACTGAGTCATAGGCACACAGTTTCCCAGAAAGAGTGGCTGGGTTCCAGGCTCATAGACAGATCCATGTATAACTTCTCACGTTAGTGGTGAGATATGGGCAGAACCACACTTCTGTGCAGCTGATGGCACAAACCTTCACTGAATTACAGGTAAAAGTGCATTGCATAGCATTTAACACAAAAAAAAAATCCTCAAAGTTACCTTTTTTTTTTTAAGTTCTCCTTTCCAAAGTTTGCTGTCCAGTAAACGTCCCTTGGATTGTACATTTAGCATTAACAAAAGTGACATCGAACCCACAGTTGGGTATTCCCTGAGCAGTGCTTTCTGTCTTTGCAGCTGCGCTAACAATAAGACGCATTGGCTCGGAAACCTTTCCTGTCAGAATCGATTGTTGCATTGATTCCTCAGATGGGGCACCGAAAGCTCAGAATATGATTTTTAATGAAGAGCTGCATGTTGGCATCACTCCTGGAAGATCAACTCTTATATCTCGCAGTTACAGCGCTCTTATCAGTAACTTTATAACCCACCTCTTAAAGAACTGTGTAATTTAAGTTGATATGGATATCTGAAAGCTCTCTTTATTGCCCACAGCTCCTCCTGTAGTTTCAGTTTCACGACTAAAGAGTACAAACACTAACTGCACCTCTGTTTTTACTGCCCTGCTTTATCAGGCAAACTGCAACTTTACACCTTGTTAAGGAAGCAAAGTGAGAAGAAAACCACATTATACTGTTAACAAGGTAGATAACGCTATTATTTACCGTGACTTTTTTGGATGAATGCTATTCTTCGTGCAAAAGCACCAGAGATAAAGCATATCCTCACATGATAACGCGCGCATTGAGAGGAGCCCTTTTCACACTCGCTATCAGCACGAAGCCATGACCTCAGAGCAACAATCCCACACCTGAGCCAGTTCACCAGGGACTGTTCTGGAGGCAAAGCCAGCCCCTAACTCAGTGGGCTAAAGTAAACACGTTTTATCTGCTCAGTGCTGAATCACACACAGTTTCTGGTTCGGACCAAAGCTCCTGCCTTTAGGCCACTGATTGGAACTGGGGCTGGTTTTCCACCCAAGAGCTTAACTCATTTCCACCCTCTCCTGCAGGCCGTCTGAGAGGGAGGCGTGCGCCGTGCACCCACGTGCCCGCGGAGGATACGAGGCGCTTCTGGCTGTTCTTCAGAACGGCAGAGAGAATAAGGGCTTACCCAGTGCCGCTGGGTCGTTGGAAACAAAACCGAGGGTGAAAATTTCAACCCATGGGAGGAAATCGAATGTGCGTTTAATAGACCGAGACACTCAGGTCCCGCGGTGATGACTGCGGGACAAACCTATTCCAAACACACAGCAAAACGCGTGAAACCATCACAGAGCGACGCAGAAGGCGAGAGGATCTTCCCCGGCACACCACAGCACAGCGGCACACGGGGGGGCCCGGCGCTCCCCTCCCGCTGCCCGCTCATTCGTGCCGCAACACGCGGCTGCCCCGCGCCCGCCCGGGCACGCCTGGGCCATTCCCCTCAGGGCTGGCCGACGGCTGAACCCACGTGTGAGCCGCCTGCCCTCATCGCTTCACTTACATGAGCCAACGCTCTCCCGAGCTTTTTCCCAGAGGCCTCACGACTCCCCTCCCAAAACTCATCCCCCCCGCTCCCCCCATACCGAGCCCTGAGGCGGCGGGACACCCCGCCCTCGGAGCCGCAGCACCGCGCGCAGCTCCCTCCGCGCCGCCGAAACCCCGCGCCCCTCCGCCGGGGCTCCGGGCAGCGGCTTCGCGCCGCCCAGCGCGCATGCGCCTTCCCCTCCGCGCATGCGCGCCGCGTGCCGAGCCGCAAAATCTGATAGGGGGGAAAATCTGAACGGCGGCGGCCGCCGCCATATTGCGGAGCTGTCAGCGGCCGCCGCGCTCGGCGCCTCGTCCCCGGCGGCGCCGCGAGCAGCGCGGGGCGGCCCCGCAGCGCCTCCTGCCCCGCTGCCAGGGGGGAGCTGCGCGGCGGGGCGGGGAAACGCCCGCCTCGGTCCTCTCGGTTGCCTTTCCCGCGTCTCGTCCCCTCCCCGACGCCGCGGGGGGAGCGGCAACCCCAGGTGAGCTCGGCGGGCGCGGGGGCGGCGGCGGGCCGGGTCGGGCGCCGGGCCTCGCGGCGGGTCGGGCGCTGCGGGCCGCGAGGGCTCCGTCCCGCCGCCCCCTCTGAGGGAGTCGAGGGCGTTCTGCGGGAGCTCCCGCTGCATTATTCATGCGCTCCGCGGCCATGTGGCGGCTGCGTGCGGGAGCGATAAGGGATTGCTTCATAAAGGAGCGCTACGAGCATCTGTTGCTGTCTATTGTTTCCAACAAATGGACACTCGGAGAGTCCTTGAGTGCCGGCCGACGTCACGGGCTCGGCGGCCCTCAATGAGCCTTTGTGCCTTGTTTTTGCTTGGCTTCGTGCTCTGCGCGCGCTGTGGGCGCTTGCAGTTCACCTTTCGCTTAAAGCCCGCCGCGGGGAGGGCGCGCTGCCGTCAGCTCTGTGCCGTCAGCTCTGTGCCGTCACCTCAGTGCCGTCAGCTCAGTGCCACCCGGCTGTGTCAGTTCTCTAAATCCGCGCGTGGAAAATTACTCCGTTGGCCTCCGTGCCAACAGAAAGAACCTAACCGGCCGTGGGCTGCAGCGGGGCTGTCTTATCCCATCAGCCAAGCATTTCGCGTGCCCTTTCAGGGCGCAGCCTTCCGCAGGCGTTTTCTTTCTGAGTTGTGGGAGTTCGGAGTCGGAGTTCGGCTTCATTCTGTGTGCGTGACGCTGAGTCAGGCGCCAGAGGTGTCCCCACGCCGCTCGGCCCCGTGCCATGTGTCACGGCGCGGCGCTGCCCACACGCGGGTGCCGCAGCTCTCGGTGCGTGGGCACCGCTCTGCAGCGCTGCGTCGGGCGGGGGCGTGGAGCTGCGCGCGGGGACGCAGCCCCGCTTCTGCGGTGGGTACGGGGGAGCGATAGCCGTTGGTCGGGTTGTAACTCTCGTCTCTATTGAGCTATCGATTTAGCAGAAGAGGGGTTGTGAGAAAAATAAACGGCGGTGTTCCCAGATAAGCGGCCTCCCGGCGAGCGGCAGTCACAAGGCAGTGGCACGTTTCCAGCTTTGTGCCGAAGTGACACAGCTCTTCTCTCAGGTTGGGAGGTTGGAGGGCTGAAGTTACCGTAGGCAGCATTAAAAACCACGTGGAAGGGGACGCGATGTGACACGTCAGGAGCTGTCCAGAGAGTTCTCCTCGGGTACTGACTGAAAGAAACAGTATGAAAGTGTCTGGAGGGAGAACGGGAAGAGCTCTTGTCGCTTGCTGCTGCCATCACGGCAGGGAGCGTTGCCGGCCTTGCTGATGTTCAGAGCTGCCAGATAAAGTTAGTTTGCTGCAAATGTGGTGAAGTTATAGAGTGAGAAGCTGGCTCACTGTGTATGTGGTGAGAATGTGGATTTGTCCACGCAATGCGTGACTGGGGGATAAGGAATGAAAGAGGTGAAGTTCTTGGGGGAGGCAGTTCCTGGTAAAACAGCAAATGAAGTGATTTCAGCCATTGTCAGGGTAGGTATGCAGCTTTATTCTTCAGAGACCTTCAATTGCTGCTCAGCTTTTAAGAAGGGGTACTGTTGGCAGGGGTTAAAAGGGAAGTTGTTCAAGGCATTGCGGCTTTGTATTGGATGTGTTAAAAACATCAAAGCTGTCCTATCACTTTGTATTGCATTAAAAGTGTGTGGGCGTAGAGGAAAGGGAGGATTTTCAAGTTTGTAAATGTAACCAAAACTTTAAACCAAGTTGTGAAGAAAGACCTGATTGTCCAAAGATACTGTGCATTAAAGCAGCACCCGGTGCGTCTCACAAGCTTTTCCCAGAGTTGGAGGGACCTCGGGAAACTCTTTGCTTTCTACATTGAAGGGCTGCGTCTCTGTGTAACTCTAGCAGCAGGCTAATTCTTGGCTCTGCTTTGAATTAAATAACTTTCTCTTTCGGTTTTAGGCGTCTATTAATTACTCTGTGAAATGAAACCTTCAAGTCACGTAGTTCAAGGAGAAACAGAATTATTACACTGACTCAAACAGGGAGCACTTTGATTTGAGAACTCCAGCTAGTGCGTATGGAGGATGATGTGAGGGCTTTCCTGTGTTTTATAGAACTGTGTTTTGTGGAAGAGACTTGCACCACACTGTTTGGAAAGCACAACCTCTGGTACTGAAATGGGACATACCCAGGGTTCCAGTTATGCCTCAATTCTTTGCTAGCCCTGTTTTTAGACAAGTTTCTCACCTTAAAACAATAGAGTACTTGTGTGAGCCACACTTCTTAATTTCCATTTTTACTTCTGTATCGGATGTACATGGGAAGACTGCATGGGAAGATTGCATATTGTTGTTGTAGAACTCATCCAGATCTTGGTTGGGTGCCTTAAGCAAAAATCTGAAGTTAAGATGACAGTTTATATTTATTAAGCTTAGCATGCAAGTTGTTCAGCACATCTGTCTCTAACTGGTAAAACTTCAAGTGTTGCATAAACATCATTTCGCTGTTCTGTGTTCCTTTCTATTTAACTACCGTGCTGGCTGCTGCCCAGTTCTCATTAGTACTTCTGAAGTTCTTGGGATCTCCAGTTGAGAAGAAAGCAGCTGCATCTTCAAAATGGCTCTGGCTGTAAATATGTTTAAAGCGTAACAATTGTCCCAGTTATATAGTAACTATTTTCAGAGAATCAGCAAGTCAGGTGTGGTGGGTGTGGGGAAACAGGAGGGAAATGGAGTGTTATACCTTCACCTCCTTAAAAGAACACCAAGTGTTGCTATGTAAAACTCTGTAGTATGTGACATTGGTCACATCTCTTCTTTTTAACAATTATTATGATGTTTTATTTACAAAATTAATCTTCTTTATTTTATTTCTGTTCCTGTGAGATTGCTTGTCCTGGTTCCCCTGTGGTCTGCCTGTATCTCAGACAGTTGTGTAGGTATCTCCTTACCTGACTGACAGATGCACATAGAGGTACAGCCTGTGATGAATGCACAGCTTTATTGGACCTCGCCAAGCGTGTCGTTAGGAGCTGCTGAGCTTAGTGGAAGGGATGGTTGCCCCATGGCTGTTCACAGGCTATGCTAGAACAGGTTTTGGCAGAAAGCCGAGGCCAAGAGGGTGAGTACAGTGGCCTGTAAGTTTCCTATCGCTGCCTGTAAAGCTGTTGGAGATCACAACAACTGCAATGCTACATGACTGCAAAGAAAGTGTATTTATGTTAAGCAAGTTCCAGTAAATGGGTAAGCTGGTGTTACGTGGCCGTGGCTGAAACTCTGTGGTCCTGCCATCTGTGTGCCAGCAGGCAGGTGCTGAGAGCTCACAGCCCGGGGAGCACCCTGCAAAGAGACTTCTTCTGAAGGAAGGCCCTGCGCTGCCAGACGGGGCCCTGCTGATGCTGAGGCTCCGTTTTTCAACATCTTGGGCCTCCCATCCCCTCTTCACCTGACCCCAGCCCCACGGCTGTGTGCATGAATGTTTCTTTTGAGAACAGCTGCTGCATAAATTATCTGTCAGAATTTTGGCATCGTGCGCTTTCTGCACCATCGCTTTCTGGATAAAGCTTTCTTTGTTGTCTTTCAACAATTGCTTTATTTGTTGGCTTCTGTGGCATAACTGGAAACATGGATGATAATGATTTCAAAAAATCAAACTGCTGCATTGTTTAATGAATTGAAATCTCAATTGTTCATTTTAAGAGACTTTCTGTTTGGTTTGTGATGCGCGGCGTCCGACCTCATGGTGACTCAGTGCAGAGACGGATCACAGCAGCACGTGCCACGAAGGCGTCGAGGCCCGGGCAGCTGCTGTAGGAGCTCTGCACACACAGCCCCACAGGGCTGGCATGGAACGGGGGGTTAAGATAAAACTGGGCGTATGTAATTAACTGCGTCAGAGCAAAAAGCTTAGTGAGAGCCAAAATAATTCTGTCTGCTAAATATAAATTGGATACACATAAATGGCCGAAGTGAGCTCCTACTGCAATGATAATAGTGGAGATGAGTGTTTTGCCTGGGGGTGATATTTGGTTTCTTTCAATCAAATATTCTGATTATGTTTGGTTTGTTTTAATGCTAGTCAATGCTGATAGCTGGGGAAGGTAGGGTGTTTTTTTCTATTTGCTGCTTGATTTCAGGTGTTGGTTTTTTTTTTTTTTGCTCCATTTTGAGATCTGGGAAGATCTTGATTTTTCTGTAGTGATGATAATTAGTTGCAGTATTTTATACGAATATAGTGTTGTGAAGTTGTGTAACTCTGAGCATGAAAATATGTAGACATAGGCTGCTCCTGCACTGTGTGCGGATTTATTTCCATATTACACATTTCCAACTAACATCACTGTTGGACTCGTGTGACGTTTTTTCTTACAATGCAAAACGTGGTTTGTATGATCCGCAGTAAGAACAGATTCAGCACAATTGAGGAAACCTAGGATTTTTTTCTTTTAAATCTGTAATTTCATTTACTTAATCTAAGATACTGCAGCAGACACTTCAATGAAAATTGAGGTATTGTTTGCCCTGTGTGGATTCTTTCTTTTCTGTTCTCTATGCTCCATAATCCCCTATGGGGCCCATAAGGTCTGTGGGGCAGTGACACCGTTTGTGTTTGGTTATGGACAGGAGGATTCCTAACTTTCAACTGGTAGCTTTGTTTTATTGCACGCAAATAGTACATGTTAATTGTGTAAACTCAGTTAAATTATACGTCTACTAGCTGTGGTTTGATGACTTAAAATTATCCTATAGAATGAAATGTTGTAGTGACATTTCAGATTTAAATGATTGCCCTAAGGTTTTAGAGTCTGCTTTCAAATAGTAATTTAGGCTTGGTTTATAGCAAGTTGAATAAAGTGTTTAGGTCAAACCAAAAGCAAAAAATGAATATCTGGAAGCATTTGCAACGGTAAGATGGTGTGGCACAACTCTTTTAGAAAGTGGTAGGCACATTTCTTCCAGAAAGACTTCAGAAAGCGATCAGGCACAGCCCGGCCTTGTGCCATGTGCTCTCATTTGTTTTCTGGAGCCTGAACTTGAGTAATAGCAGTAGTCCTACCACACCTCTTCTTTTCAATGCAAATCCAGGCACATAAAAGCAGTTGTGCCACTCACTGTTTGTTTCAGTGCTGTTGAGTTGGCGCACTTCTAAAGCGGTGGATGAGACTCTAAGTTAGCTTTGGAACGGTTCGTTTTCTGAGCTTAACTCTGGGGCTGAGCCTTTGCTGGCAAGAAGGTGAGCGTGGGGGTTGCTGCAGCTTGGAGTCCTTCCTGCTGATAGCAGAAGTTACAGCTAAGCTTGTTCTACTTTTTCTTTTCTGGGGGGTGCTAGAGAAAGCAGGGAGGAGAGAGAGCAATCTCTTCTGTGAATTGAGTGTGTGCTATTGCATTTTATCGAAGGACAGCGTTGTACGGACCCAGGAAACCTCATAGAAACATCATGTCTTATCTTACGCCATTTCCACGCTCCTCCTCCCCCCAAAGCTCTTTCAGTAAGAACTAAAAACAGGGAGAAGATGTAATTCTGGAGAAGTTTGCTCAAGCTTTTCAAAATTGTATCGAACTGTGTATTCAAATAGTAAAATAATGTTACTGATGCTGTCCAGTACTTCAGAATATTCTTCTTTACAAGCTGTAGAGCAGGAAAAGAAAACCAGGAAATGCCAGTGCCCCTTAGCTTGCTCTGCAAAGCTTTGTTCTTATTTTCTGTGTTTTTATAAGAAGCAAAGGAAACATAACTTATTTAAATATATGTAACGATATATTTGCTTTTTTTTCTTTATGATTGAGAAATCCATTGTACAGAAGTTTGCTTCTGATTAATAAATTGCTTGAAATACTTCGGTTTTGTCTCTAAACTTCTTTAAGTACTTCTGAGAATGTTACCTTTCTGGTATAGTTATGGAAATACAACACTGCAATCTCAGATTACGCTGAGTAGTGCATAATCTTCCTTTGCCTTAGCATGAATGATATTGCAGCTCTGTTATTTTGAAGGCAGTGCTACCTTTGGTACTCTTTGCAGGGCTGGTTCATAGAGTCAGTGCTTTAAAAATGAGCAGGAGGGTGTCTGCTGCTTAATCTTTCTAAGTTGGGATGAACAGAATCAAGGCAGAGTGCGACCTCCCAGCCACACTACAAGCATTGTGGGTTTTTTGCAAGACATAGAGACGATTTTGGTCTTGTAGAACACAACAGTAAATAATTTCATAACCATTTAAACATTACTTACAGCCTTCCTCCTTACAAAATGAAGAAAATCTCCTTTTCTTAATTTTTATTTTTGATTTGTACTGTAATGGTTTACTTGCGTTATCTTCATGTGGGAAAAATGAGTGTATCATTTCTTCACTGAGAGAAATGGATGCTTTTATGCACAAGAAACAGTTGTGAAGCTTAAAGATCGTGTTAGCTTTTTCTTTGTTTGCATGAAGTTTCAAATTTGGCTGGCATTGACAGTTTAAATTACAGCTTTGGAGTTTCTTGAACAAATTTTTCTTCCCATAATGCTAAAGGCTTTCAGTACTGAAAGATGTCTAATATCACTTTTTTTTAAAGAACTTGTAGCATTTGGGGAGCTATCTTAATTCTAACCTCAGTGGAGTATTTTATAAATGCTGGAAAGGAGGTTACTTTCTAGAAACCTGTAGATTCTGGTAGTGGATAACTTTAGCTGCTTGTTATTGTTACCTACTGAAAAGGACATTTTGTACGTGTAGAACACCTGTTTATCTGTGTTGGCATTTGTGCTATTTGCTGTGATGTATGCAAACTCTGTTATGATTAATTTTAAGACAGCCCTTTTTATGTTTGTTTTTGACAGAAGGGAACAAAGAATTTATAGAAGACTGAAGTGGACAAGAGAAAACCAGCAAAATGCCGAAACCAGTAAGTTGCTTTTCTCTTACTCATCTAAAATTTAACAGAACTGTCAGTTTTTTGAAGTGGTAATTCTCTGTGGAGAAGGACCTGGGTGTCCTGGTGGACAACAGGCTGACCATGAGCCAGCAGTGAGCCCTTGTGGCCAAGAAGGCCAATGGTTTTCCTGGGGTGCATTAAAAAGAGCGTGGCCGGCAGGTTAAGGGAGGTCATCATCCCCCTCTGCTCTGCCCTGGTAAGGCTGCATCTCAAATACTGTGTTCAGTTTTGGACTCCTCTGTTCATGACAGACAAGGAACTTCTGGAGAGAGTTCAGTGGAGGGCCACAAAGACGATAAAGAGTCTGGAGCATCTCCTTTATGAGGAAAGGCAGAGAGACCTGGGGCTGTTCAGTCTGGGGAAGAAAAGATGGGATTTTATCAATGCTTAAAATATCTAATGGGTGGGGGTCAGGTGGATGGGGCTCCACTCTTTCCAGCAGTGATTGGTGGATCAAGGAGTCATGGGCACAAACTGCAATAGAGGAAGCTCCATATGAACATGAGGAAGAGCTTGTTTACTTTGAGTATGACTCTGGAACAAGCTGCCCAGAGTGGCTGTGGAGTTTCCTTCTCTGGAGATCTTCAAAACTCACCTGGACTCTTTCCTGTGCAACCTACTGTAGGTAACCTGCTTTAACAGGGGATTGGCCTGAAGGATCTGCAGAGGTCCCTTCTGACATCTGTGATTCTGTGATCTAAGAACAGCTCTGGTTGTTTTGCCTGTGTCCATAATATGTTTCATAAGATCTCATAATATATAAGGGGAATTCAGCTGGATAGTTTAATACCAATATGTGAAACGGTACCAGGCAGCTTGGTGCTTTGAGGAGTTGGGTGTCAGTTGCACACTTCAAGAGGAGAGCAGCGCTCACAGACTGCAGGGGACTGAAAGCCTGGTTGGCTGGCGGGGGGGGTGACCTTTTAGGTACTGTTGACTTTGAAGTGAGGTGGCATACACTGGGTGGTGGAGGCACACTTTGTTCTTAACTCAAGGTCTGTTAGAATAAGTGGAAGGTTTTGCTGTAGGGTCTGTGAGGGAAAGACAAAACGTATGAAGTGTCAGTAATAGCAGTGGGTGCATTAGGTGGTGTTTTTACAGTGGTAGGGGGTGTAATCTGGAAGGTAAATGGAGAAGGGAGAGCATCTCATTTCAGCTAAAATACGGGTTCATCCACTTTGTGTCCAGAAAAAAAAAACTTTAATTTTTGTCTTGATACTGATTTTAGAATCCTCTAAGGATATACTCAGTATTCAGCAACTTGATTTTTTTTTTTGTTGTGGATGTAGTATTGTATGTTTAGTTCTTTGTCTGCCATGCGTTAAATGACTTCTGGTTCTCTTTTTCCCCTTGCATTTAGTGAGCAAAACATTCAGAAAGGGAACTGAATTGTCAGAGAAGATTTTCTCCTCTTCTTAATTGGGTTATATAATAGTGTTCAGGCTTCCTTTGTTTGCTGATGTTTCATTGAGGTAGTAGATGAGGAATGGGGCATATCTACCACTGAGTGCAGTTATGTGTGTAAGTGTGTATGTATCTTTTTGTAGGTGTATGAAAGCTTTTTCCTCTTAATTTGAAATGACAACAGTCAGTATTACACTCCAGTATTTGAAAATACTTTTTCTTCCCCCAGCTTCCCTCTCCCTCCACCCCCCCCCCCCCCCACCAGTGATTTAGACCAATATCTTAACACTTTATAAAAGGAGAATGAGTTATTTGTGTTCTAACCCCTTCCTACAGAAAGTTACTGTGCATATAACTCTAAGCAAATTCTCTCTGCATTTTAGAATGAATTTTATTTTGATGTTACATGTAACAAATAATGAAGTCGAAGATCAGTGTAAATCACTGAACACTTGATGACGGGAAGATCAATGGAAATAATTGCAGGTTTTTTTTCCTGCTTTTATGTGGAAAGTTTGTCATAGTCCAAACAAAATTAAACAAATGAAGACCAGTAAAGCATTTTACCATGGAAAGACTTTGCTTCAAAACTCAGCTGTTTTTCCTGGAAGTTTAGCCTCTGTCTGCAGTAAGGTTCATGGCACTGGCAATGATCTTCTTATGTGTGGCAGTAAAGGTCATTGTTCTTATGTGAGTGGGATTTTCTCTCTGAGGCTACTGGGTTAAGTGGCTGGAGTGCAAAGTAGTGTTTTGAAAAGGGTATAAGTGACTTTAATGCATTGTTTTGAGATATTAAGGTAATATGTGTATGAAAAATATCCACCATTAAAACATTTTCTTGTTCAGTTGCTTCTGTAGAAAAGTTTGTTAATGTACTTGGTGTGTGTTTGGAACAAAGCAGCTCTCTGTAGGTTTCAAGGAGCTTGCTCAGCATCTCTACCTACTTTTGAAATAAGTACTTTGGAGGCATGAATATTCTTGGTTCTGCCTGTCAGTGCACAATTAAGTTGCATTTAGCTTTAGTGATCCTTCTGGAAAAAAAAATTGCTGACTTGTGTTTAATTAGGTCTTTGTTACTGTAATCAAAACTGGGGCTGCTCTGCTTGGTAGGGCTATTTGCAATGTGCTCACTTCTCTGCCCAGGGAAGAATAGAGCATCTGTTGAATCTTACTTGCAATGTTTCATTTCTAAAAGAGCAGATACAAAATGTTTCTCAGCTATATGCCATTCTCTCAGCTCTTCACCAAAAATAGGAATGTGGAGTCTAAAATTAGACACCATTAGTTACGTAAGTGTTAATCATTTCATAGGCTAAGAAGATTAGGTTTAATTGACTGAAATTTGAGTTGCATTTATAAGGTGTAAGAGGAGTTAAAGTTACCAGCTGGGTTTTTTTTTTTCCTGATAGTTTGCAGTATTTCTGTGCAAGACTGCAAAGCATGAAAGAGAAAGATTATACCAGGCTGTCACAGGGCTACGTGTCAGAAGATTAAAGGCCATTCTTTGGGGCTGTGGCATTTTATGGTATTGTGTATGTAGAAGCAGCAGTTATCACATTGTGGAGCAATATGGATATTTAAAATTGGAATCAATATTTGCAAGATTAACTTAATTTCTTCAGAGTGATTGAGTTGAATGGTGTGTATTGTAATAACGGTCTGATAAGAAGTGGATTTGTTCTGCAGGGCAGTCCTTAGATATTCAGAGCATTAGTGATGGTTTGGACATATTTTTGCAGCAGAAATAGACAATTGATGTCATTTTTGAGGACCTTTGGGATTTTTTTTTAACTTTGAGTTTTATCAATTTCTGTGATACGTTATTCTGTAGCCATTAGTTCACAATGCCACTCAATCCTTACCATTTTACCTCATCTCATTCTTTAATTTTCCTCATTCATCTTTTGATCCCTCTGCTTTGAGGTTGATGCGGAGAATGCTGCGTGTTTGTGTGATGCATAAAGCAGTGGGACCAATGTGCTGCTCCTCCATAGCAGCAGTACTGTTTGAAGCAAACAAGATACAGTAACTGACTGAACCAGTTTGAAGAAACAACTTATGCTATATGCATTTGCATCATAGAAGAGAATTGGGCTACTTGTATGGCTTTTCCATAAGACTAACTTGCATTGTGTTTATTAAAACAACAGAACCACAGTACCTAATTTTTCACATGATTTTAAACAGTTTTCCTATTCTGTACTAGTGCCAGCTCAGCTTTAGGCTTCCTGATGATAGCTGAAGCACCACAACTCATTGCAGCAAACCATGGCTAAAGGACAGCAACGGCTCTTTTTCTTCTCCCTGTCCATTTGTTTCCTTTGCTAACTGCGGGCAAATGAGCCAAGCTAGTTACTTCAGAAGCTGTGAGATAAGTCTTGGTACTCCAAACATTGATTTAATGCTTATAGGTGATCCTTTGCAATAGAAATGTCCAGTGCACTTTATGGTATGGTAATTTTAACTGGTTTTTTATGCATTCCTACAGCATCTTTGTTTATAGAAGCAGGCAGCTGAAGAAAACACTGTGCCATAAGCACTTCTTAGGAATTTTTTTAAATACTTTCAAGTAACTCATTAACCTCCTCTTTTATCTTCTCCATTATGGCCTTTTAAATACAGACAGTGCTTGTCTAGAAGCTTGGTAGATGTAAATTAATCTATAAGTACATAGAGGTAGTATATTCAGAATGATACTCTGCCAGGAAGAGGCAAACCCTAACCATGTTCTTATTTTGCCTCTGGGTTGGGGGATGGGTTTAGTTATGTGTTTATCTTCAAATACCACTCTGTACAGCTCAGGAGTGCACTTCTTGCCCTAACCTCTGTGGATGGAGATCAGCGTACTCATATATCTGAACTGGGAGCAGAAAAGATGTCTTAAACCCTTTGTGTTAAAACTCTGCCTGACTGCATGGATTGAGCATTGGCAGCATCGGAGTTCTCTGTACCCTGTGTACAGCAGTCAGTGTTCTCCTGTGTCCGTGTGCTGCATTGCCAGGTCTCAGTGCTGCCGGTCGTTGCCCAGCTGTGTCTCAGCCGTGCCACAGCCTGGTTTATAAACAGGGAGCAGTCTCTCACCATGCAGGCTTTGTGAATCCTCAGGCAAGGTCAGGGCTACCCAGTTGTGAAACCTCCAGTTACGTTTTTAAGTATTTCCCACCCACGACCACGTGGACATTTCTAGGTCAGCAGTAAATGAAATAAACTGTTAAATTGTGACACCAAATATATGTTTAGACACGAGGACTTTTTAAACATTAAAAAAAGCTTCCTTGGGCATGCTTCTACGGACTGCAAAAACCACCAGGAGAATTTCTAGGTTAGGTTACAGAGTGGCATCCCTACAAAGCATCTGCTCCCAGTGCCCTGAGGCAGCTTCAGTAGCTTCTGAGGGAACCAGTGTAATCCTGGTGAGGGCCAGATTGAGAAGCTGGCATAAACTAATTCTTGTGCCTTGAGCAGTGGTAGTGTTAGAACTTCTGCAAGAGGCCCATCCTGTCTTCATGCTCGTGTGGTAAAGTTGGCTCAGCGGTTATGTTCAGAGCAGTATTTGTCTTCATAAATTGTGGTTCAGGTCATGTCCCCTGCCACTCCCAGTGGCAGTTGCCTTGAATGGCAGTCCATTACCCAAGTCACTGGGCTGTCTCTCTACCCATGTTCTCTCAGTCTTTCCCCATTGTCTTTCTTAATGCACTTTGTCAGCAAATAAAGCTAACACAGCAGCTGAGAGCGAGTGGTGCAATTTGGATTTGGGTGAGATAGGCCTTCTGGGTTTGGTCGCACCTTTTGCCAACCGTAACCTTGTTTTCCAGGATGGAAATGACATTGTTTCAAAGCTTTAGCTATAAAACTGCAGGTCTGTAGTTGTGTGCCAAAATCTAAGTTAGCCCAAACATCTACAGGAGGAAAATATATTGGGGGAAAAAAAAGTCAAGGGTAGTATTACCTTCATAGGCTTTTTCTTAAAAATATGTCATAAGAGGTTATTTTAATATCACTGTCATTTGATTGGAGACTTCTTAGTAGAACTGAAGTTCTGCAGGAGTATTAATATGACATCTATTACTTTACTATTAATTTATTTCAGCTTTTGTAAGGGATGCAGACTTTCAGGCAGTAGCCCTTCCATTCCTAGAAGAACTTTTTTAAAATAAGGGTATTTATGTAAGAAGTCCCCATTGCAACTTCACAAAGTCTGCTGCAGTTAGTTTAACATTCTGAGCTTTCTAAATCTTCTGTGGCACTTCTTGGTTTGGCAGTGCTGTTGTTACATAAGAGTGCTTTGGCATTTAATAAAGTTACATTTTAGCCCTTTAACTTACTGCTGGCTGTGCTAAAGCAGCCTATCTTTCTAAAGTTGAGTAAAAGTGCTTTTTTTAAAAAAAAAAAAAGTTTCCTTTTGTAAGGAGGATCCGAACATACAAAAAAAAAACCCACCTTTTTCTCTCCTCACACACACCTCCCTTTATTTTTTTTCCAATAAAAGTTTACTATCTTTTCTCCAAAGCCTTCAACTTTTGTTCTTTATCAGGGTTTGCGCACAAAAAGTTTGTAACTCCCTGCTATCTTCCTTGTTTGTAGGTCTATAACCCAGAGGTCCTCTGACTCCTGCTGCTCTTGTCTTGTGCTTCCAGCTCATGTCCAGAGTTGTTTACCTTGGCACTAGGAAAAGGGGTGAACAACCTTAAACTGTTATGTAGGGACAAGTTATTGTCTAGTTTTCTTTTTCCCATCATAGATCTGTTTTGTGTTCTGCCTGAGACTCTTCCAAACTTGCTTCTCAAAGTATTCCACCTGGTGGCAAAATTAGGGAGATAGGGAGTAGAAATGGTTTACACAGACATAGATCAAGTAGTGTCAGAACCTGTAATACAAGTCCTAATTTACTCCAGTTCCATATTTTATAGAAGACAGAGAAATGAGAATATATCTGTGTGCCTTAAATAAGTCTTAGATTTTTTTTTCCTGCGTCTATAGCAATGTAAATTTGACATTTAATGCTTTATACTCTTCTTCTCTGAACATAAATAAAATTGAATAGCCTAGCAGTAGGATGGAGGACTCTTCTATCTGTGAGAAGACAGTACTGTGTATTGGTACTTATTTCTGTTTCATGAAAATTCTCACTGCAGGGTACCACCTGCAGAGGAATTGGTAAGGTGTGTAGGGTTCTGGATAGCACCTGGAGCATTTGACAGCTTGCTTTGGAACAGACAGAAACAACACCTGTTGGGAGTCGTGTGGAAAATGGTTTTCTATTACAGGAGAGGGACAAAGCTCACGGAGTACCAGTGGGTTTTCAGTCCTATAGTAGATTAAATGGAATCAGTATAAGGAGAGCTGACTTATGTGACTCTTCTTTCCAATGATGAAGTCTGCTATTGATCCATCTTGAGCTCTAGTCCTATACCCGTGTAATTACACTGAGTCTCTGAATCTGAGAAATGACAGGACAGGATGCTGCTTGGCTTTTTGTCCTGTCAAGTATACATGCCTTGAAGTGATGATCTGTGACTTGAACTTTTTCTGTAGCAGGTATCTGAGAAGTCTACCGAAAGACAATGCTCTGTAGCTTAATGCCTGAGAGTTTAGTACTTGTCAGCCTTCTCATTAAGATGGTACGTGAACTTTGTTCCGTGGTTTGATCTTCAAACCTGGCATGGAATATTATGCAGAGTATGCTTCTGTGTAAAATAAAAGTTATTTGTTTAGAGTGTTCTGTACAAGACCATTTAAATTGTTGAATTTACTTATTGTAGGTTATTTCTTGCAAGGTAATCACTGTGTAGGGAAGTATTACATTGCTACAGTGTGATTTAAAATTTTCCTTGTGTTCTGTAGATCAACGTCAGAGTAACCACAATGGATGCAGAGCTGGAATTTGCCATCCAACCCAATACAACAGGCAAGCAGCTCTTTGATCAGGTAACTTATTTGCGTTTCTATGTGTGCACATACATGCCTGTGTATGTATACAAATGCATCATATTGTGGCTATTAATGCAGAGTTTGATAAAGCAGCAGTGTTCTCCTGTATAAAATTGTGTACTGTATGTGTGTGTAATGTAACTGATCTAAGCTATGCTGTTGATTAGATTGAACTTCAGCATCTATCCAAATGGGATGTGCTAAATTCAAAGATGATTCTGCATAAGTAGGTGAACAATGAGGGGTCAGTTGAATATTATTTATACAGCTTCTTCACAGAATCACAAAATGAATCACAGAATGGCCTGGGTTGGAAGGGACCTCAAGGATCATGAAGCTGCAACCCCATCGCCACAGGCAGGGCCACCAACCTCTGTATCTAATACCAGACCAGGCTGCCAAAGGTGCCATCCAACCTGGCCTTGAACAATTCCAGGGACGAGGCATCCACAGCCTCTCTGTGCAGCCTGTTCCAGCACCTCACCACTCTCATAGCAAAGAGCTTCCCCCTGACATCCAACCTAAATCTTCCCTCATTACAGAATCAGAGAAGGTGTTTCTTCAGAAGTGCTTCAAAGTAATGTTATTATACAGTGATTAGACAAAAATACCAATTGCTGTAGGAGTGTTAGAATTGCATCTATGAGGAATTCTTATAACCTTCACTGTTGTTTAAAAGAGTGTAATGCAAAAACTAAGGAAAGCTAGCAAAGCTATCATTTTCCTTCAAGAATCTGTAGAAGCTGTATTGAATATTGAATGTTTGAAAAGTAGTGCTATCCTATAATCCAGTTTGCTTTAGTTTTAAACTTGAATTTCAGAGTGAAAAACTATGAATTACAGCTTTTAATGTGCTTCTGGTCTGCAGGCCCATCAGAACTACGCCTTTTCACTTGTCTGTATCTTGAAAGCAGTTAAATGAGCTACATTAATGATTTCTTTAAAAACATTGTTCTTACATTCATTCTTTCTGATATTAGCCATCAGAACCTTGAAATACATATTTTTTTGCTACAGCTGTGGAGTGTTGTAGAAAATCTTAAAAGGTAGCCAATATGTCATTTCTTTTTTTCCTTGAGGAAATAAAAAGTACAGTATATAATTCAGGCTCAAGGGGCGTGCATTCAGTTAAAAAATGAAGAAGTATTTCAAATTACTCTTCAAAAACAGTGCAACTGTATTAAAAAAAATATTGTTTTAGTGGGACCATCACTTCTGTCCACTCCACTGTGGATGCTTCCATTACGTAGAGCTGAGCATTTTGGAGAAAGTGACTTTTTTAGAGGCTTTCACCACACCAATTAAATGTCTCAGTATGTAAGTTGAAGGGATGAGAATTTCTTTGTTTTTAACAGTAAGCCTTTTACTTTATAGTCAAGTAAATCTGCCACTTTTGTTAGAAGCAAGTGTGACACACTTCAACCCCCTTCTCCTTTAACCACTGTCAGTAGCAGTGCATCTTCAGCCTCAACAGAGGAGTAGACTTCTTGACTCTCTGAAAGCCTTGAAGGGAGGGGAATGGATGCATGGCCAGCTGTTTTGCTTTTTGTCTAGCCAATGCCTAGCATCAAATAAAAAGTATGATATCCTGTGACGCAAAAGCTCAAGGCTATTGCTTCTCTTTTGCCAACCTTTGCTATATCTTCTGCCGTGCAGCGTTGGGTGCGGTGACATTCTGCTGTGTAATATCTTGTGCCCAGGTAATCAGTTTCATCCAAATTGGGCTTTTGCAAGAAGGGAACAAAGATACAGCTGTAAATTCTTCGTCCTTTCTGACATATTTACATATTTCATGTTCTCTACAACTTTGTTCCTTACCTCTCTGTGTGGCTTATGACATCTCAGTAGCTCTTACAGTCAACTTGTGGAATTTTAAGTTGGAAAGCTTCAAGACAGATAAAACCAGCTAGAATAGTTTTGTGTCAAGAGAAATACTTTCAGTCTGATCTTAAATTTATACATGGATTACACAGAATAGCATCATGAACTGAACTGTTGCCAAGCCAGCATTAAATTTTCAGGCTTAAGTGATGCTATTTCTCTATAGAAAAATAGGGTAGCACTGCTATTAAGAGATTTGGTCTGCCAGGTTCATGCAGAGATGATGGATAACATGGCAATACACTTGTTAGCTGGTGCTTGCTGAAAATAACTTGTCCATGATTTTTTCTGTTGTCTAGTGCTCTTTTTGTTTTGGTGAACAACTTGTCCTTCCTTCAGTCAGCGGTTCTTTCAAATTTGTAGATACTGTTTTCTGGAGTTGTTATTTCCCTTTCTGTTTGTGTGTTTATCTTTGTCTGCTAGCAAACAAGAATTTGGTGTTCTGATGGCTTTTTCTGTTCTGTTTTGAAATGTACTGAAGTTCTTGTTTATTGCACAAGCCTGTTCTATAATGACTCGTACTCTTTCAGACTCCTACTATATCCATAGTCCTTTCATTAGTCCTTTAGTCCATCGTGTCAGCGGTCTGTATGAGCAAGAGAAGGTCCATCCTCTTTTTCTCAACCAATTGTTCATCTATGACTTCTTCCTAGAAGAGAGGGAGTGCTGTGGCAGGTGTGTTTCCACAGTCTGAGGGTTTGGTTTTTGTCCTTCTTCAGTAAGGCATTGGCACTAAGCATCAGAACTGATCTTACTGTAGTTTCAGTTCAGGAAGGAAGAGTGGGAGTATTGTCTCCTTCATCTCAAGTTAAACCCCAAATCTTCTTTTCACGTATCTCAGAAGCCTTCCTCACAGTATTTCAGAAGTTGACTAACTGAATTTACTGCAAGTCTGTGCTCTTGTGCATGTTTTGATTTGCCAAAGCACGGATCTATCTACAGCAGGTTTTTATTACCTGTTAATTGCCAAACTGTAGGCTGTAATGGTGGATAAATCTGTTTCATGGTTGTGATGAAAACTTGCCCAAGGCTATCTAATACATCTTTGGAGGCAGAACTATAAATCAAATTGTGAAGTTTTCCGTTGTGTACTTACTTTTTTGTATCATATTATTTTTGTGTGAGTGCCTGTGTTATCCTGGTACAAACTTTCAGAAGTGTTTTTTTTGTTTCTGTTTTTTTTTTTTTTTTTTTTGAGATGAGATGGCAGAGATAGACTGGGACAGAGGAGGTTTAGGTTGGATATTAGGAAGAAGTTTTTCATCCAGAGGGTGGTGATGCACTGGAACAGGTTGCCCAAGGAGGTTGTGGATGCCCCATCCCTGGAGGCACTCAAGGCCAGGCTGGATGTGGCTCTGGGCAGCCTGGTCTGGTGGTTGGTGACCCTGCACATAATAGGGGGGTTGAAACTACATGATCACTGTGGTCCTTTTCAACCCAGGCCATTCTATGATTCTGTGGACCATAATTTTTTTTCCTTATTTGTTGTCTGAGGTAAAACAAACTAATATGTAAGCTGTGTTTGGTATTGATTTATGAGCACGTGTAACCTTCTATTGTAGTAGAGAAACTATAGATTTGAATAAGGTGCAGTGCCCTTCTCTACTGAAGGGCAGTACACTGCAGGTGAGAGTGACATGTTTTGATGAGGGCATCTGCACTTGGCTCATTGTGCCTTATGGGCAGAGTTGAGCACCTGATATTCTTGGTGACTTCTGTTGCAGCTCATGGTGCTGGTCAGCTACCAAGGCTTCACTCACATGGCTATGAAGCAAAGAGCATTTTCAGAGTTGTCTGCTAAAGCCTTGATAGTTTGATAAGTATTATACAGCCAATCTGCCAAAGGAAGCAGCAGGTCTTTAATTTTCTGTGTTGGGACACCGGATATAACTCAAGATAGTAGCACTAACATAAACTTGTTCTCATCTTCTCTGATGTTCCAGAGTAGGAAGATAAAGTATAGGAATGTAGGGACTTCAGAGAAAATAACTGTGCACTAAAAGAGTCATATTGGATCCATGTGTGTTGTCAATTCTGTGCTTTGGTTGAGCTTGAAAGTGGGAGGGTAGAGGAAGAGAATAAAAAACTGCTCTTAGGTTGGTGTAAACAACAGTACACACGTGCAAGGGATCAGAAAAAATTTTGCACAGTGGTCTTGTGACACTTTCTGATTTTCCAAATTTTAATTTAACAACTGATAGTACCTTCCTTAAGGTGGAGGAGGATCTATGCATAAAATTCTTTTTACTTCACGTGCATCTGAATGCTTCCATAAAACAGCCTTCAGTAAACCAACTTGCCAGGTCCTACCTGAGAATGTAACATAAGTACTGCCATACTGCCTCTTCTGGAGCCAGAGTTCAGTTATTAAATAATCTTTGCTGGACCTTTCTGATTAATTGCTTATTGAATCCAGGCGTACTCCTGCCATGCAAAGGACTTGTAAGATAATTCCGTGGTTTCTTTCTATTTCATGGAGTAGAAGTGCTTCTTTTTGTTGGCTTTGAACCTCCTATCTAATTATTTCATCTGACTCTCTTAATTCATATGTTATGAGAAATATTGATGAATCAGTTCCTGTTCTCCTACATGCCATGAACACTGTAAGAATCTGCATAATATTTTCTCCTTTCTTAGTTCTCCATGTCAGTGGCTTTTGTTCCAGTCTTGTTTATGCTGTGATATTCCTTATCTCCAATCCTTCATTTGAATGTTTGTGAAGGATTTTCAGTGCTGCTTTTATAGGACAAGGTGACCAGTTTGTATATCTTATTAGAGATCTGTGAATACCATAGACTTGTATGATAATACAACAGCATTGTAGCTTTTTACCTCTACAGCAACTGCTTTCTTAACATAATTAAAATGTCCTCATTTATGCATGTTATACTGTTTTTATTAAATTTCATCTTTTATTGAAGTTTATCTTTTACTGTCTATTAAGAGATCATCTTGGAAGGTTTTTACAGATTCTGTCACATCAGTTTCATTCTATTTACTTATTTATTTATTATCACGTATGCAGTCTGGTGAGACTTCGCTGATGGTTGCGCTACAAGTAATTGCTGTCTGTTGTGGGGACTGCTTATCTTTATTTTCTCTTTATCTAGTTCATCCATAAAGATGCTTTTCCTTTATTTGAGGACAGTTTTCTTTCTTTAATAGCCTTTGCCTAAATCAAAAACTGTGTAAGCAATCTCTATTTGGTTTATCAGCCAGATCATTCTTACCTCTTTTATCATTAACTGTTAGAAGATCTGAGAAATACCTAGCAGAGGTGATTCATGCTCTTTACATCATACTTGTCCAGAGGTATTGTTCAGTGGTATAGTTTCATTGCTTGTCTTTAGTTGAAGTAGACTTGCTTGTTGGTTGGTCTGCGGGTAGCTTCCCAGACGTGGTTTCAAAGATCAGGATCCTGTTTGCAGCTTTGTATTCCTCAGGTGCTGAGTTTGATAAATGCAGTAAGTTGCTCATTGGAGCTGTTTCCTTGGCTACAAGGTGCTTATTTTGAATATTTTGCTTCTGTTGCCTATGTAAAAATAAATAAATCTCATTACATTTAAATTTGAGGTAGCTTATACAGGGTAACAACCATAAGATTCCTGTTGCGCTGATCACTGATAACTGTGGATTGTTTTTCTTTAGGTGGTAAAAACTGTTGGTCTTCGTGAAGTTTGGTTTTTTGGACTGCAGTATGTGGACAGCAAAGGCTACTCAACGTGGCTGAAGCTAAATAAAAAGGTAATTATCTCCTGGCACTTAAGTAAATATATAATTTTAAATATACTTCTGTAAGACTTGCTGCTTTGCTGTTGTAGATGAGATTTATCAAATTTAGTAAAGAAGTAGCTTCTTGTTTGCTTTAAATGACAAAATACAGTGTTTAGAAGACTCTCACCCTGCTGTCCATGCTGCTTTGGATAACACCCACAATACAGTTGACTTCCATATTTGTCCTTGTATTGCCTTTCACTCACTGTTTACTCCAAGCTTCATGAATGACTTGTCATAGAAAGTCATTAACATCTTTGTGGCCCTCCTTTGGACCGGCTCCAGCAGCTGCATGTCCTTCTTGTGTTGGAGGCCCAAAACAGTACTCCAGGTGGGGTCTCATGAGAGCAGAGCAGAGGGGCAGAATCACTTCCCTCTGCCTTCTGGTTGCACTTCTCTTGGTGCAATCCAGGATACAGCTGGCCTTCTGGGCTGCAAGCACACGTTGCTGGCTTAAGTTGAGTCTTTCATCAACTGACAGCCCCAAATCCTTTTCCTCAAGGCTGCTCTCAAGCCATTCTCTGCCCAGTGTGTATCTGTGCTTGGGATTGCCCTGACACAGGTGCAGGACCTTGCATTTGGCCTTGTTGAACTTCATGAGAAATTCGTGAGAATGGTTGCAGCATAAATCGTTACCATTTTTGATACTTTCTACTAGTCAAGCAAACAGAAGCATAATTTCCTATGGGGTAAAGTTGTGAAAGGACTACTTGTGCACATGAAATTAGATATGAAATGAAATGCATGTGGAATTGGGATGTATGAAATTTATTCTGAATTTACCTTTTAACAATCACTGTATTATTGGATGTTAAAATGATATTTTCTTTTATTTTTGCTTGTCAGTATGAGTGCTGAAAGCTGAGCTCCAATAAAACAGTAAATTAACAGAAGATCTGTTTTTGTGTATAAATTATAGACTAGACAGCTGTTTAATACTTACAAGCTGATCACATCTCTTCAGGAAAACTGTGATAAGTCTTGTCCATAAGTTCTACAAAAATGTGATGAATGGAACTGTGATTTTTGCACAGGAACAAAGCGCATATACTTGGCTCAATAGTTCAAGGACTTCTTTTAAAAGAATAATTCACCTTTACCCTTAAGTTAATATGCTGTAATTCTTGCTAGGGAATCTTTATTAAACATATTTTGTTTCTTCCTACAAGTCATTGATGTCAAGTTCATTGTATTTATTATAACATTTTGTGCTCTTCCTATCTTTTCTTTATTTGCTTATTTTTCTTCCTTAGGTAACACAGCAAGATGTAAGGAAAGAAAATCCTTTGCAGTTTAAATTCAGGGCCAAGTTTTTTCCAGAGGATGTATCTGAAGAGTTAATTCAGGAAATAACACAAAGACTTTTCTTCCTGCAAGTCAAAGAAGCTATCTTAAATGATGAGATATATTGTCCACCAGAAACGGCTGTTCTTCTCGCTTCTTACGCTGTCCAGTCCAAGTATGGAGATTACAATAAGGAGATACATAAACTAGGCTACCTAGCCAATGACAGGCTTCTCCCTCAGCGGTGAGACAGACCATAAATACATGTTTTTGCATCGTTTGCTCTATATAAACTTGATTACAACACACTGTTGTTATAGTGAAAATATTAAGTGAAAAATGCAATTAATGGTAGCTTTTTTAAAAGGGTGCATGTTTTTCTAGTAGAACTTAAAAGAACTCATCCCAATTTAGACTAAATATGAAAGCTGTGGGAAAACTGTGGGTTTCTGGAGACCTAATTCTTGTTCTGTCTTCAACCTGCTGCACAGATTTAGCCAGTGAAATATTCAGAGTTCTGCAAAATACATACTTATCAAGAGTTGCTGGAGGCTTGCCTCTGCTGAATTAAAGTCATGTTCTTTAAGTTATTCAGATTTGCCCTTTTTCTTCACTTCATGGTGTTTTTGTGCAAGAAGTTTTGGTAAATGGTAGTAAATTCCTGAAAAATAGTTATAAAATACATTTTCTGCCATGTGTTTAACTTACAAATGCTGACCTGGACAGAAAATTTAGAAAATGAGTTCTTGTCATTACTGTGTGTGAATGTTTTTGTATCAGTTATTCATGTAAGTGCCTAGGGAGGGTAAGAACCAGGGTTATAGTTCTGGGTTGTTTCTCTTTCTTACTCACAGCTGAAACTGTTCCTGACAAGCATTGGCAGTAGGGGAAGCATTGCAACACAAATTTGCAAAGCTAGATAGTTTTGTTAGTGTAAATGAAGCCATGACTGTGTATTGTCAACAAATGTGTGCTTACTAAGTATGTAACTTCAGTGCATCTTCGAAGGGATGAGAACTGTGGAATAATTTCAGTTTTCTTTGAAATCCATACACTGTCTTTTTTTATTTGAAAACTAAAAGTAGAAATTAGCTCCTTAGCTAACGTGAGAATCTTCTAGCTAGTAAAAAAAAAAAGCATTTCAAAATGTGATAAGTGTTGAAAGAAATGTTTTTGTAAATGTTTCAGGTTTTTAAAAATCTTGGGTAAGTGCTGGCTGTTGGCTGCTTTCTTCCTTCTTATTGCAGTGAATTCCTAAGGAAGTACTCTTCTGGAGCAGTGTAGAAGGCATGGAGACTAAGAATCAGTACAACTCATTATTGAATAGAATAGTTCACAAATCTTTGTCTTTGCTCAGTTGATGACAGCCTGTGGAACACTGGAGTGCTTGTGTACAACACAGATTCAAGTACTTAAGATGCTCCTTTTCAGTAAACATGTTCAGATGATTTCCCAGCATGTTTTCAATGAGTTGTGTCAGCTTGTGCTGAGTGGGCACATAGCTTTTGTATTCATTCTAGCACAGTTACTCCTGTTTTGCCTCCTGTCGCCAGAGATTTGCTAGAAAACTATCAAATACTTAATAAAAATACTTCAAAGTAATGTAATGTCAAAAATAGTTGTTTCAGAAGCAGGCTAGCTTTTCAAAACTTATGAAAAAAGGTCAGGATTTGCAGTTCTCCTTAAGTATAGAGTTGCATTCACCGGTCAGAATATTGTGGATTTCTTGGCTCAAAGTTACAAGTTGGGCAGCAACAAGATAGTAAGTCCGTGTGTATCTGCTGGCTGCATTTCATAGTAGCATGTGAAGGGAGATTCAGATGATGAGATGGCTGTGTAACTAGATGTGGGGTAGAGTTGCAAAATGAGCAAGTGTGAGACAGACATCCTCTAAAAAGATAAACACTGCGTTAGTATCTTCTGCATCATGCTGTCTGTTTCTTACTGTAGTTCCCTAGAAACACAGGGAAAAGTAGTAAACTTACCGTCCCGATTAAATAGAAATGAAGGAAGAAAACTGTTCTGACTTCTTTTAGTAAGATTATCTTGCAGTCCCCTTTTAGTTAGTTGCCCTTTGAAGTATCTTCTCTAGGAATGCTTGAGAGGCTAGGTGCATGGAGTAAAAGCATAATACATATCCGTAATTGCAGCCTGCTGTAGGTAAACCTCAAGTCAGCTTTCTTCACTATTCTGATTTTCCTTGACAGCAGAATGAAAGCTTGAATCCATCTGTAAATACATAAAGGCCAATTTGTGGCATTGTGTATGAGGTCTTAATAAGTCTGTGTGTTTTGGAGAGTTCCAAATGTTACGTTTTATGGCTTTTTTGAAAGCTGCCATATGCCATGGTGTGAGCTGCATTGTAATACAAACTGTACAGAATACCACAAAAAGTGAATCCACACTACTTTTTAAATGTATATATATTTTTTGAAGTTCCAAACTTATGTGTTTGGGTGAAAAGATGAGCAGTATATAGGAAGGAATGTTTAAATTTCTTCAAGCATATGTTGTGCCACAAGGTTTAAAGAAAAAAAAGTTTGGTTAAGAGATAAAATGATAATCAGTGTAATTGAGTAACAATTTCTGTTCACAGTGTGTTAGAACAGCACAAACTGACAAAAGAACAATGGGAAGAGAGAATACAGAATTGGCATGAAGAGCACAGGGGAATGTTAAGGTAATTACATAGAAAATGTTCCAAGGCCTGTAAGGGTATTTCTTATTATTATCAAGATGTGTTTTGGGTGGTATTATTTTTGCTTGGAAACTTCTGCTCTGGCTGGCATAAGCAGTTATCAAGAACTTCGATGGAAATTTGGATGAGAGTTGAATTTCCATTTGGATTGTTGACTGCCTACGTGATTTCTGGCAAGACTGTCAACTGCTTTTGTCTGCAGTTGCATACCTCTAAAATGTATTTATTTCTTTACTCCTCGGGCTGAAAAGACAAAGTGCAGAGATTAAACTGTATTTGAGTATTAGGGTATAAAGCGCTATAAGTATTTAAATCAATGTACATGTGAATTTTCAAGAGATGTTTGATTCCTAATTAAACTTCTCACTAAGTTACTCTGTAGTTCCCCTATTCTTACGTTGTATTTCTGACTTGTCTGTACTACGCATTTACACTTCTCTCTGTTCTTTTTGTCAGGGAAGATTCTATGATGGAATACCTTAAGATAGCACAAGATTTGGAAATGTATGGAGTCAACTATTTTGAAATAAAGAATAAAAAAGGAACTGAGTTGTGGTTAGGAGTTGATGCCTTGGGTCTGAATATTTATGAACATGATGATAAGTAAGTGGCTAATACTCATTTTTACAGTTTTGTCCTAGGAGATCCTACCTGAGGTTATACAAAAGCATGTGTTTCAATAGCATTTAGCAAAATGGGGTTTCAAAGATCTTCTTATCTATGTGAAAGGTAAAACATTCCAATAGTTAATTTTGTGAAAGAAATAGCTATTCAGGAGAAGTGAATGGAAGGACAGTTCTGTGTAAACTTAAATTGATGTTGCTAAGTGTGGATGTTTGTAGCAAGAACATTTTTTATGTAGTTTTTTCCTGTACTTTTCACTCCTTCAAGACTTTTAAGTCAGAGTGAACTGACTAAGTCAGGGTGAAGCTGAACATCGTGTTTGAGAAGTTTGCAAGAATTAGAGCTCTTAGATCAGAAAGAGCTTTGGTATCTAAAAATGAAACCTCCTAGACATCAAGGAAAATGGATGGATCTTCTATTCTGATAGAGATCAGATTCTGCCTTACTTGGATAGAGGTAGAGCTGAAATATACAGAACTCAGTCTTAGTACTGAAGAACAGATTCATTCTTTTGTTTCTTTTTAGACGCTTATGTTAGTGGTATGTGGTCTTAACAGTACTTTCACAGTGATTTGAAGTAAAACTTGTCAAACACCAGATTACAGCTGTCATTTGAACTGAAATTTCATGCTTGCATGTGTATGATCCTTAACAAAATTCTGTGAGTCTTAATTGCCATTAGATGGCAACATAACTCCTGAAGGATGATGAAAATATTCAGGGAATGTTCAAATGAGGTTGAACAATCAACCATTTTTTGGTATTTTAATTCAGATAGAGAGCAATCAAACCTTTTTTAAAATACTTTTCATTAACATAATATAAACTCAGAAAACTTTCTGTGCTGATGGAGTCAAATATTTATGTTTTACAATTTAAGAACTGTACTTCTTTTCAGAGTTAAAAGTTTTGCAGTTGGTGCAAAGCATTGTAACTGCTTCTCAACTTCATTCTACTGAAAGCGCAAGTAGATGAAATTCATTGTGAACTTTGGAAATGTACTAAGATGTCTTACAGCCAAGTTGAACTAAAGTAAAGCGTTACTGAAGGATGATCTAATTTCAGTCCTTGGAATGTCTAACTTTTCTAAAATTATATATCCGTTCTCTGAAGGGAAAATTATCAGTGGCTGATGAGGAATCACAGTATTTGGCATCTATTCAGCATGTGGTATTCAGCACGTATTTAATGGTAGTAGAAAATGTCAAAGCTGAAATTTCTGAATTTCTTCTGTTGCAGTGCTATCAGAATATGAGAGTTACTATTACAAACTCATCAAATGAGTATGTGAAATTGTCAATTAAAGTATGCTTAAACTTTTGTCGTGGTAGGTTTTGTAAACGTAATTTAATTGTGGCAGTGAAAACAGGAAGAAAATAAGGCTTATGTGTCAGTGGACATTAATGAAATGCCTATCTTTTTCTTCTTTTAATGAGAACTTTTTCTCTTTGAAGGCTGACACCCAAGATTGGTTTTCCTTGGAGTGAAATAAGAAACATCTCTTTCAATGACAAGAAGTTTGTCATAAAGCCAATTGACAAAAAGGCCCCTGTAAGTTGTCTGTAGAATAGTATGCCTCTTTATGCGAAGGGTTTCAAGCCTGAAGGAACCTGCTCTGGTACTATGGCATAAGCAAATATTTTATGCCTTTTTTGTATTGGTAGAATATACAATAATCAAAAAGAAATTCAAGTTTTGAAGTGTGGTGCACTTACTTTCACTCTTTTTCCTTCTTGTTGACACTTAAGATTTCTTTTTCTCCTATAAGCCAGCTCATGTTTCGTGACGAATTCAAAAGCTGCTCTGCAGCATGCTGAATTCCCTGCACTCCTACCTCTTATTTTTATTTTTTGCTTGGATTACAGTAGCACCTTCCATCAGAGTATGAGGCAAAACACAACGTTAACTTGCATTGAAGCATAGAAAATAGCACTACTTTTAGAAATTTAAATAGTTTTGAGTAGAGTAGTTAACCTCTACATAGAGGAGTACAGATGGAGTTTTGAATTTATCTTACAGGGTCCTTATGGTAGCTGCATTTTGGAGGAAGAGTTTAAAAACATTTGTAAATTTAAATTTAACAAATGCACAAATGCAGTAATACTTTGGCTCTCATCACAGCTGAGTTTTTCTACTAAGGGATGTGCATATTTTTCTAGGATTTTGTTTTTTATGCACCTCGTCTGAGAATTAACAAGCGTATTTTGGCACTGTGTATGGGAAATCATGAATTGTACATGAGGAGGAGGAAACCTGATACAATTGAAGTGCAACAGATGAAGGCCCAAGCTAGAGAGGAGAAACATCAGAAACAATTGGAAAGGTAATTAACAAACTTTCATGAAACAGAAGGAAAATTCTTCTATCCTTTTCAGAATACTAACTCATAGAATATCAAACATCCTAGCATTCTGGAAAAGACATCTGCATTTCTTTCTGTAATAGCTAAGCAGGTTTGTGCACTGGCATGGTTCACCTGTTTTAATAGAAAGCCGTATTCCTTTGGAGCTTTCAGCATAGTAATAGTAGCTCTACCGTTGTTTCTCATGAAGCTTTTTGTGAAACATTTAAAGTTTCTGTTGCTTGATTCTTAGGGACTTCTATACTCTACATGTGAACCGTGAAAGCAAGTTTAGCAAAGAATATAACAACTTTCCTTTTCTGTATTCAAAAAATACAGTGGCTGTTTCTAGCCCAGATGGAACATCAGTCATGTAAAATGCTACTATAATCTTGGCTTTACCTAGTTGGACCATAACCAAGGTTGCTAATTGGTTCTGTTCGTAATTTCTTTTTATGCGCTGTATTTTGAAATGGAGAAACTTGGTTATTACGTTTGAATATGAATTCAAAACATTGAACATTATTTCTTTATTGCTTGAGTAAACTGAAAACAAATGCTACTGGAATCCTCAGAGTAGAATTTAATCTATTTGATGTTTAGAAAAAAGCCTTTTATTATTTTCAGAGCACAGCTTGAAAATGAGAAGAAGAAAAGGGAGATTGCAGAAAAGGAAAAGGAAAGAATAGAGCGTGAAAAGGAAGAATTAATGGAACGCTTAAGACAAATTGAGGAACAAACAATGAAAGCTCAGAAAGGTGAGCTCTCACTGCTCCTGGGTTTGTTCTGATAACACTTTAGTTTGTTTGGGCAGGGCAGTTCCATGGTTTGTGTTTGTTTTTCTGTGTGGTGTTTTGTTTTGTTTCCTTTTTGGAATTTATTTTAATAGCAAGACAAGATAGTGGCATTTATGCGTTAATTTCAGAAGAGCTATTCTTTCCCCAGTTGAAAGTTGAGGTACGTGGGTAAGCGTTTTCATAATATAAAAAACAATTGCTAATATAGCAAGAGTCTTAACTTCCTTTTTATAAATGAAAATTAAACAGCATACAGTTTAACGCAGATTTATGACATACTTGAAGTGCTGAAAATCTGAGTCTGGAGAAGGTAGGGGGACTAGACTTATTCAGAGTAATTCCTCCAGGATTTTGTTGAATTTAGCTTTTCATTTGGAAGTTCCCTTATGCCTTTGTTTTTCCATTCCTTTGGTGCTGAGAACTTTAAAAATTCAAGTCTTAATGGGTTTTAGTGAATAAACCATGTGTGGTCAGTAAACAGTTTTTATGTTGAGCTATTCTGTGCAGTCATTATCTCCACTGCTTTTCCTCTCCTTTCTTTTTTTTTTGTTTTAGATTTGCTTTGTATTCATAAAAGTTCGATTCTTCTGTTCATAACTGTTGGCTTCAAGCTCAATAAAGACAATCACTGACTGTAGCTATGCAAATAAATTACATATGCCTACATTTTCTCTAGCTCTGCCTCCATAGTGCACAGTATTTTGATGCAGAACGGGCTGGAGGCACCCAGATACAACACTAAATCTGTGCCCTGGAATTGTTGAAGGGAGATGCTAAATTTAGAAGTGGTATGCATCTCCTAGGGCAAAAAAAGTCACAGATGCATTTTCAGTTCACAGCAGTGAGTTGCTAGAAAGTTTCTCAAGTCTTTGGAAGGTACGTAGTTTGACTAAACACAGACATTTTTCACCAGGTGCTGAAAAGGCCCTTCTGTTGGTGTGAAGGTTGCCTACCCTCTGTGCATTCCACCCCTTGCTTAAACTCCTCATGCCAAGGCTTCTCTGAGAAAAGGTTTAAACCTTTTTTTGTTGTTGTTGTTGGCTTTGTTTCAGATGTTTTTGATCTGGTGAAAGAAGTTTCATATCTGCTTTATTTAAAAAGTTTGGGTTTTTTAAAATGATGTTTGGGTCTAAATTTCCAATAAACTAACAAAAAAGTGATCTTGGGCAAAACATTCAGCAGGGAAAATATTAACTGAAGTATTTTTCATGAAGTAGATGTTAAGGAAACTTAAAAATGAGTGGTGTTTGCAAAGCCACTCTGACTTGGTGACATGTTCCAATTGCTGCTTTTCCAAGAGCAGGACATAAATGACAAAACCATGAGATTCTGGGGAACTTAACAGGAATCGCTTCGTAGCTTAGAGTTCTTGAGAGCTGTGTTTGCAGAGAAAACTCAGGAAGCACTTCTCGGTCTCTGTGTTCTGAGAATTCAGCATGGAATACAGTATCATTTGGAATTATTGCATTAAGTTAAACAGTGTGCTCAATCTTATTGTAATGAAGGAAAAATAAGACTCTTGCTGTGTTAAAGTTGTTAAACGCTTTATTTGGAAATACCTTTAGCCATAAGTTACTATGACAGAAATTGTTCTTTTAATTTAACATCGTACTCTGAAGAAGTTCTGAAGGAAAGAATATAAATATAAAACTATCAAAAATAAGTAAAAGAGGAAAGGGAAATTTCTCAATTCTGAACAAATTCTTTTATATTCTGGCAACTTTTTATAGGCAATGTAGTCTATCTGATGTAGTACATAATACACGTTACTAGCCTTTTTAGCATTCTTTTTACATATGGACTCGTTTATATAAATGGTGCCTTTGTTCTGTAGGTAATGTGGTAGCTTAATGTTTTCCATCTTCACTGGGAGGCTTTGTCTGTTCAAGCAGTGTTTTTAAACATTGGTGCCTTTTATTTAGTTTTGTAGGTACTGCAGTTGTACAACTCGCCCTACTTGTAATGCAGTGCCCCTGACTTTTTTGGCCTTCAAATTCTGATTATTTAAAAAAAAAAAATAAAAGAAATCCCTGTTCAATTCTTCCCTTGAAATTACAGTACTGGTAGATTATTGTTTCCTCTTAGCTCCCTATGTTAGAGTTCTGCCGTTTAGCTTGCAGTGTTTTCCTAACCAGGCAGCTAGACAACTGTTAGCCCTTCCTTGATTTCAGTTTTTCCTGTTTGCACTTTTTGAAAGTCTGTTCTCTGACCTGTCCAATGGATCTCAGGTCATTTTGCTGGAAGTGCATGTCTAAAACATCAACTGCATTTAAGATACTCTTATAAAGCATTTCAATGGAGTAGAAGTCTTTGGCTTTTTTATGGTAACAAGATAATTTAGTATATGTAAAAACTCATCTGTAGTGATTGGTGTGCGTTTATATATTGATCTGTTTTTATCAGGAAGCTGATAACCTTCTGCATCTCTGAGCTGTGAGGTGAAATATATCTAACGTGTGTACTAAAATATCTGAAGTGTGTACTAAAGAGGGAGGAAAAAATACTAGACATGGAGTGTATCTTCAGGGGATGTGCTGGCAGTTCTTGGCTTATATCAGGCTCACTTGAGGCAGTCTTGTAAAGCTCTGTGGTAGCTGTTATCTGCGTTACATATGAATAAGAAGTAAATAAAGATATATTGCCTGCAAACTGTCCCTTTGGCAGAGCTAGAGGAGCAGACCAGGAGAGCTCTAGAACTGGATCAGGAGCGAAAACGTGCAAAAGAAGAAGCAGAGCGCCTGGAAAAGGAGCGCCGAGCAGCTGAAGAAGCTAAAGCTGCTCTAGCCAAACAGGCAGCTGATCAAATGAAGAACCAGGAGCAGCTAGTAAGAGCCTTTAATCTTGTATCGAAGGAAATGAAAAACATAAATTCCAATGTAAATTTCAGTTGGATTGCATCTATTTCGTTAAATGAACAAGTATGTGAAATACCCCATGCTTTGTTACAGATTGTTGTGGGACTTCAAAACAAACAAAAAACAAACAAACAAAAAACCCAAACCTCTTAGGTTTTTATCTGTTTAGAGCATTATCTTCATGCATTCTGTGCTAGATGACTTCTTATTGAAGAATTGCTTGTGGTAAATGAGAAGGGAATGAAAATTTTATAGGAAAATATTTGTCAACTGTAAAACAGCTCTTGGTACTCTTTAAACTCAGCACACAATGCTTGAGGCAAGATTTATCTTAACAGTACTGAGATTATCGTCTAAAGTCATCAGCTTTTTGTTGAAACTGTTAGAGCTGTATTAAACTGAAACAGTGCCGAATGGTAATTTGTAACTGCAGGTCTTTATTTCCCAGCAAGTTTGGAAGTGCAGAAGATAGATTATTCCCCATCCCAGACAGTCTCCTATCAGACAAAAATACTGATTCTCTCTGTCTGTCATACATGTTTAAAATTTCTATTTTTAATAAGCAGAGCAGTGATGAATGATAAATGACTCTCTGCAGAGGCTCTGCTCTCTTCCACTGCAGAGCTGAAGTGGTATTGAACTAAAACTTCTGTCCTGTTTGTTTTTGTTTTAGGCAGCAGAACTTGCTGAATTCACTGCCAAGATTGCACTTCTGGAGGAGGCCAAGAAAAAAAAAGAGGAGGAAGCCTCAGAATGGCAGCACAAAGTAATGAGCTCATGTTGTGGGAATTCAGACCTTAAGAGAGAAACTAAGGGAGATAAGTGCAGAATTACCAGTGGAATTCCATGGGATTGGGTCTCTTACTCATTTCAGGCTTCAGATAAACTGCTTTTTTAAAGGGCTTTGTTTTCCTTTTTTTTTTTTTGAAGCCACTTTGTACTTATATGTAACTCATAGACAGAAAAGGGGGGAATCTTATCACAAATATATGATCAAAGATTTAAGATGGCTTTCTTATGTGGGGTGGTAGATTGAAGGTTTGTGCTTGAAAAGAAACGCATTAAAAGGGAGGTGTAAATAATAATAATAAAAAATCATGAGTGGTGGTGAAAAGATGGATCAGAGCTAGAACTAGGGCGTATAAAACATCACTAGACTATAACTTACAGCAAAACTGTTAACTCTTCTGGGGCCACACCTGGGGTACTGTGCTTAGTTCTGGGCTCCCAGGTAGAGGAGAAACTTGGACATACTCGAGACAGCCCAGAAAAGGGCCTCCAAACTGATGAAGGAACTGGGGCATCTTTCCTGGGAGGAGGGCTTTCTCAAGTATTTCTTGTGAATTTTCAGCTAGTTTAAATTGGTTTAAAATACTAAGTCTTGTTTACTGTATTTAGGCTTTTGCAGCCCAGGAGGACTTAGAAAAGACCAAAGAAGAACTGAAATCTGTGATGTCTGCTCCTCCTCCACCTCCTCCCCCACCAGTTATTCCTCCAACAGAGAATGAACACGATGAACATGATGAAAACAATGCTGAAGCCAGTGCAGAACTGTCTTCTGATGGCGTCCTGAATCACAGGAGTGAGGAGGAACGGGTAACAGAAACACAGAAAAATGAACGTGTTAAGAAACAGCTCCAGGTAATGAAGACATGTAGTTGTATCGGCATAATTCAGGCTTTGGGTTTTCATTTTTTATTTTTAAAAGGTCTCGTGGAAGTGTTGGTGTGCCAAGGAAGCACCCTTCTTATCAATTGCTGGGTTTATTACTAATTTAACAACCAGTATCATTCATAGTGTTACAGAGCAGAATAAATGGAAAGACCAGATGCAAGATCATGCTTTTGTGCTTTGTAGCTTAGAAGTATTACTATGTTGTCACACTGGATGGTGAAGACTTCAAGTAATTGTATAATGGCTGGGACACTGAATGTTGAAACGTAATGCTTTCCTTTTGAGTTCTGAAATCTATTAATTAGTGTGAACAGATTAATAGTATTTGGGTTTATTTGCTGCTGCTCACAGACATCATAAAAGTAGAGACTGAAGTATTTCCCCTTGAGGATGAATCTTATTTCCCCGATAGAGCATTTCCTTGTAGATTAGTCTAATGTCTCAAAGTATAATAATCTAATGTTAGTGGTAACGGTTTGCCACGTTATGAAATATGTTTGGGAAGGAAATGAAAGAAGTGGAAAGCTGCTTCTTTTTCTGGCAGCAATATTTTAATAGCATGATTCTGTAATGCATCTTTTCTACTTGCCCAGTCATTGATAGAGTCAGGGAGATGAGTGTGCTGTCTTCAGTCAAGCAGAAATAGAAGTAACATAATCTTCCTGTTTTAACTTGCTGGTCCCCCCGTTCTTGGATGTTAGGTTATAAGGTTGTTTTTCTTGTTTGTTTGTTTGATGCTCACATATCTATAAGGAAGGAATCTTGTGCTGTTGTCATCTTCATTCTAGTCTTTTTTGATAGGCCTTACAGCTTTAGGTACTGAACAGTACAGACAGTATTTCATTGGCTGACATTCAGGAATCCTTATCCAAGCTGCAGGATAGGTATTATCATAAGTTCCAGAATCATGAAAAGATTAGTTAAAGCACTTAAATGCAAATATTTTATTCAACAGGCTTTAAGTTCTGAGTTGGCCCAAGCCAGAGATGAAACCAAGAAAACACAAAATGATGTCCTTCATGCTGAGAATGTTAAAGCAGGCCGTGATAAGTACAAGACTCTTCGACAAATCCGACAAGGCAATACAAAGCAGCGTATTGATGAGTTTGAAGCAATGTGAGAGCTGTTATTTTGCATATATGTTCCTCGTAAAGCTGAACCACCAACAGAGAAAAAAGCAGGCCTTTGCAGATTTGATGGATTGCACCCCACTTTGCCAAAGCACTTAATACCAGTTTGACTACAGTGGTTAAAGACAAATTTGGGGGAAGCTATTCAACAGTAAGGCAGTCTGTCATCCCTAGCTTTGCAGGGGGAGGGTGTGGAGAACGATAGCAATTTTTTCCCCATCATGTCTTCAGTTTTGTTGTTCTGTAGTTTTTTCTTTGAAAACTGATGTGAAGTGTACGATGACTGACAAGTGTACATATTGCTTAAACATTAAAAAAGAATAAAGGAGCTGAACCAAAACTGATAGGTACTATTTCAGGATGATGACGTTTGACATTCAATTTTTCAACGTAGCTACACCATGAAGAGTTTGATATCGCTGACCTTCAGTGGTTTTTTTTTTCCTCCCAAACGAAATTCTTCGGTGTTTCATGTCCTGTCATCATTGATGGTTTTCTTTGCCTACCTGTTCACAAAGGTCTGGATGGCAGGTGGTAGTTCCAGATGTTTTTCTAAATGGAACACTACCTGTAGGCAGCACATGGCTGCTGATAGGCTGGAATACGTATTGCTTTTCCCTAGGTCATTATTTTAGATACGCAGAGTGTTTAAATGCAACAAAATGCAAAAACAACAAAAAAAGCTTTGTATGCTATTTGCTTGTAATTATTTTATTTGCAGTAGGGAGACCCTGGACCTTTCTGGCAAGGGAGCATATGAAAACATCAGTCCCAGGGAGGGGACAGTATCCTACCTCACTACTACATACATGATGACTGGTCCTTCAAACACCATGAAAAAGCTCTGTCACTATGTAGTAATATCATGAATGCTAGGAGCCCTTGCTCCTAGGGTTTTCTTTGACACTGAGATGGATTTCCAGTGCTAAATGCTGTTTAACTGCCTTGTGTTGAGTTTAAATTGTAAGAGCATCTTGTATTTTTTTTAAAGCTGTAACCTGTCACTGGTATAACTATCTTCTGGGAGGGGTGTAGAAAGTGCATATGAGTTAATTTGGTGTGGGATTTCAAAATACAAAATGAAAGTTCCCAGAATTGGAGTTAAAAGTATTAATAGCTTCAGTTTTGAGTGAAGCTAGTATTGTAACTGTCATATCTGATGTCAGATCATTGAGTCCTTTCCTTCTTGAAAAGGAGACTTGCTCCTTTTTTCCTTTTTTATTTTATGTGAGAAGTCCTAGGCAATGAACTTCAGAAATATCCTCACAGTTAATGTGCAGTTGTTCCTTCTGTTAGAGTACCTTGGTAAATACCTACAATGGAAGAACCCTGCTTTCTCTGAGGATGGTTCAGCTCTTTTCTGTTTGATATTATGCACTCATAAATTTACACTTATCTATTAAAATTTGCCATTTTATTAAACATTTTTTTCATGCACAATAGGTTTAATTTTCTTATGAACAGTCCAACTAAGTTTTTTTATTTTGCAGAGTCAAAGGTTGGCGATGTGGGGTGACATCACGGGATTAAAATAAAAAGACATTAATATATTTTGGGTTTGTGGGGCTAAACATATCCCGTTAACCTTGAGGACTGATGTGCAAATGTAATTGTACACGTGCTTCAGAATGCTGCTTGGTGGAAGCTGGTGTTTCTACTTGCAGTGCGTTGTGAGCGTGGTTGCTGTTTGATGGGCTCCATACTGAAGCACGAACAAATTCCTGAAGTACTTGGATGGTTTGCCATAGCAGGTGAAATACTGTGCTTCCACTGAGTTCTTGCTTTTCCCTGGAAAGCGTGCACTAACATTGATACATCAGTTTCAGCGCTGGGGAAAAATAACAGGAAAAGTTTGCTGTTCATAAACCTACAGTGTATAGAGTAGGGCTCAATGGATTAGATCCATTTATAGAGCTGTGTGATTTTTTTTTCTAAAAACAACCAGGAGCAGCCATTTGTAACACAGATTTCACAGTGAACGAAGTGGTAATAGCTGCTGTCAGCCAGCGGCCGGGAGCGCTTACTGGTGCAGGAATACTAAGAGTATATTGAATGATTACTTGGTGAAGTAATTTTCCACATGCTTTTTCCTTTAGCATCCTGTTTTGTGTTGTACAATTAAGCTACAATTACATCTACTATTTTGGATAACATTCATTGGTTAACAATAAAGAGATACAGTAAATTTCTCCGAGGTCCACTGTTGTTATTTAATGCACTTTTTTTTCCCCCAACAGCTTTGCTAAATGCATTAAGCTTTTTCCAGAGCAGTGTAGAAGTGATGGTAATCAGTCTTGTGTTTCACAGGTCGGTCAAATTGAAATGTAAATATGAGATTTCTTAAATTGTATCCTTAGAGGATGACATTCTACTGATGAAATCAGCACGTGCAACTGGGTGGAAGCACTGGTGGTTGTTGAGTCAAAACAAGGTTGGAATTATCAGAGCAAGTGGGTTCTGTTGAAGAGTAATTTGGCTACATAAGAACTATATGAGTAACGTAAGAGCTTTCAGTCACTGCCTTTGCATTGTTTAGCACCAGGGTAAGTTAAATTTAGTTATAGGTCGATGTCTTGTCTTAAACATGAAGAAACTTCTTTTATGACTCTACACATTATAGTAGGCAATGCTGTCAAATATACACAGGGCCTGCGTTCTCTGTAATGGCAGGTTTGTGTTTTCTCATCCCTTTGCTACAGTAACAGAAGGGCAGAAACAGTTCTGTATAAAGTGTGCAAATTACTCTGCTAAGCAGATCTCACCTAAATTAGACCTCCTTTCAGGTGGCGTTTTATTCCATCTTCTATTTGCCATTGCACTCGAATGCAAGCACATAACCCTTCTTATTACTCTATGTAGAATTGTAATGATAAATTAAAGCACTCAATACATTTAATTGTGCTTGGTATTAGTTTGATACTTCCTTCTTGGAGCCCCTTCTGCTGAATCCTTAGATTCAAGTTTCTCATCTGTTAGCTTCTGCGTGGGAATGTAACTTAAGGATATTGTGCTTGGAAGGGGAGGTGTGCGCTCTGAGAGGGTTTCTTCAAGTATGCTTCTGAGGTGGAGAGAAAACAACGTAGAGCAGTGCTGCTGCTTACAGGCCCCACTAATAAAATCTTTTGCTTTTGAAAGTGAGCTTCTATACAAGCAGGATTTTCTGTCTTTGTGTGTGGAAAATGCAAGAAAACTTCAGTTCTCCTTAGACACTGAATTTGTTTCAAGAACTGGAGGCTTCCACAGAGATGAGAGAGACCTGTGCAGTGAGGTGGTTGCTGGCTGGCATTCACAAGTGCTTTCTGGGTAGAAATACCAACCACAAGAAAATAAGATATCTTCTTTTTCAAAGCGTCTGATACAATGTTCACTTTATTAGTAGAAATTGTCCAATAGTGTAATGTGTTTGGATAAGATTTTTCAGGAAAATGTGGTCAGTATTAAGGGATTAACGGCCGTACTTCTTTGACTCTTCAGAGCGTATTTGCTAGCTGTGTTAGAGGTGTGGAGGATCCGCCTCCCAGCTGCTGTGTTCTGCTGATCCTTCAGCTGGGAGGAGGGTGAGGAGGTGGTTCTGGCTGCCTGTCCTGCTGGCTGCCTGCTGGGCAGTGTCTGTGCTCTGCCCCAAGGGGGGCCCCCAGCAGCTCTCCTGCCCACCACTTGGTTGGGTTTGGGGTGTCAATCAGCAGCGAGGAGCGTGGCAGGGCTGAAGGAAACAGTGTCACGGTGAGGGGTGGAGTTGACAGAGAAAAGGATGGCTGTTAGAAATAAAACACGTGATGAATTGGGATCGTTAACTGGCAGGCTTGTTCTCTCGTGTCAAGGACTCCTCAGTGTATTCTTGCAGCATCCGTAAGTTCACTCTGTGAGAGTTACCTGGCAGATTCAGCAGCTGATTTGTTAGGGTTTGCATTTTCCATCCCATGGAGCTGAGCTCAGATGGGTAAGTGTAGGCCAGCCGACTGAGTTTTATTTCCCTTGGTGGAGTCTCTCGTGTTCAGTTTTCTGTCTGTAGGATCTGCGTTCTTTTGAAGTGAGATTACGGAAGCTTTGCGTCGTTTTGCTTTTTTTTTCCTTCCCTGAGTGCCAACATTACCCAGTATAGAAGCTTCATTTAACGTGGGTAGACTCACAAAGTCCCCCAAAACAATAACATATCCTTCCTTCAAAACTCCAAAGCACCACTTTGTTGTCAGTAAGAGACCTCCATAGCTACAGCAGTGCCCGCAGTATTCCAGGCATTCAGGAGGAGGCTTATGCCCACGTAGCTCATAGCGAGGGAGAGTTAGCAAAGGAATGGAACGTCTGGAACCGCTGGGATTCCATTAGTGCTTCTGTTGGCTTTTGTAAGTAATACGTCAGTTTCTGTTCCCAGCAGTGGGCTTCAGGCAGCAGAAGAAATGAGGGGAGGTGGAAATGCACATCAAAGGAGATGGCCTGATTGATGCAAAGGTTTCTAATGCGCGTAACAGTTGAAGTTCCATGTGCTCTGTGGGTAAGTGGATCAGGTGAAAAGGCATCAAGTTCAGAGGTGGGACAACTATATGGCTCCTGTTTGCTTAAAACTGTCCTGTTTACACTAGAGGGCTTGCTGCTATCTGAATAATTTTGGAAGGCCTATAGGAAGCCTGCTGCCCAGCACTGGGAGATCTCGGAGTTCTTTAAAACCTTGTGTACCCGCCTGACCGCTGTACAGCTGGTTACATTTCAGCAAAGACGCCCTGCAGTCTGATAATTTTGCCTTAGAGCCCTTCTGATTCCACAAGGTGTGCTGTGTACGTGCACCGTTCTCACTGCCCCGCTGCTTGTCCCGGCAGTGCGAATCCCACATGTCCCCATGTGAAACACTGATCTCATGACAGGCTCTGAGGCTGCGTATGAGATCCCACAGAGTTCTGCTTATCAGGTCTGCAGCTCCCCGTGGCCTCAGCTTTCGTGCTTTTTAATCACCCCCATTTCTTCACTAAATTTGGTACAAGGTTTATCATCTTATTATGTAACATCAATAGTTTTCTGCTGAACTGAGCTTCCAGCAGAAGGCTGATTTCTGTCAAATGTTTCCTTAAAGTACGTTATCTTGATGAGTTGAAATAGTCTAGGTTTACTTTTATCTAAGCAACACTTCTAATTAATTAATCTCTATGAATATGGTAATTGCAGTCCTATTGCCAGAACAAGGTTCATTTGCATCAGGGCTGAAGCCGAAAACTTTTCTGCCAAGTGCACTTCAATCTTCCACACAGTAAGTAATATGGTCAGGTTGTGGTTGGACTCAGTGATCTTTAAGGTCTTTTCCAACCTGAGCAATTCTATGGTTCTATGTCTAGAATGTGTAGGTAAAAAACATCCAGAGAACTCAAACTGGTCTGTCCTGCCTTCCTCTTCGTTACTGGGGATAAATTGTGTTTGAATGGATTCAGTGTTCTGTGGATTTGGGATGGGAAAGCAGGGTTGTTCACGCATCAGAAAAGCTGTGAAACAGAAATGTTTATATCGTTAATCTGCACCTCTACTTTACGTCCTGTAATTAGTAGTTCTTCAGTTTAATTCACGTTTTAACTTCCTGGATCTCTTCTCTTATGAGCAGTGCTTCCAAGTGCCAGTTGCGCTTCTCTGCATCATTTGAAAACACAGCTCTTTCTTCTTTTGCCATTGGGATCTTACACGGTTGTTTTCCACAAAGCACGGTAACTCATAGTTCTTAAATTCAGAACTACTGTTGTTGCTTCTTGGAATAATCTCTGGGTTAATTTTGGCTACACGTTCTTGTACTCGGCGTGCATGGTGAATTGGTATATGCCACCTTATACAAGAAATAAACATGTTGACTATATAACAATTCCTAGTAGCATTCTGGAGAACAGAAAATGTCAAAAAAAAAAAAAAAAAGTATATTAATGCTTTCAGAAAATCAGGGAAGATACAAGTCACTGTTTCTACCCACGAGGCTCAACTGTGAGCCTAAACAGGTTGCCCAAGGAGGTTGTGGACGCCCCATCCCTGAAGGCATTCAAGGCCAGGCTGGATGTGGCTCTGGGCAGCCTGGTCTGCTGGTTGGTGACCCTGCACATAGCAGGGGGGTTGAAACTCGATGATCACTGTCGTCCTTTTCAACCCAGGCCATTCTATGATTCTATGAGCACCTGGGAGATGAAATCTAGTTCTGTTGTGTAGCTCAACTGTGTGGCTGGGCTATGCAAGCGAAAGGACTAGAATAGAATCATGGAATATCCTGAGTGGGAAGGGACCCATAGGGATCATTAAGTCCAACCCACACAGCACCACCCAAAAATCAAACTGTGTGTCTGAAAGTACTGTCCAAACACTCCCTGAGCTCCAGCAGCTCAAGGCTGTGCGCCCTGCCCTGGTGGGCTGCCTGTCCCATGCCCACCACCCTCTGGGGCAGACCCTTTCCCCGATATCCAGCCTGGGTGGGATGGCCACGCGCGCTCAAACAGCAGGGCAGCCAGGCACAGTTGTGTGTTGCTGTATCTTTGCTCTTCAACGCAGCTGTTGTGGATGTAAAGAGCCTACAAAGAGAAAACAAGGAGTTGTAAAGCTTTTCCTGCAAGTTCTTGTTCAAAAGAGTCACAGTCGTGTTTTTGTCTGCCTTCAAAGCTCCGCTGCGGGTGACCCTGATGGAAGGTGGCACATAAGCACTGATACCTTTGAGGAGTCACTCAGTGGTTCTTCAACCCATGCTGTCAGAATGTAAGGACAGGTGTGCAGGGGTTAAAAAATCTCTTACCTGACCATTCGCTTTAATAGTGGACTATGAAAGGGCAAACCTTCTTTCTAAGAGTGACTTCTGTACGATGCAGGTGACTTCATATACAGTTCGTCCAGTTTCTGAACTGGTTCCTGCTTCCCTCCTTGTCTTACTGTGAGAGAAGAGAACACCACATGTTTCCTTCTACAGTCACGTCTCCTGGCAGTAGTTCTGCTGTCTCTCATTCCATCGACTGAAGGCTGAAATGGCCGTGTTCTTCCCCAGCGGTGGTACAAAGCTGTGCTGTGCCTGCAGTGCTGCCCCTCGCTTTGCTGCCAACTAATGGAGGGAGCTATTTTTGGAAGGAGTAGTACTGTAGGGAATAGTACTTGCACCTAACTGACGGTGGTAATTTATGTATCGGTATGTCTTTATATGTATACATACAGTGATTGAACTGAAGATTTCTAATCGTGGCATCGGGCCTTCTCATGGTTGTATTATGATGAAGTATACAAGTTCTGTAGTTTTTGTATGAGTAGGTTTAAAAACGAAGCTTTCCAAAGCTAACAGCGTTTAAAAACAGCTTAAAGTATTACAGTGTGCAGAGGGAGTACGGTTCAGTTTTGCCCTTGATATACAAATGAGGTTTACATCCCTGTTGGTTTCCATCCTCCTGCAAAGCCATTCGCCACAGAGCTCACCCAGCCAGCAGCACGGCGCTGCAGAGGGCTGCTTGAAGTGCTTGTGGCTGCGACTGAACGCCCTGCAGACGTGTGCTCTGCACTGGGTGTTTGTCATGGCTGTAACACACCCTGTCTCAGCCACCCGTGGAAGCAGTTCTGACACAGTCCTACCGTTGTCGCAGCTGTGATGTGCTGTCTGTGTCGGTGAACTAACGTTGTGGAACTGCCCCCGGGTGGCTCTTAGGGTACGTGATGGTAACGGGGACGTTTGCTATGAAGACTACTGGTACATACAAAAAACTGACTCTGACATATGGTTGTTGAACAAAGCTGGACCTGGTCTTCATGCTGAAATTCGGTCGAGTCAGGCTCTCCGTGTTCCTGCAGGGCACTTGGCTACAGGAACAACGTCTTTCCTCTGTCTGTCTTTGCTGGCGCTCCCTCATCCTGCTCACATCTTTCAAACAGAATCCGCTCAGACACGAAATGTGGGAACGTGCAAATTCAGAGCAGTTTCAGGGAGCGAAGTGTGGCTCTATTGATGTTGCTGCGTAATTCTATTTCTTGCTTTTGCTTCTACCTTTGCTAAATCTGCTTGATTTCTCTGTGTCTTTCTGTGCAGGTTACAAAAGTACGATCTCTTGCAGCCCTTAGGATAGGAACGAGGTAGAGATCAGCAGAAGACCTGGGGTCTGCCAAGGCCTGCTGCTGCGCCTCTAAATCTGGACAGTTTTCAGCACTTTACCTTAAGTGCTGCCTGGTCCACAAAGACTTTTCGGGACGGACCGGGAAGCGCAATTCCAGCATCTCGTTAACATTTGGTTCTCTCATGCTCTCTCGAAATCTTTCCTTTGTTGTCTTTTCCTGGGAGAAAATGAGCGCTTTGAAGTACTCCAGTTGTTTTCCCCCGTAAAACGGGAGCTCATACCGATGTATTAACCTTTAACATGTGATGGAACGTGTTAGAGTGAGCGGTGATGTGACCCTGCCAAGGGTTGGGGCACTTGAAGGCTTTGACCACCGTGTGGGAAGCCTGACTGTATCCAGCCTGGGTAGAGCGAGATGAAGGTAGATACTTTCCAAGTTTTATTGGTTTTCTACACCCTTTCTAACAGCCCTGATGATGCAGGAATACTGTCAGGTATTTTTTAATGTAAAACTACCGATTTGCTATGTCTGTACATACGTTTCCAGTGTAAGAACCTGTCGCTATCTGCCTTTTGTACGCTATTAGAACGTGCATACTGTGTATACGTAACTGCAATGAATTGTGCACCCTGCACAAAAGCCTGAATAAATGGGTTTTAACGTTAATCTGAAGAATCACTATTCATTTGCTGATCGGCCTCGCTCATGGTCAGATGGTATCGATTTCGTTTCTTGGAGAACTTTTGTTGGTGGTACCCACCTGTGACTGAGTTACTGGCTATGAACACTGTGATCAGATAAGCCATGGAGCCGAGGTTTGCCAAGAATGAATCGTTCGTGAAGGAGGAGATGGGAACTGGTAAATGAGGGACCTGAGTGGATGGACACCTGCAGTACTGGGAATACCAAACCCTGAAAACTTCTGTGTTGGTCACATTGCTGTGCTGCACACACACGCGCCGGCTACCCAGGCTGAGATCTGTGTGGGTAGGTCATCAGAGCACTTAAACGTGAGCCCATAAACGCCATATGCATGTGTCTGAAATCCTTGGCCAAAACTGCTGAAAGAGGGAGATGCTGCAGTGCTCCCCAGGGCTGCTGCTGAGCCTGGGAGCTGCCTTGGTGCCTGGGCCGTGCCTGCTGTAGCACTGCAGGGAGCTCTGCTGTCTGTGCATTTTGCCACTCTCCAGACCTGGGAGTGCCTCTGCAGTAACTGCACCTGGAAGCAGCCTTCTCCGAGAGCTTGTTTACTGTGTTTCTAACCAGGAGAGGTAATGAGGCACTTTCATGCAAATACATCTGCAAAATGCTCTTGAGGGCTTTATTTACTGCTGCGTTGCCTTTGCTGACGTCTGCTGCCCACGGTGTTTTATTGTTTTTGTTGTCAGTGTTCAGGTTCACTAGTGGATGAGCTACTGTGCTGCAGAGAAGGAATTGCACAAGGCAGTGTGTTTTAGCAGCTTGAGTTTGGGGAGAGGAGAAGTGATTTTGTCATAATATGCCTTTGGGCTGCAGGCTTACAAGGTAACAACAGTGCCTCTGGTGAAGACCGTGGGTGGTTGACCATAGGGGTGAGCGGGAAGGATTTTGCCTTGGAGAGGGCTTTGTTATTGCTGGGATAGCAGGCAGGAGGTTACCATTGATACAGGTCTGCTGACGTGTCAGTGCAGTGGAGCTGTGCGCTGCCTGCTGGATGTTGAGCAGTGAGGGAGGGAAGGCAGAGGTGCAGACCCACAGGCAGCCATTGTGGAGGAGCTCGGCCTGCTCCCCAGGGCGGGAAGCAGCGCGGCCTTCAGCTCAGAGCAGCGCTTTCCTTCCTTGTGTTCTCTCAGCAGAGCCCGGGTTTCAGAGCTCAGCTCCTCACTGCTTGGGTCGGGCAGGGCAATGACGTAATTTTATGTACACACTCGTGTCACTTGGCTTCTCTGTGTGTATGACTGCATGTCTGGTGCTGCTTTGCTTTCCCTCATTCGCGTGTACTGGCAGGTACCGGGTGCTGTTATTCCACTGACTGGTTCTCAATGGCAGAAGGGTGGGATTGGCAAGTTATGTTTCAATGGAATCCCGATGGAGGCTTGTAGCAGGGTAACGACCCTGCTTCCCTGCATGCTGTACCACACTCATGCTTTCCATCTTTATCATGCTGACGTTTTCCGTTCCCGGAAGCAATTCGAAAAAGGCTCCAAGCACCACGCTGGCACTGCGCCCTGTGTGTCGCAGCTTTGGTGCTGACTAACTGCAGGTTGGGTGTGAGGGAAATTTTTTCTCAGGACGAGTGGTGAGGCAGTGGCACAGGCTGCCCAGGGAGGTGGGGGGCAGTCAGCGTCCCTGGAGGGGTTCAAGAAGTGTAGAGATGTGGCACTGAGGGACGTGGTCAGTGGGCATGGTGGGGATGGGTTGGGGTTGGACTGGATGTTCTTAGTGGTCTTTTCCAACCTGGATGATTCTGAGATTCTATTCTAACAACCAAACCGCCTCACGGTGGGATGGCTCTGGTCGAGGGCTGAGGGCGTGGGCCTGGTCTGCACCCCCAGGCCTGCTGAGCAGAGGCCTGGCCCCAGTGGGCAGTAGTCACTCTGCAAATCGGGACAATCCCAGGGCAAAGGGGAAGAAAGATTGCTTCTGAAATAAGCAAAATAGAACTTTAATCCAGGCGTGTATTTAAGAAATATGAATTGAATCCCACTGCCTTTGTGTGGCACAGGAAGGCTGGGTGGCCCCACACAGCCCTGGCCCCAGCCCAGCACCGCTCTCCCTTCTGGGCATATCAGGTCACCAGAAGCCCTGGGTCAGCCCCGCAATCGGGGGATCTCTGTAACGTGAGCCTGGTCGACGTAAAAACCTGCTGCTAACGCTGATCACCATCTCCTTGTCTCCTGCTCCTGTTGCCCACGCTTCACTGGTTCATGTAAATTAATAGCGGCGTTTAATTTCCTTTGTACCCACCTGCTGCTCTTGGCACGCTCATCTGTGAGGGGAGGGGAAGAAGGACCAATGGCGGCACCGCCTGGCTCTGGCAGCCCTCCGCCCCTGGGGCAGCAGCTCCCACCTGGGGGTGGCTGTGGGCCCGGGGCTGCTGTAGGGATGGGGGGTGATCCATCAGTGGCCGCAGTCGTAGCCATTTCTGCCCCGTGGTGCTGCCCTGTGCTTGGGCACGGCCTTACGGGAACACCTGTGTGGTACTACAAGAGCTACGGGGATGCAGGCCGTCTGCTTTTGGGCCTTCAGCTCCAGCATGGCAGCCCTTCAACTCCAGCATAACATCTCCGTGGTCATTGAGAGCTGCTGGGATCCCTGACAGGCTCTGTTTAAAGATATCGCAAGATATGTTTTTAGCCTGATAACGTGTTCTCTGTGGTAGGCTTCCCAAGCTTACCTTGCAGGATGCAAACAGGCAAATCCCTGTGGGAGTGAGCAGCTGCCATCCTGCCTGACCCATTTGCTGGGCCCTGACATTCCAGCTTCACTCCAGCATCTCCCACTGCCCTGAAAGGAGGCAAACCCACACTGTGTGCTCAGCCAGGGTGCACCCAATGCATACGGCTGTGCAGAGTGCTTGCATCAAGTGAATTGTCGGTGGGCACGGCTGCTTAAGGGCAACAGTATGTTGGTTTTCAGGCCAACCACTCGCCCCATTTACACCCCTTTCAGCCCCACTCCTGGCTGCAGGGCTGACAGGGCAGGCCAACCCCAGCCCAGCAGTGCAATTCTGCACAACTTTCCACAGCATCACTTGTGCTGACCAGTCTGCTTCCACAGCACAGAGGTTTGTTGTACCTTCGCATTCATCAAATAACTTTGCAAAATTCTGAGATAAACCACTGGAGCGATGCACTTAAAGGTAGACATGTAGCAATACTTGTAGGCAGAGCAGCTCTGCTGGTGCGCAGTCTGCATCCAGATTCTGCTACCAGTGACTGCCAAGGCTGTGTGCCTGGAGCCCCAGCCCTCTCACCAGGGGAAAGAAATGGAAAGAGCCCATCAAATATGATTTACTGCCTTAAAAATGAACTGACGGTCCATAATCGTTGCATGTGTTTGAACCTCTCAGTTGTGGCACTGTTGGGTGAGTTGACTCAATGGGAGCTGTTGTGCTGTGCAGGTCAGGACACAGAGCTGCTATGTGCTCTGCTGCCATCGATGCTGCTCTCAAAATTCTTACGTATGAAACAAAACAGCCCATCGGTGAGGAAAACAAATCTTTATTTTTTTTCTCTAAAAGCAGAATCCAGATACATGTTTTTGGAATGGTTTAGATGGTGGCTTTAAGATGCGAGTAGTCACATCACAGAAATGACACAGAACAACCAGTGAAGGAACGAAGAGCATTTGACAATTGCTTTATCAATTAGTCCCGACACGACTCTTCTGATGGCTTTGCCAGAACTGCCTTTAGGATAGTAGAAAACCTCACCTACTCAATACAAGCACAGAGATAATGAGGGAAAAGGAACTACTGAATGCAATTATTGCTGCCGTAGCTGCATTTCTGTTTCCTTGCACAATGTTCCATAATGTGCTGGCACAACATTTCTTAAATACCAGTATGATTAAGACTGTCGTTCATGTGAATAAAAAGCAACCAACCAGCCAACCGAACCTTTCAAATCAGACTTCACTGGAGAACAACAACAAAGTTTGTCCTGCAAAAACAGAGGTTTGCCTTTAGAAGGCATAGACTGTTACACCCATGAAACAGTGAGGACGAATGTGCTGAGATGCCAATGAATAGATTTGGTTTCTGCGTGCTTCCAGCTCCTCATGTAGCTATTAGATCTGAGGGGGGAAGAGAACTATTGCTGTCATTTCCCCTTTAGAGGTGCAAGGACAGACAGAACAACAATCAGTTCAAGCATAAGTTAGGCCAAACCTTTAAGATCTGGAAATGGAAGGTGGAAAAAGATTTACAGCATGCTCCTAACTATTAACAACTCAACGTATTCAACAGTGCCTTTACAGACAGCTCCCATGTATCTCACTGCCTTGTAACAAAGCAAACCCGAACACACACACACACAGCAGTATGATCCGCACGTGTAGAGACACTGCACGTGGGATCGGGCACTGAGACCATCAGCTCCTGATGAAGCCTTATGATACCCATGACTACGGGCAATGTGCTACGCAATGTCTGCATGTGGAATCTGAATGTACCTCCCGCCCCCACCACAAGGTTAGCTGGAACAACCGCCTCACACACATGACTGTAGCATTGGTTACACTGTTAGTCTAAACAGTGTGCACATACATACTAAAATTCAAAGAAAGTTCTTAAATTGTACCTCTTGATAATTTACAGAGTGTATAAAATGCATGACTTGATGCTTATAAAACCTCAGCCCTTTTATAAAAACAAACAAACAAACAACAACAAAAAAACCCAACAAAACAAGGCCACAGGATTTCGTTTTAAGCTTTAATCCGTTGTTTTCTTCATTTCAGCAGCTTAAGCTCCTACACTAAGTAAAAGATACACTCCTCCGTGGCCTTATAATGCAAGGAATAAATTAGCAAGAGTCACACTGTAAATCAAAATAAATAATTTCTACATTACTTTTTATTAAAAAACGGTCTTTTAAATTGCACAGTATTTTAAATTTTCAGTAGCAATGCAAAGTCAGTTGGGTATTTTCTCAATGCTCCAGACAGCAGGAAAGCACTGTACCACTCTGCACCCAGCAGCACCAGCCTGGCCCCATCCCGCACCCATCGCCCTGCCGTGGTGTCCGGGCCATGTGAGGTACTCTGTGTGCACAGACAGGTTTGGTACTTTGGGAGAAGCGCTCCCCATTCGCCGCCACTTACCCAGCAGACGATGGGACAATTCAACAGTCCCATGGCTGTGGGTGTCACCAGGCTGGCTCTCCTTTTTGGGGTGTTGCATGCACGCAGCGGACTTCTAGCTCTCCCCACAGCAGTTTTGCAGCAGAGGACCGAGTTATAGTTCAGACATACCAGAGGAAACAGGGCTCCTGCAGAGCCGTGGTCTTACCGCAGCGCATTAGCAGTAGTTGGCGAGTGAAGGTAAGGCATTGAAAAAAAAGACATTTAAAGGTGTTTGTAAAAAGACATCGTAGCAGTTAATACTGTCACATCCCAGGCACCTCGAGCTCAAAGTCAGGTGCCCACAGGATGCATTTAAGAACTCTAAGTACTGACAACACCCCTTGTTTAGAGAACAGTGGTGGCAGACGCCTGACGTCGATGTGCACCAAACACGGTGTATCTGCACACTTGTTATAAGGGAGCTCTCATGGCTCAGGTCCTGCTTGCACACACAGAGCTTCTGTGAAGCACCCCAATGGCTCCTGATGCCGAGAGAAGGAAAGCGGTGGGATGGGGCTAACCTGAAGGCGCTCTGTTCTCCTCTGTAACTGCAGCGCTTGCAGTGAGGATAAGAGTGACAAGATACCCCTCAGCATTTAAGTTCAGCTATTTGCATCAGTGCAATTCCGTTGACAGAAGTACCACCTGCCCGGTACCACCTCTCCCCACATACTGCTGCTACTGCTCCCTATACAGATTGGTCTCCTCCTCCCCCTACTCCAATACTCACAACTACAACAAAGGAAGAACCAAGCCCTATGGTTTGTCCACCACTCATTTTGTTTACCCAACGTAACAGCGTCTAAAGGGAACTAGCACATCATTGCACAACATCAACAATCACCACATAACTCCTGTTCTTACACTTTCAAAGTGTTTTTAGTGCTTCAGCACCAAGCACAGAACGTACAATGGGAATTTTCTACCAACCAACACACTTGCAGGGGTTCAGTGCTGCATTAACATCTGTGGAGGCATCAACACTGGTCACTGAGATCCGGGCACCACCACGTGTCTCCTGTTGGCTTCAGCAGTACGGGCCAGAGGGCCCCGGGCACACGGCATGGGGTGTTCTGATGCCCATGGGATAGGGGAGATGAAATGCCTCTACTACAATCACACGTTTCTGTTTGCGTTCAAGGAATTCAGCTTTTGGCAGAAGCAAATTCCTACATAAAAAATAAATGTAGAAACTCATTAAAAACACAGGTATAATAGCTGCATTATTAAAACAGCTGCATCTACACTATGGTGTAGTACTGAAGTGTAATTCCATTCAAAAAAATCACAGGTGTACAACCCAGATGAGACCCACTGACCACTCCAAACCTCAGCATCAGCACCACGTCAGCCCCTACGCTCCAGCAATGCCCTGCGGACAGCGACCAACCAAAGTGAGGGGAAGGCTACAGCCAGACAGACAGCTCCTGTGCCGTCCCATGGACAGGCGAATGCAGATCCCACACCAAATCAGCTGTAAGAGCCGTCTGGAGCACTACTTCCTGAAATAGTTTGCTGAACACGGTTCAGATTATTGGATATGTCTATAAGCACAATGCTCTTTAGAAGCATTTACCGTATACCCAAATCCTACTCGCTGCAACACACGGTGTCGCACAAGTAGTGAAAACGTCTTCGTATTCAAAGGTGCTTGGACATCATTTTCAGGCAGCATTTTACCTTTATTTTAGTGAGTTCACACTACGAAGATTTTAGGAGGAAGAAGATGCCAATGGTTTCTTTAGTTTATTTTCTTTCTTTTTTTTTTTTTTAAAGATGTGAAATTGAGACAGACACCTGAACAAATAACTATTTTTACTCACCTATATCTATCTACGTCTGAAATCTCTAATCTTTCAATAAGAGATAAAATGTTGCCCAAAAGCCTATAGTCATACATTTGTGTTTCTACTAAATCTACAAATCAAAATAGTTCTCAGTTAAAAAGATACAATTTGTATCAACAGTAAAAGGTACTTTCTGGTTCTTCAGGGCCTTTACATTCCAGCAAGTGTACCAAAATGGTCAGCAGTAATAGTGTAAAGTTGTGGTTTGTTAACACTGAAAAAATGTTACAATGGATGGAAACCTAAGACTGTAGGCAACTGACTATGTCATGTAAGTACAACCGACATCAATTGCAAAATCTATTTCTACTTCATATATATATATATATATGCATATATATATATAAAAGCTTAGAGGTGCTAATAAAACCCGTGAGTTAAAACCAGAAATCCCTTACTAGTACTAGAGCAGACTCGCTTGGTCTGTTGCTAAGACTACACTCACTACCTGTGGCAAGAATCGGCCCCCGCAATGCAGCGGGCCAGGAACTAACGCCAGGAACACACACAGCCCCTTCTCTCCCCGACCCTCCCTCCCCATCTGCAACAGAAAGACAAAAAGTTTAAGTTATTCTTTTGAGCTACAATATCGTCACCATAGTGCAGTTAATCAATGTTGCATATCTTCAACACACAAACCCTTTCCAGGCCAGCCTTGATAAATAACAACTAAAATCAAACAGTGTCTTAAATACAAAACTTGCATTGAGATAATTAAATTCATTTAAAAACAGGTAAATATTTTATGAAAAGCGTATTTTATCCAGTACACTTGTGCAGCAATACAAAGAAAAACACATGAATCATCTAAACAGAACCCTAGGAAGTCAGGCCCCTTTCTACTGACCAGAAACAGCACATGGGGATGGAAGCAAGGCGGCCTGTTTCTTGGAGGTACTGAGTGTTGGCAGTTTCTGCTGGGTTCAAAGGGGGCTGCAAATTCTCAGCACCTTTGAAAACCAAGCAATAAGGCTTTCACCTTAGCCATAAATTAGTAGAAAAAGAAAAAAAAAGTATTTTTTATTTCCTTTGATTGCATTTGATCTTACCAATCAACTGCATCACCAGGACGTGTAACTATTTAAACAAAACAAAGGAAGCAATGAAAAGTGCCACGCTATAAATTACTAATATACGGTTACCCATCTCACCATTAATGGTAACTCAATTATCTGTTTAAAAAATAAAGTCAGTGCTGTAGTAAATCTTTGTTTCCTATAAATAGATCATAGCACACACACAAAAAGCCCACAGACAAATAAACAAACAAACATGGTGTTGTAAAAAGTTCAAAAACTTGGCTTGAAAATTGTCTGCTGGAAGTAGCAAAATCCTCTCTCTGCAGGTCGTTTTGACACCGTGCAGGACGAACATCCAGCAAGTTAAAAAACAAATCCCAAAATCGCAACAACATGTAACAAGGATAGAAAGTGCTGCATATAAACCCCTGATGCACCAAAGATTATAACCAGAGACCACAGAATTTTGTATATATATATCTCTATATATTAATTTAAACCGGAGCTTTCTCCAGCCATGAAAATAGCCTTTAAAAAATTTTCAAACTAGAACACAAAACATATCAGGTACTCCGATGCATGGGGCTATACATACAGACTCCGTATTACAGTATTTCACATAAATGGATTACTATATAACCTCCTTGCTGAGAAGGAGATCCCAAATGCTATTGTAGCAAACCTCCCTCAGCGTTAGAGCTGAGCTGAAAACTACTGGACACCACAAAGATGCATCATCTCAATAACCTAGCTGAGATTTCTCCACTAAGATGGCTGCGGCGAGCTGCTGAGCGTCTGTCACATGAGGGTTCTTCTTCATGACAATCCTCACAAGATCGGGGGGGAAGATGTTGCACAGGTTGATGTACACCTTCTCCCTGGTGTCTTGGTGCCTCGGGGGGTCTTGAGGGATTCCACAGTACGGTACGCGCCACGTCTGGTCCTGCTGCTCTGGTAAGCTTTGGAAGGCAAACTGCTCATAACACGGCTGTGTGGGGTTACTGGGCAGAGAGTAGGTCTGACGGTAGCCGTAGGCATCCATCCCATAGCCCTGCCTGTCCCAGCTTCCAAGTCCATCTTGGCCAGCGAAAGGCTTTCTGTGTCTCAACGGAGAATTATCGTACAAACGCGAGTCTGAAATGCTATCTATCCTCGTGGACACGAGGGCTCTCCCCATGTGCATGGTCTTTGAGTGTGACGAACTCTGAGATGCAGAGTAGTCATTTGGACAACTAGAACGAGCACCAATGGTTGGATGCTGGAGATGCACAGCCATATACGGAATTGGAGGTTTGTGGTGATGCTTTGGTTCTTCGTGACTATAACTTTGCACTCTTGTTAGAGGCTCGTGGTAGCTCTGTAGGAATGGCTGAGAGTTAAGGCGGCCATGGGGGTGCATATGTTGGCACTTCAAGTTCTCCTCCAGCTGTGGGTCAGGAGAGCTCATGTAAGAGCGATCGCTGTAACCCACATAGGAATCACTGCTGCCACAACTAACGCTCCCTTCACTGCTGCAGTCAGAAGCTACAGAGCTAATCCTATAATCTGTGTCCAAGGAGAAGCGTCTTTCAGGACTGCGTGGACCAGATATACTCAGACTTGAATATGCATTCAGCATAGAGTAATACCCTACATCCACCGGAGACTCGCATTTTGGATACTGGTCGTAAGGCATTGGTGTTCCGTGATTTTTGGTTGCCATCATCACTGTAGGATACTGTCCCTGTGGTCTTTGATCCTGAGGTGGAAAATGAACTCCAGATGGAAGGCCGTTGGTTAAAGGTGCAGTACTTTGGGGTTTTGCAGCAGAGGAACTTGGTATACTAACTAACGAAGGTACAGACCTGGTTTCTAATTTGTTTTTGGTGGGAAGCTTTTCCTCCAAGTCTTGATAGACTTGAGTCCTTATACTAGGATCTGATTGCCTCTTCGGAGTGGCACGCTTAAGCTCAGAAGTGCCATCATTCTTAGTGCTACAGGGAACACTATTGCTTTTTACCAGTCCTCCTTCACTTGTAGTTTTGGCAGCTGTACTTCTAGACATGGCACGAAGTTCATCAGCTACAGATCGCTGAGGCTGATTTCCCCTTTCTGGGTGATAGTATTTGCATTTGTGTCCATAGGTACATTTCTTCCCTGTCAAGACAAATATAATGAGAATTAAAAAAACATCAACAAGAAAAAAAACCAAAAGGTCTTAATCATTAAACAATGGAAATGCTTCTCATTTAAAGTTTTACTCACAACTTGAAAGACTGATCAGAGGGCACCTCTCCTGTGAAGACATGTTGAGAGAGCTGTGAGAGAGCTGGAGCTGTTCAGCCTGGAGAAGACTCCAGGGAACCTTATAGCAGCCATCCAGTACCTAAAGGGCCCTACAAGAAGTCTGGGAAGGACTTATTACAAGGACATGCAGTGTCAAGACAACAGATAACAGCTTGAAATTGAAAGAGGGTAGATTTTGGTTAGGAAGGATATTAGGAAGGATTAGGATATTAGGAAGACATTCATCAATGTAAGAGCAGTAAGGCACTGGAACAGGTTGCCCATAGAAGCTATATATGCTCTATCCCCAGTGTTCAAGGCCAGGCTGGACAGGGCTTTGGGTAATCCAGTCTAGTGGGAGGTGTCCCCGCCTATAGCAGGTGGTTGGAACCAGATGATCTTCAAGGTCCCTTCCAACCCGAACCGTTTTCTGGTTCTGTGATTCTATAAAGATCTTGTGAATGGTTTTGTGTGATGCAGGGTGAGATTTAAGATCTTTCTTGTACTGTGGGTAAAAGATGCAGTGGTAGTGTCCTGCAGCAACTGCTCGAGAACACAGACAAGTGTGAAACTTGATGTGAAAGTTATGGAGCCATAAGAGCAGTAGACATTCAGCTCAGTTAAGATGGTTGTGTGTTGGTAGGGGATGGCCAGCAGCTAATTTGAAGAAGCTCAAACCATTTTCTGGCCAAAAGTCCATTACAAAGCAGTTTTCTAGAGCCTGAAGAATCGAGGTGTTGTTTTAGATCTCTCTCTACCAAAGACTGATGAAGTTGCTCCTTTAGTTCAACTGGTAGGTAGAAATGTTCTTTAACCAGCACATTAAAAAAATCCCTTCAGTTTCCAAAACTCCAGTGCTCAGCATTTTAAACATTCTCAGGCTAAGACAATAATGTAAAAACCTCCATCTAAAAGTTTTAATTTTGGCAGCATTAAGATAACGCAGGAGCTGAGTCACCAGTTCCAGCAGTACAGAAAGCTGATGAGTAGAAAATCAAATTACCATATGGACACGGCTGCTTCTTATGTTCTGGCACAATAGGCTTCTTCCTAAGAAAATTATCCAGACTTGGGCCATGGCGGCCAAGAGGATCATCAGGAGGCATAAATCTATAAAGCAACAAAAAAGTATTACAGAAGCAAATGCCTTTTCACATTCCTCATGTAATAAGCAAGAACCTCCTGACGCTATAACCTGCCATGCTAACATCTTTACATTTGGATACTCCGAGAGCTGTTTTCTTGAAAACAGCTGCAGCTTTTGATGTCACTGTACTGCAGCTGCACAAGATGGACTTTCTACTGCAGCACTACCTACCCCACAACAAAAAACCACCAGCAGTAACTGTAAGCGGGTCCATCCCAACCTGGGTTGTTCCATGACTTCCTGATTTAGGAGCCACAGCTTCTCAAAACTGCTGGCTCAGTACATCAAGAGAATTTAAGTACGACACGATAGCACATATAAAATATAGCATACACATTGGTATACACTAGAAGAGGCAAACAATTTTACAATGAAAAGATATAAACATATTGCTACGAAACAACTCTGGCAAAGCAGCAGATTTCAAGTACTTTTAATCACAATACCAAATACATGACCAACTATTCCTTCTATTTTCTTACATATACTTAATGATTTGGGTGGAAGGTAACAAATTCATACAAATCTTCAAACTGTCCTTTCCTCAGTTATGTTAGTGGCACATATAAGGATAAAATGACTTACTTGTCATTAACAAACGAATACATTAGCAAGCGTTCATCTATGAACTTCTTCCACTCAGGCTTTTCATTTGCTAGATCCCTGTAGTTATCATTAGAAACAATGATGCCATCTGACTCAAAGGCCAACTTGACTATAAATCGGTCATCGTAGCACACCACCCTTCTCCCTTGCACTCGGCGGGACGGTGTGAATACAAGAATCTTCTCTTTCTCTAGTTTACGCAAGATTTCTTGATCTACAAAGAAAAAGAATCAAAAGTTAAAAAAGAAACTAAATGAAAATGCATTTGTTTGATCTCCAAAGACATTAGATTTTAGGAAGAAACCCCAAGCATTTAGGACTAACCATGTCTTAAAAAGTTATATTCCAGCAGAAGCTGTCTGATGTATGATACTCGAAGTTAGAGTCAGCAGCCAACTGACAGTACTCAGAAGAATACAAACACAACAAAACACACAGCAAATTGAAACACACAGTGACTACTAACAGTACCTACAAGGATTAGAAAATCTACATTCTTTACAAACGCTCAGGCTCTACCCAAACATAAAACATCTCCTGAGAAGGCTTAAGATGTCATTTTGTTACCAAATTACATCCTGAGGAGCTCTGAAAGATGAGCTCAGGCTACCAAAGAGGGTAACCTGGACTAAAACTCTGGCTGTAGCACCACTGCACTAAGCACTGGGGCATCCCACCTTGGGTCACTTCTACTGGCTATCACTCTCCTCACAGCAGACAAGCGACGGAAGAAAAATGCTATGAAAAAAATAAACAGAAAGCTGGGCAACACCTAAAACTGCAGAAGAGCTTGTACACTGGATATGAGTCAGGGCTCTTAACAGTGATTTAGGTCTCAAATAACTATTGTGATGTGCAAGAAACCTGACAGGGAAAATGTTCCATACAGAAAAAAAAAAAAGAGAAAGACTCCAACAGGAAGAAATACAGCATTAATATTACAAATAAGCAATATATTTCATGCCAACATTATCTGCTTACTAGAAAAGCCACAAGATTAAAAATGATGTCTAGCCTTTCTGCAGCCATTTTTCCCCCCATGCAGCAAATGATATCTAAGAGTCTGAAGGACGGCCATTTTTTTCCCCATTAAGAAAACAAAATATCTGTCATGTCTAGGTAAATGGCAGGTAGTAATAAGAAAGATGCAGCTGTTGTTTAGTCCAAGAAGTTCCTCACAAACATGGACAGTGTAGAGCCATCCCCACGTCAGTCATTTCAGACTTTTACAAAATTCCAGGTGGTCACACGGTTCAGACATATCTCTGGAAATGCAGTGTCAGCACAGTGTGCTCCCGCAGGCTGGCAGCAAGCAGGCTCCCTGCATCTGCTAAGAAAGCTGAAGAACTCCTGCTACACAGCAGACACAAAGAAGAGTCCATGATTCTATGATTCTTCTTTGATTTGCCTCCCCTTTACCAGCTCCCTGACAACAAACACCAAATTCATTTCCCATTGGTAGAAAAATAGCCGGCCCTAAGAATTCCTGCTTTCTCAAAACTCCTTTTTGGGATTCTAGTCCTAGCCACAGCTCTAGCAAATGTTACACTTCAACTCTGAGTTGTCAAATCCTTATTACTTAGCCAATGCTCTTCTCATACCTCAAACACTAATATAGTGAAATGACTTGACCAAGATCAGCCCAAGCCTCGAGACAGGTTAATCCATCTTCTTTCTCAGGTTGTAGTTTTCTTTATTGCCTTTGCAATAGGCTGTATCAAATGTTTACCTAAGTACATGTTCTCTTTCAAGGGAAAGACCTCACACTGTCCGTGATGAGGGCTAACAGTAGCTTTCCAAATCCTTTTTGTGCATTAACATGATACGTTCTAGTAGCAACCAAGCAAATGAAATGAAGCACCATGAAGGTCTTTCTAGATCTTCAGAGAAGCATGTGGAAATCAAAACATGCTTCCATATTCTTTTAGAAGCCATCACTACTATTCTCATAAGCTTCCCCTCCCTTCCTTTAAAGGCAGCCATGTTTAAAAAGTTAAAAAAAAAAAATTTAAAAAAAGCTCTAATTCTCCTCTGTTTCAACTTCATGGCAGCAGGAAGACAACCCTGCAGCCTTCATAGGGAATCAAGAAGCTGGATAAAGAAACAACTGCATCTACATCAAACTGTTTGGAGGGTAAACACATTAAAATAAAAAAATCAGCAGCCTTCTCACTTGTTAACAGTAATGTTCCAAAGGGGATCCATTCTGCTCTGCCAGCATCATTCCCTTTGCTCCCAGTGCAGGGCAGTGACTCACTGCAGGTGACTGCAGACAGGGCAGGCTGGTAGACTCTGCTCACCACAAGAAAGATCATTCCGTGAATCACAGCCTTCAAACCTCTTTGCTGCCAAGGCTACACAGGCGTAACAGATTTAAAAATGGCAATTACGTTCCTGAGGACATCAGGAGCAGCATTAAAGGAAAATGTAGAAGGAGAGCAGAGAAAGAAGATTTGGAGAGGGCATTACTTTGTCCTTTTCTTTCCTGAAGACTGCAATGAAGTTGGTGCACCAAAGAGACCTTCTATTGCAGTCTTACATTTCTAACAATTTGCCCACTTGCACAGTAGCACTCACATTGAACAAAGCATCCCACCAGCAGTGAAGGCAGAGCAGAGCTTACCTGTGATAAGGGCATCAGGTCTCGACTGTTCTTTCCTCCACGCTGGCACAAACACGGTAACATCTTTGTGGCCTCTTTCCAAAAACCAATCTACTGCCAGTTTGATTCCTCGACAGGAAAAGACTTCTTTGTTCCCATGGCTGAAACACACATTAAATTTCCTTATTATATGACTTTGCTTTTCTCTGAGTGCACGCAGCACACAGTGAAGCACACATCTCCCACCCAATGTCACGTTATCCACGTGCTCCAGGGTTTCTAAAGGCAAGCAGAGGTCAGTCTGAGCTTCGACCAAACGCTGTCACCAATTTCATGGCATGGGAGAGGGACAGTGAATCTGTGGAGCACTGTTAGCATCTCTTGGCAGACTTGGTGAATAAGGAAAAACATAAGCAGAGTGTTAAAAAACCTCACAGCCCAACCAAAAATCTGGTATACAACAACCATAATGGAGGCTTGATAGGGGACAGCTGAGATGCCAACACGAAAAAGTGAAAACCTCTTAGGAAATGCTGGCAACAAATAGTGAGCCCTGAGGGCACGGTGGCAGAGCCCAGCAGAGCCCAGAGATCTCCCCTCAGGCTCAGACAGAGGAGAAGGATTCCAAAACCAGGCACTCTACAACACAGCTCAGGCAAACTGGAGACACTGCCTAAAAGCACCAAGAGAAAACCAAGTATTTGCTCAGTACTGCGCTCAGGAAGGTGAAATTAGTTGTGTATTTAAAAGCCGTGGAGAGGCGCAAGTTCAGCAGAATACGATCAGACATAAGCAAAACAAAAGAAGTGCACCCGTTGTGCAATAACTGTCTGAGGTGAAGTGAGAGATGCAATTATTTCATTTTCTAAAGGTAGGTGACGCCTCGTCTGACTTCCACATCCAATTTCAGGCACCACAGAATATGAAATACACAGGAAAACTGGAAAAAATCCAAAGGAAAGCAAAACGAGACCTATGGGGAAATGCTGAAGAAAGCACATTTAGTTAAGCTAGGAAAAACAAGCCCATGGAGGAACAAAACTGTCTTCAATGCATTGCATGTAATTAAAACAGAAAGCGCCTATCAGCCACTGGGTTCCCGTGGTCCTGGGGAGGCTGCAGAGGTGGCCTTTGGGAGGACGGGCTGGGGCTGCCCCGTGCTGCACACACAGCTGGTTCCAGCCTTTTTTGCCTGCAGTTCTGCTTGGTAAGCAATTTCCCTGCCCTGATTTTGAGTTTTCTTGCTTTTGTTCCTCCTGTTTTTCCCCAGTCCCACTGTGGGGTGGTGCTGAGCAAACAGCTGGGTGGGTGCTTGGCTCCCGGCCCCAGTCAGCCCACAGCAGTCCCACTGAGCAGTGCTGGCGAAGTCAGCACAAAGTGCATGAGAAACAGTTAAGCAATATGCTAGAAAAGGCTTTCTAACAGACTAATGGGACAATCTGCCTAGAAATGATTTGGATCTCCTCAGTGGACATTTCTAAGTCCAAGTCAGATGAGATGGCTCAGGTCCAGGTTCTGTCCCCATGCACACGAGGAGATCAGCAGTTTCCCCGATGTCCCTCCCAAGCACACAGCTCTGCACAGCAGAAGGGACACACAGGATGACAGCGAGCCATAAGCCTCTCTGGCTTGCCACGTCCTGTATGAACACCTCCTCACCTGGCTTTTGCATTTGACACTTGCAGCTGCTGCAGACTGTAAGTCTGTGGGTTTTAGCTGGCACGAGGTTTCCCCTCTGCACGCCTCAGCCTCCCTGGCCATACGGCCTCCCCTGCAGAGCTGATACAAGAAGTTACTGCTCACGCTATCAGCAGGCCACGTGCAACCATACACGCACTGCAATCCACTTTAAAACAGTTGGGAAGGGTTTGTTCCAGCTCCTGAATTCCAGTGAAATTACTGTACTGTTATTACTCTAACCAATCTCTCTGGTTTCCAGTGGATAAAACCACTCTTCAGTCCTTACAGAGAACAAGTGTTTTGTAAGAGTGCATTTTAGTAACACTATGAACAGTACGTTTCTTCCCATAAATGTGAGAAATCATTTCTGGAATGCGATGCTTGCCTGAAAGAGATGAGAATTCTTTCCCGTTGCTTTCCATCCAGTTGGAATTCAAGCCACACTGCTCAAGGCACAGCGAGAGAAGGGCAGCTCAGCCTAACACAAAACACGAAAATCCTGCCACTCACAACATCCATCTGGAATACACTTAAACTCCCACGACAGAAGTGGGAAGTGTATTACAATGCATACAGACTTGCAGGCACTGCTGAGTAAGATTTAAAGTTCACATAAATGTTCACATTATTTCTGCCACTTTTCTGATCCGTGCCCGTGCTAATAGTGGAACTGATACAAAGTCCAATTTAAATGATTAGTGAGAAACTCTGAAAAAGATGTGGTTAAAATTTGTTCTTTTATTTTGTGACGATGCAAATTCGATGCTCTCCTTCTCATGATCTTCATCAGCTTTATGATACATTATATGATGAAAGGACTGAAATCTCGCTTCTTCCTCTGCCTTTCTTCCTTCTGGTTGGTTGTAAAGAAGAGGAGAAATATTTGTACTTCTTGCATTTTTTTTTCAGTCTCTTCCCAAACATTACAAGCATATGGAGGCTCAGGGCCGTCAGGATGACAGTGGTTGCTTATCAGTGTGTTCTGCTTTGGTTCCGCCTGCTGACTGCATGTAAACCACTGCTTCAAGTTAAAGGAACACAGAGATATTTCTTAAGCATCTATTACTATTTCATACCACTCATGAATGGTTTTTTTGTTATATTTGGTCTCCTGATAGATGTGGATTCATTTTTAAAGGATAACAAGTAGCAGTACAACCCTGAATGCTTCCTAAACAAAACCAGTCAAGCATTTTCTAGGCCAGCAGTCAGTAGAACAGTGGTAAGATATCTGATGAAATCATTTTTATCTTCCCCATTTCCTTATTTGGCACCACATTCGATTTTCAAGTGGTTAAATTGTTGTAAAGAGTGAAGTATGCTCCTAAAACACTGATTGCTAACAACAGTTGCAAGACTTCTGGCGTGTTCTCATGCAATATTCAACCCAATATTTGGCTCTCAGATTGAAAGCTGCAGGATACACACACGCTAATGACATCAGAGCTGAAGGCAACACTAATGTCTGCTGCAAGTCATCCACAGGCTTTTATCTAAGTGAAACCTGGACATGAGATACTTGGCACGTAAAAGCATATTGACTAAATACAGGAACAACAAAACGTAGATCAGTCCAGCAAACTTAGAGGACCACCAAACTATTTTCTTCCATCATGTTACAGCAGGAAAGCAGTCCGTAACAGGCAGATGAGCATCTCCACCCTGGCTCAGTGGAGATGAGCCAGATTAGGCTGGCAGACTGGTTTTGTATCTAATCTCAACCCTTTTCTAAAAAAATACCTCTTTAAAGTCTCACCAGTTTTCTGCCCGCAATAATTTGTCCCAAAGCTCTTCTCAGCAACCCAGATCTTCTATCCGTTCTGCATTTGCTCCTTATTTGCACAATGTGGCACAGGTGTGATGTGGATAGAACAGTTTCCAAATGTGTTTTTCTTTCCATTAGACCATGACAAATGACTCCAATGCTTTGAGGTCTTTGAAGGCGCTCTGGAGGCTGTAACACCACACAAAATGCCATTTCAGGGGTATGGAAGTGCTGCTGCCAGCCTGACATGCGGGTGTCTGACCAAACCAGAGTCACGCATGCTGCAGCCAGACTTCAAAACGGGCAAAGAGAAGTTGCACTCAGAGCTGCCATAACAAGCTCCCAGCCACATGATCATTACTTGTCGGAAAAATATTTTTATCTATTGCTTGGAGCAGTTTCTCAAAATAATCTCAGAAACAAGGCAGACTACGGAGAAAACGCTGCTTTAGGCTACCAGTAAGATGGATGCCTGGATCTGTCCACGTTCTTGTGTCTACTGAGCTCAGCAATGGTCTGAGAAGAGGCTAATATAGCTAAACTGTTAGTGCAATTATTTTAATAAGTCTGCAGTTTAATTGCTAGATGGAAACTACATCTGGCATGGAGGAGACAACTCGAATCATCCTTTGGTTGACAACACACAGAGTCATTTCCAGCTGTGGAAGAACTAAGTAGACTGGGTATCAGCAAAACTTTTACTGTGGTCAAACGACTTGCACCATGATTAACACATGTGGACAAGGCTCAGATTCCTAAATGGAGATGCTTTATGCTCGATACCCAGCTATGGGTATCTCACACATCTTTTTGAGCAACACTAGTGTTGTCACAGCTGCCAGACACAGATGTGCATTTCTGCCCCTGCTGAGCACCCAAGCCATCCAGCTGGATAGATGGCTGGGAGTGAAAGCAGTAAGAAAACTGCAAAATGCCTTTGATAGAATCATAGAATCATTTGATTTGCAAGGGACTCTTAAATGTCACTTAATCCAACCCCCCTGCCATGAACAGGGACACCTACAGCTCCATCATCAGGTGCTCAGAGCCCCATCCAGCCTGACCTGAAGTGTCTCCAGGGATGGGGCATCCACCACCTCTCTGGGAAACCTGTTCCTTTCTTAAGTGAAAGTCAGCATCTTCCTCTCCCAAAGAAAAGTGCAATAGTTTTCTCACGTTGCACTGTCCTTTAGCAAGGATATACCTCCAATACAGGCCAAAGTTTTCCAAAAGGGCAAGCAGAAGTTCAGTGCCTACAACACCTTGGAATTCTACGGGCGAGTTTTTAAAACAAATCTGATTATTCAGAACAGGATTCTGCATTTCCACTAGCAAACCCAGACAGCATATGATCAAGATTTCGGTTATTTTTCCTATGTAATTCTGAAATTGTTTGAAAAAAAATGCTAATACAGCAAGGTTCAGACTTTCATGTCAATGTTTTCAGCGCAGTTTTATGTAGATTTACTTAAAGTGTTGAACTTATTCTTCCCATTAACAAAGAAAGTGAAGGTACCCACAACAGCCAGGTAAAGCTAACAAATATGGGACAGAAGCACATGAACATTGTAGAGAAAAATTTCCAGTTGTTTTTGTAGCTAACAACTCTATTCCTCATTCCTTACTTTTCTTAGCAAAAGCTTGACTTTGATTTCGGCATAGAAAAGTATCACAGCAGCAAGTAGTTTCAGGCAATTTCCAGAGTCCCAACCTTATCCTTGAAAAAGACAAGCAAGGAAAAAGGACTGTGCTGCAGCGTATTTCTCTCTTCAGAAGGAACCTTCTGAATCTCAGCAGTAAAGAAGTAAAGAAGGGGCAAAACAGAACCTCAAAGCCTTGCCTCTGTTGTCTCATGGAAGAACAGGACCTTCTCCCCTTCATTCTTGACTGCTGAGGCTCAGAAGAGGCAGCCTGGGATGCACAAAGAGCACATCTGGGAACACACTGAAGAACAGAGAGCAGACATGGGGGTGAAGAGCTGGTGATCAGTATTTGCTAGATGGGCGAAGATCACCTTCTGCCTTCTTCACTTACATAAATGGAAAGTTTAGGTTTTGCTTAAAGTTCAAATGGGGATACAGAACTACTTTGGATGGAAATGTGTTACTTGTCTAGGAGCTCACACTAAATAAGGCACCACGCGCATTTTTATGTCAATGGACAAATACTTTTCTCACCCTTGTAGAGTAACGCTTTAAATCACCATTTTTCATTACAACATCATCAACTACATGCAAGAAGAACACTTCTGTAGTAGGATTAGATATATCCAGTTTTCCAAAATGACAGTGAACATCACTGCTCAGGTACAGTATAAAAGAATCCCGGGTCCTAACCACTCAGTCCAATCTCACCCCCGTTGTGCTAAGTGCGTATCAAGAGCTCAACAGCTGCTCTAGGGGATTATCTCACCTACTGTTCAGTTCCAATTTAAAATGTAGATATATGTGCACACAAATCAGTCCCATCCCTTTAAAAGAAAATTAGCAGTTCTTCTTAAAGATAATAATTACAGTAAATGGTATCAATTATTATGGTAAGGTAGCATCAAGAACTTGTCTTATGACAACAAGAGGTAAGAATACAGCTCAGTGTACCCAGTCCAGCGAGAGCATGTGAGAAAGCTCCCAGAAATCTCTCTTCAAAGACTAGCTATGGTCTTGCTTTTCCTGAAAACAGCTCCAAAGTGGGCTAGTTGGCAACACCTTGGAAAGGCAAAGAGGAAAGAAAAAGAAAAGACCATGCAAGTCATAGAAGTAAGGTTCTTGTAACGGTATCCTACACGTTTAGGTACGAACACTTATGAACAATAAGATTCTCTGAACTGTGGGTGAACTCCTGTGCCTTCCTCATCACTTTAATCATTGTTCTTTTGCATATGGAAACTCAACTTGTTTACTATTACCTACTTTCTTGAAAGGAAGAGGTTATCATGCCGGTAAACAACTGGTTGCACAGCTGATGCCAGCAACAGGGATGTGCCTTTTATAAAAACAGAATTGAAGCTCCTTTGTAATGAAGGACTAATCTCTAGCTAACGATGGAATCCACTTCACAAAGTAGAGCAAACATATCTTTGTCATCTGGCTGAATGAAAACAGAACAAAACTGTTTTTTACCATCTGGCTGGCCAACATTGCAACGCACAAACAACCCAGGAAGTTTCTAGAGTACACTGATGACAGTTTCTTGATACTGGTGACTGAGGATCCAACATGACAACCTTGCTGTACCTCAAAATTACAAATAAGAAAGAACTGATCAGAAGTGTGAAGGTCAGGGGCAGCCTTGGCTGCAGTGACTTGAGTGGTGGAGTTCAGGATTCTGCAAAGAAAGAGCAATGGAAAAAGCCGGATCACAACCTTGGACTTGAGGAGAGCAGACTTTACACTGTATAGAAGAATCCCACGAGATACGGCCCTGGAGAGGAGAGACAGGGTACCTGGCCACAAAGGACACGTAAAAGCTGAAGGCACTCAATGTTTTCTTTGCCTCAGTTTTTATTGGTAAGATTTGCCTTCAGGAATCCCAGGCCCAAGACCAAAGGAACAACCTGGAGCAAAGAAGACTTTTCCTCAGCAGAGGTTAAGGAAAACTTCAACTGAACATTCCTAAGCTACTGGGCCCTGACAGGATGCACTCAGGAGTGCTGAGGGAGCATGCTGATTACAAGGCCATTCTTGGAACCTCACCAATCTCACAGCTTTCTATGATGAGATGTTTGTCTCAGTGGATTAGGAGAGCTGTGGATGCTGTTTATTTTGAGGTTTAACAAATAAAGCTTTTGATACTGCCTCTGATAATAGTCTCACCAATAAAATAATGGAATATGAGTGGCAGAAGCCGACAGAGGCAGACTGAAACCTGGCTGAACTGCTGCACCCAAAGAGTTATGATTAGTGACATAAAGTTCACTTGGAGGCCTATCATTAGCAGTGTACCCCAAGGGACTGATACTGGGGCCAGCATTGCTTAATGTCTTCACTTCTGACCTGGATGATGGGACAGAATGCACTCTGAAACAAGTTCACAGAGACACAAAACTGGATGGAATGGCTGATATGCCACATGGGTACGTTGCCATTCAAAAGGACATTGTCAAGGTAGAGATATGAGCCAATGGGAGCCTCAGCAAGCTCAGCGTTTGAAACTCAACTGGTCATGGCCTTGAATTGACACTGCTCTGTACAGGGTGACTGGAATAAGAGACTCCTTCCAAACTCAGTGATTCTATGATTTACAGCTGGTGAATGAGAAATAAAGATCTGTCAGTTGGATTCTTGGAAACAGATTAAATCAGCTAGTTATCACTTTCCATACATTAAGGCCCTGTACCACGCATATCATAAATTCACACTTGGCCCATTTTATGTAGGTGGTCAGGGAAGTAATTGAGAATAGAAAGTCATAACCTAATTACTTACCCTAATAACTGAATAAGTGTTAAGGAAAAGCAGCTCAACGGAAGCTATTTGGCCTCTCCTCAAATGCTGCATGCAATTCTGGACACCACAACATAAGAAGGACATAAAACTATTAGAGTGCAACCAAAGGAGGGCTATGAAGATGGTGAAGGGTCTAGAGGGCAAGACGTGTGAGGAATGGCTGAGGTACCTTGGTTTGTTCAGCCTAGAGAGTGAGGGAAGGCCTTGTGGCAGCCTACAGCTTTCTCATGAGGAGAGCAGAGAGGCAGTGTTGGTCACTGCTCTCTGATCTCTGACAAGATCCAAGGGAATGGCATGGATCTGTGTGAGGGGAGGGTTAAGCTGCATGTTAGAAAAAGCCTCTTCACCAGAAAATTTTGGGCCCTGAAACAGGCTCCCCAGGGTACTGGTCACGGCCCCAAGCTGATGGACTTCAATGAGCATTTGGACAACACTCTCAGAAATGTGGTCTCAATTCTATGATTCTATGAATTTTGGATGGTCCTGTGTGGATTCAGGAGCTGGACTTGGTCATCCTTGTCGGTCCCTTCCAACTCGGGATATTCTATCATTCCATGATTCTACTTCTGGAAGCTGTTTGATACAGT